>NW_028263219.1:817500-1155000 GCF_982192425.1 Myodes glareolus
AGCTTTCCTCTCTCCCCCACGTGGATCCCAGCCGACCGGCCCGCGGAGGCACGCCCCCGGGCCGGACACGTCCCTCACCCCTCGACGACGCCCGACCCTCACCGAGAGTTCCCCACCGGGCAACGGCCAGGGGAACGGGAGGAGGCGCGGCGGGGGGAGGAGGGAGCGCCGACGAGGGCGGCTCGCGAGCGGGAGCGGAGGACCAGGGGGGGAAGACCAGAAAAGGACCCGAGGGGAGGGGGGGCGGTCAGGAGGACGAGGGACGCCGCGCACGGGGCGCGGCCGCCGCACGACCGCCACCGACGACGACGCCCACACGCGTCTGGACTTGGGGAGACGGAGGGCCCGCACAGGGTTGTGCGTGGGGCCCTGCGAACAGACTCCCAGCTGCGCGACACCCCCCTCGCGGGGAGAGGGGGAGGCGATTGATCGTCAAGCGACGCTCAGACAGGCGTAGCCCCGGGAGGAACCCGGGGCCGCAAGTGCGTTCGAAGTGTCGATGATCAATGTGTCCTGCAATTCACATTAATTCTCGCAGCTAGCTGCGTTCTTCATCGACGCACGAGCCGAGTGATCCACCGCTAAGAGTCGTACGAACTTTTTTTCCTTCCGGAAAAAAAAGTGCTGACGGCGGCACGGTCCCCTCTCCACCCGCCGCCCCCGGAGAGGCGGCGGGGGACCGGAGAGGGGTTCGCCTCGGGCCGGCCAGCGAGACAAGCGAGAGCACGACACTAGGAAGCGGGTCGGGACCGACAGACACGAGGCCCGCGACCGACGACGCACCGGCGAACCGGGCACGCGGAGGCGAGCCCCACGGGCGCCCAAGTGGGGCTCCCAGACCCCCGCGACGGCGGCGTGCCGCCTCGGGAACGGGAGTCCGAGGGAGCCGCCGCGACGGCCCCCTGCGGGCCCCTCCGTCCCCCCGACCCCGGGGACGGAGAGGCGACCCCCCCGGGGTCTTTAAACCTACGCGCCGGGACGCGGTAGCTAGGTACCCGGACAGGGGTCGGGGGCGGAAACGCGGAAGGGGGGAACGCCGCCGCGACGAGACACGCCTCGCACGGAGCCGGCTCCGTCCGGGAGCCACGGCGGGACGCCGACGCGGGGCGCTCCCCTTCCCCCGACGGGGGAACGGACGCGCACCACCCCCTAGAGAAACGGAACGGAACGAGACGGCCGGTCGGGAAAGAGGGTCACCCACGGGCCGCCGCGGCGCGGGTGAGGCGACAGCGGGAGTGGACGGAGGAGAGCGAGAGCGGGACGAGGGCCGACGTCCGCCGTGAGCCGCCAAGGGCGGCCGCACGGGTCCTCGGACGGGGCCGAGGAGAGCGAGCGAGCGGGGCCCGCTCCCCCCCTCCCTCTTCTCCATCTCTCCCTCATGACCGCCACGCGCGCCCGTGCGCACGCGCAGGTGCGTGCGCACAGCACCGCGAGCGACCGGGGGCGGCGCCTCCCGGCGAGAACTCAAGAAGCGCGGGCGGGCGGGCACGGCGGGCACCGGGCCGCCGCCGCTCTCTCGTTAATGATCCTTCCGCAGGTTCACCTACGGAAACCTTGTTACGACTTTTACTTCCTCTAGATAGTCAAGTTCGACCGTCTTCTCGGCGCTCCGCCAGGGCCGCGGGCCGACCCCGGCGGGGCCGATCCGAGGGCCTCACTAAACCATCCAATCGGTAGTAGCGACGGGCGGTGTGTACAAAGGGCAGGGACTTAATCAACGCAAGCTGATGACCCGCACTTACTGGGAATTCCTCGTTCATGGGGAAGAATTGCAATCCCCGATCCCCATCACGAATGGGGTTCAACGGGTTACCCGCGCCTGCCGGCGGAGGGTAGGCACACGCTGAGCCAGTCAGTGTAGCGCGCGTGCAGCCCCGGACATCTAAGGGCATCACAGACCTGTTATTGCTCAATCTCGGGTGGCTGAACGCCACTTGTCCCTCTAAGAAGTTGGGGGACGCCGACCACTCGGGGGTCGCGTAACTAGTTAGCATGCCAGAGTCTCGTTCGTTATCGGAATTAACCAGACAAATCGCTCCACCAACTAAGAACGGCCATGCACCACCACCCACGGAATCGAGAAAGAGCTATCGATCTGTCAATCCTGTCCGTGTCCGGGCCGGGTGAGGTTTCCCGTGTTGAGTCAAATTAAGCCGCAGGCTCCACTCCTGGTGGTGCCCTTCCGTCAATTCCTTTAAGTTTCAGCTTTGCAACCATACTCCCCCCGGAACCCAAAGACTTTGGTTTCCCGGGGGCTGCCCGGCGGGTCATGGGAATAACGTTACAGAGAAAATCAATGTCCTTTGAAAGTGCCTTAAGCTAGTTGCAATTATTCAACAGCAACTCACATGATATTCTCTGAAAGAGAAGCAGTCTCTTCCAACACTTCAATTCACTGTGCGAAGTGAATGGAGTGTTGCTTCACTTTCTAAATGCTGTACTTTCAGAGAAAATCACTTTCCTTTGAAAGTGCCTTAAGCTACTTACAAGCATTCACAAGAAACTCACATGCATTTCTCTGAAAGAGAAGAAGTCTTTCCAACACTTCAATACCATGTTCGAAATGAATGGAGTGTTGCTTCACTTTCTAAATGCGGTAGTTTCATAGAAAATCACTTTCCTGTGAAAGTGCCTTAAGCTAATTACATGCATTCCCAAGAAACTCACATGCATTTCTCTGAAAGAGAAGCAGTGTGTTCCAACACTTCAATTTACTCTAGAAGTGACTGGAGTGTTACTTCACTTTCTAAATGCTGTATTTTCAGAAAAATCACTTTCCTTTAAAAGTTCCTTAAGCTACTTATAAGCATTAAAAAGATACTCACATGCATTTCTCTGAAAGAGAAGCAGTCTTTTCCAACACTTCAATTCACTGTACGAAGAAAATGGAGTGATGCTTCACTTTCTAAATGCTGTACTTTAAAGTGAAAATGACTTTCCTTTGAAAGTACCTTAAGCTACTTACAAGTATATAGAAGAATCTCACATGCATTTCTCTGAAAGAGAAGCAGTCTGTCCCAACACTTCAAATCACTGTGCGAAGTGAATGGAGCGTTGCTTCACTTACTAAAAGCTGTACAATCAGAGAAAATCACTCTTCTTTGAAAATGCCTTAAGCTACTTATAAGTATTCACCAGGAACTCACAAGAGTTTCTCTGAAAGAGAAGCAGTCTGTTCCAACACTTCAATTCAAAGTGCGAAGTGAATGGCGAGTTGCTTCACTTTCTAAATGCTGTACTTTCAGAGAAAATCACTTTCCTTTGAAAGTGCCTTAAGCTGCTTACAAGCAATCACCAGCAACTCACATGAGTTTCTCTGAAAAAGAAGCAGTCTGTTCCAACACTTCAATTCACTGTACGAAGTGAATGGAGTGTTCCTTCACTTTCTAAATGCAGTAGTTACAGAGAAAATCACTTTTTTTTGAAACTGCCTTTAGCTGCTTACAAGCCTTTAAAAGAAACTCACATGCGTTTCTCTGAAAGAGAAGCAGTCTGTCACAGCACTTCAATTCACTGTGCGAAGTGAATGAAGTGTTGCTTCACTTTCTAAATGCTGTACTTTCATAGAAAATCACTTTGCTGTGAAAGTACCTTAAGCTACCTACAAGCATTCACCAGCAACTCACATGCATTTCTCTGAAAGAGAAGCAGTCTGTTCCAGCACTTCATTTTACTGTGCGTAGTGAATGGAGTGATACTTCACATTCTAACTGCTGTAGTTACAGAGAAAATCACTTTCCTTTGAATGTGCCTTAAGCTACTTACAAGCATTCACCAGCAACTCACATGCACTTCTCTGAAACAGAAGCAGTCTGTTCCAACACTTCAATTCACTGTGCAAAGTGAATGGAGTGTTGCTTCACTTTCTAAATGCTGTACTTTCAGAGAAAATCACTTTCCTTTAAAAGTGCCTTAAGCTACTTATAAGCATTAAAAAGATACTCACATGCAATTTTCTGTACGAGAAGCAGTGTGTTCTCCCACTTCTATTCACTGTAGGAAGTGAATGGAGTGTTGCTTCACTTTCTAAATGCTGTAGTTACAGAGAAAATCACTTTTTTTTAAGCTGCCTTATGCTGCTTACAAGCATTTAGAAGAAACGCACATGCGTTCCTCTGAAAGAGAAGCAGTCTGTTCCAACACTTCAATTCACTGTGCGAAGTGAATAGATCATTGCTTTACTTTCTAAATGCTGTAGTTACAGCGAAAATCACTTTCATTTGAAAGTGCCTTAAGCTACTTAAAAGCATTTACCAGAAACTCACACGAGTTTATGTAAAAGAGAAGCAGTCTGTTCAAACACTTCCATTCACTGTGTGAAGCGAATGGAGTGTTGCTTCACTTTCTAAATGCTGTACATTCAGAGAAAATTACTTTCTTTTGAGACTGCATTAAGCTACTTACGAGCATTCATCAGCAAATCACATGAGTTTCTCTCAAATCGAAGCAGTCTGTTCCAATACTTTAATTCACTGTGCGAAGTGAATGGAGTGTTGCTTCTCTTTCTAAATGCTGTACTTTCAAAGAAAATCTCTCTTCATTGAAAATGCCGCAAGCTACTTACAAGCATTCACAAGAAACTCACATGAGTTTCTCTGAAAGAGAAGCAGTCTGTTGCAACACTTAAATTCACTGTGCGAAGTGAATGGAGTGTTGCTTCACTTTCTAAATGCTGTAGTTACAGAGATAATGACTTTCCTTTGAAAGTGCCTTAAGCTACGTACAAGCATATAGAAGAAACTCACATGAGTTTCTCTGAAAGAGAAGCTGTCTGTTCCAACACTTCAATTCACTGTGCGAAGTGAATAGAGTGTTGTTTCACTTTCTAAATGCTGTACTTTCAGAGAAAATCACTTTCCTTTGAAAGAGCCTTAAGCTAATTACAAGCATTCACCAGCAACTCACACGCATTTCTCTGAAAGAGAAGCAGTCTGTTCCAACACTTCAATTCCCTGTGCGAAGTGAATGGAGTGTTGCTTCACATTCTAAATGCTGTACTTTCAGAGAAAATCACTTTCTTTTGTGACTGCATTAAGCTACTTACGAGCATTCACCAGCAAATCACATGAGTTTCTCTGAAATGGAAGCAGTGTGTTCCAATACTTTAATTCACTGTGCGAAGTGAAACGAGTGTTGCTTCTCTTTCCAAATGCTGTAGTTAGAGAGATAATCCCTTTCTTAACAAGCTGCCTTAAGCTACTTACAAGCATTCACCAGCAACACACTTGAGTTTCTCTGAAAGGGAAGCAGTCCTTTCCAAAATTCCAATTAACTGTGCGAAGTGAATGGAGTATTGCTTCACTTTTTAAATGCTGTACTTTCAGTGATAATCACTTTCCTTTCAAAGTGCCCTAAGCTACTTACAAGCATTGAAAAGAAACTCACATGCATTTCTCTGAAAGGGAAGCAGTCTCTCCCAACACTTCAGTTCACTGTGCGAAGAGAATGGAGTGTTGCTTCACTTTCTAAATGCTGTAGTTACAGAGAAAATCACGGTCCTTTGCAAGTGCCTTAAGCTACTTGCAAGCATTCACCAGCAACTCACATGAGTTTCTTTGAAAGAGAAGCAGTCTGTTCCAACACTTCAATTCACTGTGCGAAGTGAATGGAGTGCTGCTTCACTTTCTAAATGCAGTAGTTGCAGAGATATTCACTTTCTTTTGAAACTGCCTTAAAATTTTACAATCATTCACAAGCAAATCACATGCGTTTCTCTGAGAGAGAAGCAGTATGTTCCAACACTTCAATTCACTGTGCGAAGTGAATGGAGTGTTGATTCACTTTCTAAATGCTGTACTTTCAGAGAAAATCACTTTCCTTTGAAAGTGCTTTAAGCTACTTAGAAGCATTCACCAGCAACTCACATGCATTTCTCTGAAAGAGAAGCAGTCTGTTCCAGCACTTCATTTTTCTGAGCGTAGTGAATGGAGTGTTACTTCACTTTCTAAATGCTGTAGTTACTGAGAAAATCACTTTCCTTTGAATGTGCCTTAAGCTACTTACAAGCATTCACCAACAACTCACATGCCCTTCTCTGAAACAGAAGGAGTCTGTTCCAACATTTCAGTTCACTGTGCGAAGTGAATAGAGTGTTGATTCACTTTCTAAATGCTGTACTTTCAGAGAAAATCACTTTCCTTTGAAAGTGTCTTAGGCTAATTACAAGCATTCACAAGAAACTCCATGAGTTTCACTGAAAGAAAAGCAGTCTCTTCCAACACTTTATTTCACTGTGCGAAGTGAATGGAGTGTTATTTCACTTTCTAAATGCTGTAGCTAGGGAGATAATCACTTTCTTTTGAAACTGCCTTATGCTACTTACAAGCACTCACATGCATTCCTCTGAAAGAGAAGCAGTCTGTCCTAACACTTCAATTCTCTGTGCGAAGTGAATGGAGTGTTGCTTCACTTTCTAAATGCGGTAGTTTCATAGAAAATCACTTTCCTGTGAAAGTGCCTTAAGCTAATTACATGCATTCCCAAGAAACTCACATGCATTTCTCTGAAAGAGAAGCAGTCTGTTCCAACACTTCAATTTACTCTCGAAGTGACTGGAGTGTTACTTCACTTTCTAAATGCTGTAGTTACAGAGAAAATCACTTTCCATTGAAAGTTCCTTAAACTACTTACAAGCATTCACAAGAAACACACATGCATTTCTCTGAAAGAGAAGCAGTCTGTTCCAACACTTCAATTCACTGTGCGAAGTGAATGGAGTGTTGATTCACTTTCTAAATGCTGTACTTTCAGAGAAAATCACTTTCCTTTGAAAGTGCTTTAAGCTTCTTAGAAGCATTCACCAGCAACTAACATGCATTTCTCTGAAAGAGAAGCAGTCTGTTCCAGCACTTCATTTTACTGAGCGTAGTGAATGGAGTGTTGCTTCCCTTACTAAGTGCTGTTGTTACAGAGATAATCACTTTTTTGAAACTGCCTTAAGCTACTTACAAGCATTCACCAGCAACTCACATGCATGTTTCTGAAAGAGAAGCAGTCTTTCAATAATTCAATTCACTGTGCGAAATGATTGGAGTGTTGCTTAATTTTCTAAATGCTGTACTTTCATAGAAAATCACTTTCATTGAAAGTGCCTTAAGCTAATTAGAAGCATCACAAGAAACTCACATGCATTTCTCTGAAAGAGAAGCAGTCTGTTCCAACACTTCAATTCACTGTGCAAAGAGAATGGAGTGTTGCTTCACTTTGTAAATGCAGTACTTTCAAAGAAAATCTCTCTTCATTGAAAATGCCGCAAGCTACTTACAAGCATTCACAAGAAACTCACATGAGTTTCTCTGAAAGAGAAGCAGTCTGTTCCAACACTTCAATTCAAAGTGTGAAGTGAATGGAGTGTTGCTTCAGTTTCTAAATGCTGTACTTTCAGAGAAAATCACTTTCCTTTGAAAGTGCCTTAAGCTACTTACAAGCATTCACCAGCAACTCACATGAGCTTCTCTAAAAGAGAAGGAGCCTGTTCCAACACTTCAGTTCACTGTCCGAAGTGATTCGAGTGTTGCTTCACTTTCTAAATGCTGTACTTTCAGAGAAAATCACATTCCTTTGAAAGTGCCTTAAGCTGCTTACAAGCATTCACCAGCAACTCACATGAGATTCTCTGAAAGAGAAGCAGTCTGTTCCACCACTTCAATTCACGGTACGAAGTGATTGGAGTGTTGCTTCACTTTCTAAATGCAGTAGTTACAGAGAAAATCACTTTTTTTGAAACTGCCTTAATCTGCTTACAAGCCTTTAAAAGAAACTCACATGCGTTTCTCTGAAAGAGAAGCAGTCTGCCGCAACACTTCAATTCACTGTGCGAAGTGAATGGAGTGTTGCTTCACTTTCTAAATGCTGTAGTTACAGAGAAAATCAATGTCCTTTGAAAGTGCCTTAAGCTAGTTGCAATTATTCAACAGCAACTCACATGATATTCTCTGAAAGAGAAGCAGTCTCTTCCAACACTTCAATTCACTGTGCGAAGTGAATGGAGTGTTGCTTCACTTTCTAAATGCTGTACTTTCAGAGAAAATCACTTTCCTTTGAAAGTGCCTTAAGCTACTTACAAGCATTCACAAGAAACTCACATGCATTTCTCTGAAAGAGAAGAAGTCTTTTCCAACACTTAAATACCATGTTCGAAATGAATGGAGTGTTGATTCACTTTCTAAATGCTGTACTTTCAGAGAAAATCACTTTCCTTTGAAAGTGCCTTAGCTAATTACAAGCATTCAAAAGAAACTCACATGCATTTCTCTGAAAGAGAAGCAGTCTGTTGCAACACTTCAATTCACTGTGCGAAGTGAATGGAGTGTTGCTTCACTTTCTAAATGCTGTAGTTACAGAGATAATGACTTTCCTTTGAAAGTGCCATAAGCTACGTACAAGCATATAGAAGAAACTCACATGAGTTTCTCTGAAAGATAAGCTGTCTGTTCCAACACTTCAATTCACTGTGCGAAGTGAATAGAGTGTTGTTTCACTTTCTAAATGCTGTACTTTCAGAGAAAATCACTTTCCTTTGAAAGAGCCTTAAGCTAATTACAAGCATTCACCAGGAACTCACATGCATTTCTCTGAAAGAGAAGAAGTCTGTTCCAACACTTCAATTTCCTGTGCGAAGTGAATGGAGTGTTGCTTCACATTCTAAATGCTGTACTTTCAGAGAAAATCACTTTCCTTTGATAGTGCCTTAAGCTACTTACAAGCATTCACAAGAAACTCACATGCATTTCTCTGAAAGAGAAGAAGTCTTTTCCACCACTTCAATACCAAGTGCCAAATGAATGGAGTGTTGATTCACTTTCTAAATGCTGTACTTTCATAGAAAATCACTTTCATTGAAAGTGCCTTAAGCTAATTAGAAACATCACAAGAAACATGCATCTCTCTGAAAGAGAAGCAGTCTGTTTCAACACTTCAATTCACTGTGCGAAGTGAATAGATCATTGCTTTACTCTCTAAATGCTGTAGTTACAGCGAAAATCACTTTCTTTGAAATTGCCTTAAGCTACTTAAAAGCATTTACCAGACACTCACACGAGTTTCTGTAAAAGAGAAGCAGGCTGTTCAAACACTTCAATTCACTGTGTGAAGCGAATGGAGTGTTGCTTCACTTTCTAAATGCTGTACATTCAGAGAAAATCACTTTCTTTTGAGACTGCATTAAGCTGCTTACGAGCATTCACCAGCAAATCACATGAGTTTCTCTGAAATCGAACCAGTCTGTTCCAATAATTTAATTCACTGTGCGAAGTGAATGGAGTGTTGCTTCTCTTTCTAAATTCTGTACTTTCAGAGAAAATCACTTTCCTTTGAAAGTGCCTTAAGCTACTTACAAGCATTCACCAGCAACTTACATGAGTTTCTCTGAAAGAGAAGCAGTCTGTTCAAACACTTCAATTTACTGTGCGAAGTGAATGGAGTGTTGCTTCACTTTCTAAATGCTTTACTTTCAGAGAAAATCACTTTCCTTTGAAAGAACCTTAAGCTGATTACAAGCATTCACCAGCAACTCACATGCATTTCTCTGAAAGAGAAGCAGTCGGTTCCAACACTTCAATTCACTGTGCGAAGTGAATGGAGTGTTCCTTCACTTTCCAAATGCTGTACTTTCAGAGAAAATCACTTTCCTTTGAAAGTGCTTTAGGCTAATTACAAGAATTCACAAGAAACTCCATGAGTTTCATTGAAAGAGAAGCAGTCTGTTCCAACACTTTATTTCACTGTACGAAGTGAATAAAGTGTTATTTCACTTTCTAAATGCTGTAGCTAGAGAGATAATCACTTTCTTTTGAAACTGCCTTAAGCTACTTACAAGCACTCACATGCATTTCTCTGTAGAGAAGCAGTCTGTCCTAACACTTAAATTCACTGTCCGAAGAGAATGGAGTGTTGCTTCACTTTCTAAATGCGGTAGTTACAGAGAAAATCATTGTCCTTTGAAAGTGCCTTTAGCTACTTCCAAGCATTCACCAGCAACTCACATGACATTCTCTGAAAGAGAAGCAGTCTGTTCCAACAATTCAATTCACTGTGCGAAGTGAATGGAGTGTTGCTTCACTTTCTAAATGCGGTAGTTTCATAGAAAATCACTTTCCTGTGAAAGTGCCTTAAGCTAATTACATGCATTCCCAAGAAACTCACATGCATTTCTCTGAAAGAGAAGCAGTCTGGTCCAACACTTCAATTTGCTCTCGAAGTGACTGGAGTGTTACTTCACTTCTTAAATGCTGTTGTTACAGAGAAAATCACTTTCCTTTGAATGTGCCTTAAGCTACTTACAAGCATTCACCAGCAACTCACATGGACTTCTCTGAAACAGAAGCAGTCTGTTCCAACACTTCAGTTCACTGTGCGAAGTGAATGGAGTGTTGATTCACTTTCTAAATGCTGTGCTTTAAGAAAAAATCACTTTCCTTTGAAAGTGCATTAAGCTGCCTACAAGCATTCACCAGCAACTCACATGCATGTTTCTGAAAGAGAAGCAGTCTTTCAACACTTCAATTCACTGTGCGAAATGATTGGAGTGTTGCTTCATTTTCTAAATGCTGTACTTTCAGAGAAAATCACTTTCTTTGAAAGTGCCTTAAGCTACTTACAAGCATTCACCAGGAACTCACATGAGTTTCTCTGAAAGAGAAGCAGTCTTTACCAACACTTCAATTCACTGTGCGAAGTGAATGGAGTGTAGCTTCACTTGCTAAATAATGTAGTTACAGAGATAATCACTTTCTTTTGAAACTGCCTTAAGCTACATACAAGCATTCACCAGCAAATCACATCCGTTTCTTTGAAAGAGACGCAGTCTGTTCCAACAGTTCAATTCAACTGTACGAAGATAATGGAGTGATGCTTCACTTTCTACATGCTGTACTTTCAGAGAAAATCACTTTCCTTTGAAAGTGCCTTAAGCTACTTACAAGCATTCACCAGCAACTCACTTGAGCTTCTCTAAAAGAGAAGGAGCCTGTTCCAACACTTCATTTCACTGTCCGATGTGATTCGAGTGTTGCTTCACTTTCTAAATGCTGTACTTTCAGAGAAAATCACTTTCCTTTGAAAGTGCCTTAAGCTGCTTACAAGCATTCACCAGCAACTCCCATGACATTCTCTGAAAGAAAAGCAGTCTGTTCCACCACTTCAATTCACGGTCCGAAGTGATTGGAGTGTTGCTTCACTTTCTAAATGCAGTAGTTACAGAGAAAATCACTTTTTTTTGAAACTGCCTTAATCTGCTTACAAGCCTTTAAAAGAAACTCACATGCGTTTCTCTGAAAGAGAAGCAGTCTCCCGCAACACTTCAATTCACTGTGTGAAGTCAATGGAGTGTTGCTTCACTTTCTAAATGCTGTAGTTACAGAGAAAATCAATGTCCTTTGAAAGTGTCTTAAGCTAGTTGCAATTATTCAACAGCAACTCACATGAGATTCTCTGAAAGAGAAGCAGTCTGTTCCAACACTTCAATTCACTGTGCGAAATGAATGGAGTGTTGCTTCACTTTCTAAATGCTGTACTTTCAGAGAAAATCACTTTCCTTTGAAAGTGCCTTAAGCTACTTACAAGCATTCACAAGAAACTCACATGCATTTCTCTGAAAGAAAAGAAGTCTTTTCCAACACTTCAATACCATGTCCGAAATGAATGGAGTGTTGCTTCACTTTCTAAATGCTGTAGTTACAGAGAAAATCACTTTTTTTGAAACTGCCTTAAGCTACTTACAAGCATTTAGAAGAAACGCACGTGTGTTCCTCTGAAAGAGAAGCAGTCTGTTCTGACACTTCAATTCACTCTGCGAAGTTAATAGATCATTGCTTTACTTTCTAAATGCTGTAGTTACAGCAAAAATCACTTTCATTTGAAAGTGCTTTAAGCTACTTAAAAGCATTTACCAGAAACTCACACGAGTTTCTGTAAAAGAGAAGCAGTCTGTTCAAACACTTCAATTCACTGTGTGAAGCCAATGGAGTGTTGCTTCACTTTCTAAATGCTGTACTTTCAGAGAAAATCACTTTCTTTTGTGACTGCATTAAGCTACATACGAGCATTCACCAGCAAATCACATGAGTTTTTCTGAAATGGAAGCAGTGTGTTCCAATACTTTAATTCACTGTGCGAAGTGAATCGAGTGTTGCTTCTCTTTCCAAATGCTGTAGTTAGAGAGATAATCCCTTTCTTAACAAGCTGCCTTAAGCTACTTACAAGCATTCACCAGCAACACACTTGAGTTTCTCTGAAATGGAAGCAGTCTGTTCCAAAATTACAATTAACTGTGCGAAGTGAATGGAGTGTTGCTTCACTTTTTAAATGCTGTACTTTCAGTGATAATCACTTTCCTTTCAAAGTGACTTAAGCTACTTAAAAGCATTGAAAAGAAACTCACATGCATTTCTCTGAAAGAGAAGCAGTCTGTTCCAGCACTTCAATTCACTGTGCGAAGTGAATGGAGTGTTGCTTCTCTTTCTAAATGCTGTAGTTACTGAGATAATGACATTACTTTGAAAGTGCCTTAAGATACTTACAAGCATTCAACAGCAACTCACATGAGTTTCTCTGAAAGATCAGCTGTCTGTTCCAACACTTCAATTCACTGTGCGAAGTGAATAGAGTGTTGTTTCACTTTCTAAATGCTGTACTTTCAGAGAAAATCACTTACCTTTGAAAGAGCTTTAAGCTAATTACAAGCATTCACCAGCAACTCTCATGCATTTCTCTGAAAGAGAAGCAGTCTGTTCCCACAATTCAATTCACAGTGCGAAGTGAATGGAGTGTTGCTTCACTTTCTAAATGCTGTACTTTCAGAGAAAATCAATTTCTTTTGAAAGTGCCTTAAGCCAATTACAAGCATTCACAAGAAACTCCATGAGTTTCACTGAAAGAAAAGCAGTCTGTTCCACCACTTCAATTCCTTGTGCGAAGTGAATGGAGTGTTATTTTCCTTTCTAAATGCTGTAGCTAGAGAGAAAATCACTTTCTTTTGAAACTGCCTTAAGCTACTTACAAGCACTCACATGCATTTCTCTGAAAGAGAAGGAGTCTGTCCTAACATTTCAATTTACTGTGCGAAGTGAATGGAGTGTTGCTTCACTTTCTAAATGCTGTAGTTACAGAGAAAATCACTTTCCTTTGAAAGTGCCTTAAGCTACTTCCAAGCATTCACCAGCAACTCACTTGACATTATCTGAAAGAGAAGCAGTCTGTTCCAACAATTCAATTCACTGTGCGAAGTGAATGGAGTGTTGCTTCACTTTCTAAATGCTGTACTTTCATAGAAAATCACTTTCCTGTGAAAGTGCCTTAAGCTAATTACAAGCATTCCCAAGAAACTCACATGCATTTCTCTGAAAGAGAAGCAGTCTGTCCTAACACTTCAATTCACTGTGCGAAGTGAATGGAGTGTTGATTCACTTTCTACATGCTGTACTTTCAGACAAAATCACTGTCCTTTGAAAGTGCCTTAAGCTACTTACAAGCATTCACCAGCAACTCACATGAGTTTCTCTGAAAGAGAAGCAGTCTGTTCCAACACTTCAATTCACTGTGCGAAATGAAGGGAGTGTTGCTTCACTTTCTAAATGCTGCACTATCAGAGAAAATCACTTTCTTTTGAAACTGCCTTAAGCTACTTACAAGCATTCAAAAGCAAATCTCATGAGTTTCTCTGAAAGCGAAGCAGTCTGTTACAACACTTCAATTCACTGTGCGAAATGAGTGGAGTGTTGCTTCACTTTCTAAATGCTGTACTTTCAGAGAAAATCACTTTCCTTTGAAAGTGCCTTAAGCTACTAAAAAGCATTCACCAGCAAAACACTTGAGTTTCTCTGAAAGAGAGGCAGTCTGTTCCACCACTTCAATTCACTGTGCGAAGTTAATGAAGTGTTGCTTCACTTTCTAAATGCTGTAGTTACAGAGATAATCACTTTCCTTTGAAAGTGCTTTAAGCTACTTACAAGCATTCACCTGCATATCACATGCGTTTCTCTGAAAGAGAAGCAGTCTGTTCCAACACTTCAAATCTCTGTGCGAAGTGAATGGAGTGTTGATTCACTTTCTAAATGCTGTACTTTCAGAGAAAATCACTTTCCTTTGAAAGTGCATTAAGCTACTTACAAGCATTCACCAGCAACTCACATGAGGTTCTCTGAAAGAGAAGCTTTCTGTTCCAACACTTCAATTCACTGTGCAAAGTGAATAGAGTGTTGTTTCACTTTCTAAATGTTGTACTTTCAGAGAAAACCACTTTTCTTTAAAGGGCCTTAAGCTACTTACAAGCATTCACCAGAAACTCACATGAGTTTCACTGAAAGAGAAGCAGTCAGTTCGAACACTTCAATTCACTGTGCAAAGTGAATGGTGTGTTGCTTCACTTTTTAAATACTGTAGTTACAGAGATAATCACTTTCCTTTGAAACTGGCTTAAGCTACTTACAAGCACTCACATGCATTTCTCTGAAAGAGAAGCAGTCTGTTCCAACACTTCAATTTACTGTGCAAAGTGAATGGAGTGTTCCTTCACTTTATAAATGCTGTACTTTCAGAGAAAATCAATTTCTTTTGAAAGTGCCTTAAGCTAATTACAAGCATTCACAAGAAACTCCATGAGTTTCACTGAAAGAGAAGCAGTCTGTTCCAACACTTCCATTCACTGTGCAAAGTGAATGGAGTGTTGCTTCACTTTCTAAATGCTGTACTTTCAGAGAAAATTGCTGTCCTTTTAAAGGGCATTAATCTAATTACAAGCCTTTACAAGAAACTCACATGCATTTCCCTGAATAAAAGCAGTCTGTTCCAACACTTCAATTCACTGTCCAAAGTGAATGGAGTGTTGATTCACTTTCTAAATGCTTTACTTTCAGAGAAAATCACTTTCCTTTGAAAGTGCCTTAAGCTACTTACAAGCATTCACCAGCAACTCAAATGAGTTTCTCTGAAAGAGAAGCAGTCTGTACCAACACTTCAATTCACTGCGCGAAGTGAATGGAGTGTAGCTTCACTTTCTAAATGCTGTAGTTACAGAGATAATCACTTTCTTTTGAAACTGCTTAAGCTACATACAAGCATTCACCAGCAAATCACATGCATTTCTCTGAAAGAGAAAAAGTCTGTTCCAACACTTCAATTCACTGTGCGAAGTGAATGGAGTGTTGCTTCACTTTCTAAATGCTGTACTCTCAGAGAAAATCACTTTCTTTGAAAGTGCCTTAAGCTAATTACAAGCATTCACAAGAAAATCATATGCATTTCTCTGAAAGAGAAGTAGTCTGTTCCAACACTTCAATTCACTGTGTGAAGTGAATGGAGTGTTGCTTCACTTTCTAAATGCTGTACTTTCAGAGAAAATCACTTTCTTTGAAAGTGCCTTAAGCAACTTACAAGCGTTCACCAGCAAACCACATGCGTTTCTCTGAAAGAGAGGCAGTCTGTTCCAACACTTCACTTGACTGTGCGAATTGAATGGAGTGTTGCTTCATTTTCAAATCCTGTACTTTAAGAGAAAATCACTTTCCTTTGAAAGTGCCTTAAGCTACTTATAAGCATTCACCAGCAAATCAAATGAGTTTCTCTGACAGAGAAGCAGTCTGTCCCAACACTTCAATTCACTGTGCGAAGATAATGGAGTGTAGCTTCACTTTCTAAATGCTGTAGTTACAGAGATAATCACTTTCTTTTGAAACTGCCTTAAGCTACTTACAAGCATTCACCAGCAAATCACATGAGTTTCTCTGAAAGAGAGGCAATCGGTTCCAACACTTCAATTCACTGTGAAAAGTGAATGGAGTGTTGCTTCACTTTCTAAATGCTATACTTTCAGAGAAAATCACTTTCCTTTGAAACTGCCTTAAGCTACTCACAAGCATTCACCAGCAACTCACATGAGTTTCTCTGAAAGAGAGGCAGTCTGTTCCAACACTTCAATTCACTGTGAAAAGTGAATGGAGTGTTGCTTCACTTTCTAAATGCTATACTTTCAGAGAAAATCACTTTCCTTTGAAACTGCCTTAAGCTACTCACAAGCATTCACCAGCAACTCACATGAGTTTCTCTGAAAGAGAGGCAGTCTGTTCCAACACTTCAATTCACTGTGCGAAGTGAACGGAGTGTTGATTCACTTTCTAAATGCTGTACTTTCAGAGAAAATCACTTTCCTTTGAAAGTGCTTTAAGCTACTTAGAAGCATTCACCAGCAACTCACATGCATTTCTCTGAAAGAGAAGCAGTCAGTTCCAGCACTTCATTTTACTGTGCGCAGTGAATCGAGTGTTACTTCACTTTCAAAATGCTGTACTTTCAGAGAAAATCACTTTCTTTTGAAAGTGCCTTAAGCTACTTACAAGCATTCACCAGTAACTCACATGAGTTTCACTGAAAGAGAAGCAGTCAGTTCGAACACTTCAATTCACTGTGCGAAGTGAATGGAGTGTTGCTTCACTTTTTAAATAGTGTAGTTACAGAGATAATCACTTTCCTGTGAAAGTGCCTTAAGCTAATTACAAGCATTCCCAAGTAACTCACATGCAATTCTCTGAAAGAGAAGCAGTCTGTTCCAACACTTCAATTTACTCTCGAAGTGACTGGAGTGTTACTTCACTTTCTAAATGCTGTAGTTACAGAGAAAATTACTTTCCATTGAAAGTTCCTTAAACTACTTACAAGCATTCACAAGAAACACACATGCATTTCTCTGAAAGAGAAGCAGTCTGTTCCAACACTTCAATTCACTGTGCGAAGTGAATGGAGTGTTGATTCACTTTCTAAATGCTGTACTTTCAGAGAAAATCACTTTCCTTTGAAAGTGCTTTAAGCTACTTAGAAGCATTCACCAGCAACTCACATGCATTTCTCTGAAAGAGAAGCAGTCAGTTCCAGCACTTCATTTTACTGTGCGCAGTGAATCGAGTGTTACTTCACTTTCTAAATGCTGTAGTTACAGAGAAAATCACTTTCCTTTGAAAGTGCCTTAAGCTACTCACAAGCATTCACCAGCAACTCACATGCACTTTTCTGAAACAGAAGCAGTCTGTTCCAACACTTCAATTCACTGTGCGAAGTGAATGGAGTGTTGATTCACTTTCTAAATGCTGTACTTTAAGAAAAAATCACTTTCCTTTGAAACTGCCTTAAGCTACTCACAAGCATTCACCAGCAACTCACATGAGTTTCTCTGAAAGAGAAGCAGTCTGTTTCAACACTTCAATTCACTGTGCGAAATGAATGGAGTGTTGCTTCACTTTCTAAATGCTGTACTTTCAGAGAAAATCACTTTCTTTGAAAGTGCCTTAAGCTACTTACAAGCATTCACCAGGAACTCACATGAGTTTCTCTGAAAGAGAAGCAGTCTTTCCCAACACTTCAATTCACTGTGCGAAGTGAATTGAGTGTAGCTTCACTTTCTAAATAATGTAGTTACAGAGATAATCACTTTCTTTTGATACTGCCGAAAGCTACATACAAGCATTCACCAGCAAATCACATCCGTTTCTCTGAAAGAGAAGCAGTCTGTTCCAACACTTCAATTCAATTGTACGAAGAAAATGTAGTGATGCTTCACTTTCTAAATGCTGTACGTTCAGAGAAAATCACTTTTCTTTGAAAGAGCCTTAAGGAAATTACAAGCATTCACCAGCAACTCAAATGCATTTCTCTGAAAGTGAAGCAGTCTGTACGAACACTTCAATTCACTCTGCGAAGTGAATGGAATGTTGCTTCACTTTCTAAATGCTGTACTTTCAGAGAAAATCACTTTCCTTTGAAAGTGCCTTAAGCTAATTACAAGCATTCACAAGAAACTCCATGAGTTTCACTAAAAGAGAAGCAGTCTGTTCCAACACTTCAATTCACTGTGCAAAGTGAATGGAGTGTTATTTCACTTTCTAAATGCTGTAGCTGGAGAGATAATCACTTACTTTTGAAACTGCCTTAAGCTACTTACAAGCACTCACATGCATTTCTCTGAAAGAGAAGCAGTCTGTCCTAACACTTCAATTCACTGTGCGATGTGAATGGAGTGTTGCTTCACTTTGTAAATGCGGTAGTTACAGAGAAAATCATTGTCCTTTGAAAGTGCCTTAAGCTACTTCCAAGCATTCACCAGCAACTCACTTGACATTATCTGAAAGAGAAGCAGTCTGTTCCAACAATTCAATTCACTGTGCGAAGTGAATGGAGTGTTGCTTCACTTTCTAAATGCTGTACTTTCATAGAAAATCACTTTCCTGTGAAAGTGCCTTAAGCTAATTACAAGCATTCCCAAGAAACTCACATGCATTTCTCTGAAAGAGAAGCAGTCTGTCCTAACACTTCAATTCACTGTGCGAAGTGAATGGAGTGTTGATTCACTTTCTAAATGCTGTACTTTCAGACAAAATCACTGTCCTTTGAAAGTGCCTTAAGCTACTTACAAGCATTCACCAGCAACTCACATGAGTTTCTCTGAAAGAGAAGCAGTCTGTTCCAACACTTCAATTCACTGTGCGAAATGAAGGGAGTGTTGCTTCACTTTCTAAATGCTGCACTATCAGAGAAAATCACTTTCTTTTGAAACTGCCTTAAGCTACTTACAAGCATTCAAAAGCAAATCTCATGAGTTTCTCTGAAAGCGAAGCAGTCTGTTACAACACTTCAATTCACTGTGCGAAATGAGTGGAGTGTTGCTTCACTTTCTAAATGCTGTACTTTCAGAGAAAATCACTTTCCTTTGAAAGTGCCTTAAGCTACTAAAAAGCATTCACCAGCAAAACACTTGAGTTTCTCTGAAAGAGAGGCAGTCTGTTCCACCACTTCAATTCACTGTGCGAAGTTAATGAAGTGTTGCTTCACTTTCTAAATGCTGTAGTTACAGAGATAATCACTTTCCTTTGAAAGTGCTTTAAGCTACTTACAAGCATTCACCAGCATATCACATGCGTTTCTCTGAAAGAGAAGCAGTCTGTTCCAACACTTCAAATCTCTGTGCGAAGTGAATGGAGTGTTGATTCACTTTCTAAATGCTGTACTTTCAGAGAAAATCACTTTCCTTTGAAAGTGCATTAAGCTACTTACAAGCATTCACCAGCAACTCACATGAGGTTCTCTGAAAGAGAAGCTGTCTGTTCCAACACTTCAATTCACTGTGCAAAGTGAATAGAGTGTTGTTTCACTTTCTAAATGTTGTACTTTCAGAGAAAACCACTTTTCTTTAAAGGGCCTTAAGCTACTTACAAGCATTCACCAGAAACTCACATGAGTTTCACTGAAAGAGAAGCAGTCAGTTCGAACACTTCAATTCACTGTGCAAAGTGAATGGTGTGTTGCTTCACTTTTTAAATACTGTAGTTACAGAGATAATCAATTTCCTTTTAAACTGGCTTAAGCTACTTACAAGCACTCACATGCATTTCTCTGAAAGAGAAGCAGTCTGTCCTAACACTTCAATTCACTGTGCGAAGTGAATGGAGTGTTGCTTCACTTTCTAAATGCGGTAGTTACAGAGAAAATCTTTGTCCTTTGAAAGTGCCTTTAGCTACTTCCAAGCATTCACCAGCAACTCATGTGACATTATCTGAAAGAGAAGCAGTCTGTTCCAACAATTCAATTCACTGTGCGAAGTGAATGGATTGTTGCTTCACTTTCTAAATGCTGTAGTTTCATAGAAAATCACTTTCCTGTGAAAGTGCCTTAAGCTAATTACAAGCATTCCCAAGTAACTCACATGCATTTCTCTGAAAGAGAAGCAGTCTGTTCCAACACTTCATTTTACTCTCGATGTGACTGGAGTGTTACTTCACTTTCTAAATGCTGTAGTTACAGAGAAAATTACTTTCCATTGAAAGTTCCTTAAACTACTTACAAGCATTCACAAGAAACACACATGCATTTCTCTGAAAGAGAAGCAGTCTGTTCCAACACTTCAATTCACTGTGCGAAGTGAATGGAGTGTTGATTCACTTTCTAAATGTTGTACTTTCAGATAAAATCGCTTTCCTTTGAAAGTGCTTTAAGCTACTTAGAAGCATTCACCAGCAACTCACATGCATTTCTCTGAAAGAGAAGCAGTCTGTTCCAGCACTTCATTTTACTGTGCGCAGTGAATGGAGTGTTACTTCACTTTCTAAATGCTGTAGTTACAGAGATAATCACTTTCCTTTGAAAGTGCCTTAAGCTACTTACAAGCATTCAACAGCAACTCACATGAGTTTCTCTGAAAGATCAGCTGTCTGTTCCAACACTTCAATTCACTGTGCGAAGTGAATAGAGTGTTGTTTCACTTTCTAAATGCTGTACTTTCAGAGAAAATCACTTTCCTTTGAAAGTGCTTTAAGCTACTTACAAGCATTCACCAGCAACTCACATGCACTTCTCTGAAACAGAAGCAGTCTGTTCCAACACTTCAATTCACTGTGCGAAGTGAATAGAGTGTTGTTTCACTTTCTAAATGCTGTACTTTAAGAAAAAATCACTTTCTTTGAAAGTGCCTTAAGCTACTTACAAGCATTCACCAGGAACTCACATGAGTTTCTCTGAAAGAGAAGCTGTCTTTCCCAACACTTCAATTCACTGTGCGAAGTGAATTGAGTGTAGCTTCACTTTCTAAATAATGTAGTTACAGAGATAATCACTTTCTTTTGATATTGCCGAAAGCTACATACAAGCATTCACCAGCAAATCACATCCGTTTCTCTGAAAGAGAAGCAGTCTGTTCCAACACTTCAATTCAATTGTACGAAGAAAATGGAGTGATGCTTCACTTTCTAAATGCTGTACGTTCAGAGAAAATCACTTTTCTTTGAAAGAGCCTTAAGGAAATTACAAGCATTCACCAGCAACTCAAATGCATTTCTCTGAAAGTGAAGCAGTCTGTACGAACACTTCAATTCACTCTGCGAAGTGAATGGAATGTTGCTTCACTTTCTAAATGCTGTACTTTCAGAGAAAATCACTTTCCTTTGAAAGTGCCTTAAGCTAATTACAAGCATTCACAAGAAACTCCATGAGTTTCACTAAAAGAGAAGCAGTCTGTTCCAACACTTCAATTCACTGTGCAAAGTGAATGGAGTGTTATTTCACTTTCTAAATGCTGTAGCTGGAGAGATAATCACTTACTTTTGAAACTGCCTTAAGCTACTTACAAGCACTCACATGCATTTCTCTGAAAGAGAAGCAGTCTGTCCTAACACTTCAATTCACTGTGCGATGTGAATGGAGTGTTGCTTCACTTTGTAAATGCGGTAGTTACAGAGAAAATCATTGTCCTTTGAAAGTGCCTTAAGCTACTTCCAAGCATTCACCAGCAACTCACTTGACATTATCTGAAAGAGAAGCAGTCTGTTCCAACAATTCAATTCACTGTGCGAGTGAATGGAGTGTTGCTTCACTTTCTAAATGCTGTACTTTCATAGAAAATCACTTTAATGTGAAAGTGCCTTAAGCTAATTACAAGCATTCCCAAGAAACTCACATGCATTTCTCTGAAAGAGAAGCAGTCTGTCCTAACACTTCAATTCACTGTGCGAAGTGATTGGAGTGTTGATTCACTTTCTAAATGCTGTACTTTCAGACAAAATCACTGTCCTTTGAAAGTGCCTTAAGCTACTTACAAGCATTCACCAGCAACTCACATGAGTTTCTCTGAAAGAGAAGCAGTCTGTTCCAACACTTCAATTCACTGTGCGAAATGAAGGGAGTGTTGCTTCACTTTTTAAATGCTGCACTATCAGAGAAAATCACTTTCTTTTGAAACTGCCTTAAGCTACTTACAAGCATTCAAAAGCAAATCTCATGAGTTTCTCTGAAAGCTAAGCAGTCTGTTACAACACTTCAATTCACTGTGCGAAATGAGTGGAGTGTTGCTTCACTTTCTAAATGCTGTACTTTCAGAGAAAATCACTTTCCTTTGAAAGTGCCTTAAGCTACTAAAAAGCATTCACCAGCAAAACACTTGAGTTTCTCTGAAAGAGAGGCAGTCTGTTCCACCACTTCAATTCACTGTGCGAAGTTAATGAAGTGTTGCTTCACTTTCTAAATGCTGTAGTTACAGAGATAATCACTTTCCTTTGAAAGTGCTTTAAGCTACTTACAAGCATTCACCAGCATATCACATGCGTTTCTCTGAAAGAGAAGCAGTCTGTTCCAACACTTCAAATCTCTGTGCGAAGTGAATGGAGTGTTGATTCACTTTCTAAATGCTGTACTTTCAGAGAAAATCACTTTCCTTTGAAAGTGCATTAAGCTACTTACAAGCATTCACCAGCAACTCACATGAGGTTCTCTGAAAGAGAAGCTGTCTGTTCCAACACTTCAATTCACTGTGCAAAGTGAATAGAGTGTTGTTTCACTTTCTAAATGTTGTACTTTCAGAGAAAACCACTTTTCTTTAAAGGGCCTTAAGCTACTTACAAGCATTCACCAGAAACTCACATGAGTTTCACTGAAAGAGAAGCAGTCAGTTCGAACACTTCAATTCACTGTGCAAAGTGAATGGTGTGTTGCTTCACTTTTTAAATACTGTAGTTACAGAGATAATCACTTTCCTTTGAAACTGGCTTAAGCTACTTACAAGCACTCACATGCATTTCTCTGAAAGAGAAGCAGTCTGTTCCAACACTTCAATTTACTGTGCAAAGTGAATGGAGTGTTCCTTCACTTTATAAATGCTGTACTTTCAGAGAAAATCAATTTCTTTTGAAAGTGCCTTAAGCTAATTACAAGCATTCACAAGAAACTCCATGAGTTTCACTGAAAGAGAAGCAGTCTGTTCCAACACTTCCATTCACTGTGCAAAGTGAATGGAGTGTTGCTTCACTTTCTAAATGCTGTACTTTCAGAGAAAATTGCTTTCCTTTTAAAGGGCATTAATCTAATTACAAGCCTTTACAAGAAACTCACATGCATTTCCCTGAATAAAAGCAGTCTGTTCCAACACTTCAATTCACTGTCCAAAGTGAATGGAGTGTTGTTCACTTTCTAAATGCTTTACGTTCAGAGAAAATCACTTTCCTTTGAAAGTGCCTTAAGCTACTTACAAGCATTCACCAGCAACTCAAATGAGTTTCTCTGAAAGAGAAGCAGTCTGTACCAACAGTTCAATTCACTGTGCGAAGTGAATGGAGTGTAGCTTCACTTTCTAAATGCTGTAGTTACAGAGATAATCACTTTCTTTTGAAACTGCTTAAGCTACATACAAGCATTCACCAGCAAATCACATGCATTTCTCTGAAAGAGAAAAAGTCTGTTCCAACACTTCAATTCACTGTGCGAAGTGAATGGAGTGTTGCTTCACTTTCTAAATGCTGTACTCTCAGAGAAAATCACTTTCTTTGAAAGTGCCTTAAGCTAATTACAAGCATTCACAAGAAAATCATATGCATTTCTCTGAAAGAGAAGTAGTCTGTTCCAACACTTCAATTCACTGTGCGAAGTGAATGGAGTGTTGCTTCACTTTCTAAATGCTGTACTTTCAGAGAAAATCACTTTCCTTTGAAAGTGCCTTAAGCAACTTACAAGCGTTCACCAGCAAACCACATGCGTTTCTCTGAAAGAGAGGCAGTCTGTTCCAACACTTCAATTGACTGTGCAAATTGAATGGAGTGTTGCTTCATTTTCAAATCCTGTACTTTAAGAGAAAATCACTTTCCTTTGAAAGTGCCTTAAGCTACTTATAAGCATTCACCAGCAAATCAAATGAGTTTCTCTGACAGAGAAGCAGTCTGTCCCAACACTTCAATTCACTGTGCGAAGATAATGGAGTGTAGCTTCACTTTCTAAATGCTGTAGTTACAGAGATAATCACTTTCTTTTGAAACTGCCTTAAGCTACTTACAAGCATTCACCAGCAAATCACATGAGTTTCTCTGAAAGAGAGGCAATCTGTTCCAACACTTCAATTCACTGTGCAAAGTGAATGGAGTGTTGCTTCACTTTCTAAATGCTATACTTTCAGAGAAAATCACTTTCCTTTGAAACTGCCTTAAGCTACTCACAAGCATTCACCAGCAACTCACATGAGTTTCTCTGAAAGAGAGGCAGTCTGTTCCAACACTTCAATTCACTGTGCGAAGTGAACGGAGTGTTTCTTCACTTTCAAAATGCTGTACTTTCAGAGAAAATCACTTTCTTTTGAAAGTGCCTTAAGCTACTTTCAAGCATTCACCAGTAACTCACATGAGTTTCACTGAAAGAGAAGCAGTCAGTTCGAACACTTCAATTAACTGTGCGAAGTGAATGGAGTGTTGCTTCACTTTTTAAATAGTGTAGTTACAGAGATAATCACTTTCCTGTGAAAGTGCCTTATGCTAATTACAAGCATTCCCAAGTAACTCACATGCAATTCTCTGAAAGAGAAGCAGTCTGTTCCAACACTTCAATTTACTCTCGAAGTGACTGGAGTGTTACTTCACTTTCTAAATGCTGTAGTTACAGAGAAAATTACTTTTCATTGAAAGTTCCTTAAACTACTTACAAGCATTCACAAGAAACACACATGCATTTCTCTGAAAGAGAAGCAGTCTGTTCCAACACTTCAATTCACTGTGCGAAGTGAATGGAGTGTTGATTCACTTTCTAAATGCTGTACTTTCAGAGAAAATCACTTTCCTTTGAAAGTGCTTTAAGCTACTTAGAAGCATTCACCAGCAACTCACATGCATTTCTCTGAAAGAGAAGCAGTCAGTTCCAGCACTTCATTTTACTGTGCGCAGTGAATGGAGTGTTACTTCACTTTCTAAATGCTTTAGTTACAGAGAAAATCACTTTCCTTTGAAAGTGCCTTAAGCTACTCACAAGCATTCACCAGCAACTCACATGAGTTTCTCTGAAAGAGAGGCAGTCTGTTCCAACACTTCAATTCACTGTGCGAAGTGAACGGAGTGTTTCTTCACTTTCAAAATGCTGTACTTTCAGAGAAAATCACTTTCTTTGAAAGTGCCTTAAGCTACTTACAAGCATTCACCAGGAACTCACATGAGTTTCTCTGAAAGAGAAGCAGTCTTTCCCAACACTTCAATTCACTGTGCGAAGTGAATTGAGTGTAGCTTCACTTTCTAAATAATGTAGTTACAGAGATAATCACTTTCTTTTGATACTGCCGAAAGCTACATACAAGCATTCACCAGCAAATCACATCCGTTTCTCTGAAAGAGAAGCAGTCTGTTCCAACACTTCAATTCAATTGTACGAAGAAAATGGAGTGATGCTTCACTTTCTAAATGCTGTACGTTCAGAGAAAATCACTTTTCTTTGAAAGAGCCTTAAGGAAATTACAAGCATTCACCAGCAACTCAAATGCATTTCTCTGAAAGTGAAGCAGTCTGTACGAACACTTCAATTCACTCTGCGAAGTGAATGGAATGTTGCTTCACTTTCTAAATGCTGTACTTTCAGAGAAAATCACTTTCCTTTGAAAGTGCCTTATGCTAATTACAAGCATTCACAAGAAACTCCATGAGTTTCACTAAAAGAGAAGCAGTCTGTTCCAACACTTCAATTCACTCTGCAAAGTGAATGGAGTGTTATTTCACTTTCTAAATGCTGTAGCTGGAGAGATAATCACTTACTTTTGAAACTGCCTTAAGCTACTTACAAGCACTCACATGCATTTCTCTGAAAGAGAAGCAGTCTGTCCTAACACTTCAATTCACTGTGCGATGTGAATGGAGTGTTGCTTCACTTTGTAAATGCGGTAGTTACAGAGAAAATCATTGTCCTTTGAAAGTGCCTTAAGCTACTTCCAAGCATTCACCAGCAACTCACTTGACATTATCTGAAAGAGAAGCAGTCTGTTCCAACAATTCAATTCACTGTGCGAAGTGAATGGAGTGTTGCTTCACTTTCTAAATGCTGTACTTTCATAGAAAATCACTTTCCTGTGAAAGTGTCTTAAGCTAATTACAAGCATTCCCAAGAAACTCACATGCATTTCTCTGAAAGAGAAGCAGTCTGTCCTAACACTTCAATTCACTGTGCGAAGTGAATGGAGTGTTGATTCACTTTCGAAATGCTGTACTTTCAGACAAAATCACTGTCCTTTGAAAGTGCCTTAAGCTACTTACAAGCATTCACCAGCAACTCACATGAGTTTCTCTGAAAGAGAAGCAGTCTGTTCCAACACTTCAATTCACTGTGTGAAATGAAGGGAGTGTTGCTTCACTTTCTAAATGCTGCACTATCAGAGAAAATTACTTTCTTTTGAAACTGCCTTAAGCTACTTACAAGCATTCAAAAGCAAATCTCATGAGTTTCTCTGAAAGCGAAGCAGTCTGTTACAACACTTCAATTCACTGTGCGAAATGAGTGGAGTGTTCCTTCACTTTCTAAATGCTGTACTTTCAGAGAAAATCACTTTCCTTTGAAAGTGCCTTAAGCTACTAAAAAGCATTCACCAGCAAAACACGTGAGTTTCTCTGAAAGAGAGGCAGTCTGTTCCACCACTTCAATTCACTGTGCGAAGTTAATGAAGTGTTGCTTCACTTTCTAAATGCTGTAGTTACAGAGATAATCACTTTCCTTTGAAAGTGCTTTAAGCTACTTACAAGCATTCACCAGCATATCATATGCGTTTCTCTGAAAGAGAAGCAGTCTGTTCCAACACTTCAAATCTCTGTGCGAAGTGAATGGAGTGTTGATTCACTTTCTAAATGCTGTACTTTCAGAGAAAATCACTTTCCTTTGAAAGTGCATTAAGCTACTTACAAGCATTCACCAGCAACTCACATGAGGTTCTCTGAAAGAGAAGCTGTCTGTTCCAACACTTCAATTCACTGTGCAAAGTGAATAGAGTGTTGTTTCACTTTCTAAATGTTGTACTTTCAGAGAAAACCACTTTTCTTTAAAGGGCCTTAAGCTACTTACAAGCATTCACCAGAAACTCACATGAGTTTCACTGAAAGAGAAGCAGTCAGTTCGAACACTTCAATTCACTGTGCAAAGTGAATGGTGTGTTGCTTCACTTTTTAAATACTGTAGTTACAGAGATAATCACTTTCCTTTGAAACTGGCTTAAGCTACTTACAAGCACTCACATGCATTTCTCTGAAAGAGAAGCAGTCTGTCCTAACACTTCAATTCACTGTGCGAAGTGAATGGAGTGTTGCTTCACTTTCTAAATGCGGTAGTTACAGAGAAAATCTTTGTCCTTTGAAAGTGCCTTTAGCTACTTCCAAGCATTCACCAGCAACTCATGTGACATTATCTGAAAGAGAAGCAGTCTGTTCCAACAATTCAATTCACTGTGCGAAGTGAATGGATTGTTGCTTCACTTTCTAAATGCTGTAGTTTCATAGAAAATCACTTTCCTGTGAAAGTGCCTTAAGCTAATTACAAGCATTCCCAAGTAACTCACATGCATTTCTCTGAAAGAGAAGCAGTCTGTTCCAACACTTCATTTTACTCTCGAAGTGACTGGAGTGTTACTTCACTTTCTAAATGCTGTAGTTACAGAGAAAATTACTTTCCATTGAAAGTTCCTTAAACTACTTACAAGCATTCACAAGAAACACACATGCATTTCTCTGAAAGAGAAGCAGTCTGTTCCAACACTTCAATTCACTGTGCGAAGTGAATGGAGTGTTGATTCACTTTCTAAATGCTGTACTTTCAGAGAAAATCGCTTTCCTTTGAAAGTGCTTTAAGCTACTTAGAAGCATTCACCAGCAACTCACATGCATTTCTCTGAAAGAGAAGCAGTCTGTTCCAGCACTTCATTTTACTGTGCGCAGTGAATGGAGTGTTACTTCACTTTCTAAATGCTGTAGTTACAGAGATAATCACTTTCCTTTGAAAGTGCCTTAAGCTACTTACAAGCATTCAACAGCAACTCACATGAGTTTCTCTGAAAGATCAGCTGTCTGTTCCAACACTTCAATTCACTGTGCGAAGTGAATAGAGTGTTGTTTCACTTTCTAAATGCTGTACTTTCAGAGAAAATCACTTACCTTTGAAAGAGTTTTAAGCTAATTACAAGCATTCACCAGCAACTCACATGCATTTCTCTGAAAGAGAAGCAGTCTGTTCCAACAATTCAATTCACTGTGCGAAGTTAATGGAGTGTTGCTTTACTTTATAAATGCTGTACTTTCAGAAAAATTCACTTTCCTTTGAAACTGCCTTAAGCTATTTTAAAGCATTCACCAGCAACTCACATGAGTTTCTCTGAAAAAGAGGCAGTCTTTTCCAACACTTCAAATCACTGTGCGAAGTGAATGGTGTGTTGCTTCACTTTCTAAATGCTGTACATTCAGAGAAAATCGCTATCCTTTTAAAGAGTCTTAATCTAATTACAAGCATTCAAAAGAAACTCACATGCATTTCTCTGAAGAAAAGCAGTCTGTTCCAACACTTCAATTCACTGTGCGAAGTGAATGGAGTGTTGCTTGACTTATAAATGCTGTACTTTCAGAGAAAAACACTTTCCATTGAATCTGCCTTAAGCTATTTACAACGATTCACCAGCAACTCACATGAGTTTCTCTGAAAGAGAGGCAGTCCTTTCCAACACTTCATGTCTCTGTGCGAAGTGAATGGTGTGTTGCTTCACTTTCTAAATGCTCCACTTTCAGAGAAAATCGCTGTCCTTTTAAAGAGTCTTAATCTAATTACAAGCATTCAAAAGAAACTCACATGCATTTCTCTGAAGAAAAGCAGTCTGTTCCAACACTTCTATTCACTATGCGAAGTGAATGGAGTGTTGCTTTCCTTTCTAAATGCTGTAGTTACAGACATAATCACTTTCTTTTGAAACTGCATTAAGCTGCTTACAAGCATTCACATTTCAATTCACTGTGCCAAGTGAATGCAGTGTTGTTTCACTTTCTAAATGCTGTACTTCCAGAGAAAATAACTTTCCTTTGAAAGTGCCTTAAGCTACTCACAAGCATTCACCAGCATATCACATGCATTTCTCTGAAAGACAAGCAGTCTGTTCCAGCACTTCAATTCACTGTGCGAAGTGAATGGAGTGTTGCTTCACTTTCTAAATGCTGTACTTTCATAGAAAATCACTTTCCTGTGAAATTGCCTTAAGCCACTTACAAGCATTCACCAGCAACTCAAATGCATTTCTCTGAAAGACAAGTAGTCTGTTCTAACACTTCATTTAACTGTGCGTAGTGAATGGAGTGTTACTTCACTTTCTAAATGTCGTAGTTACAGAGAAAATCACTTTACTTTGAAAGTGCCTTAAGCTACTTACAAGCATTCAACAGCAACTCACATGCATTTCTCTGAAAGAGAAGCAGTCTATTCCAACACTTCAATTCACTGTGCGAAGTGAATGGAGTGTTGCTTCACTTTCTAAATGCTGTACTTCCAGAGAAAATAACTTTCCTTTGAAAGTGCCTTAAGCTACTTACAAGCATATAGAAGAAACTCACATGCGTTTCTCTGAAAGAGAAGCAGTCTGTCCCAACACTTCAATTCACTGTGTGAAGTAATGGAGTGTTGCTTCACTTTCTAAATGCTGTCCTTTCAGAGAAAATCACTCTTCTTTGAAAATGCCTTAAGCTACTTACAAGCACTCACCAGAAACTCTTATGAGTTTCTCTGAAAGAGAAGCAGTCTGTTCCAACACTTGAATTCACTGTGCGAAGTGAATGGAGTGCAGCTTCACTTTCTAAATGCTGTACTTTCAGAGAAAATCACTTTCCTTTGAAACTGCCTTAAGCTACTTACAGGCATTCACCAGCAACTCACATGAGTTTCTGTGAAAGAGAGGCAGTCTTTTCCAACACTTCAATTCACTGTGCGAAGTGAATGGTTTGTTGCTTCACTTTCTAAATGCTATAATTTTAGAAAATCGCTTTCCTTTTTAAGTGCCTTAATCTAATTACAAGCATTCAAAAGAAACTCACATGCATTTCTCTGAAGAAAAGCTATCTGTTCCAACACATCAATTCACTGTGCGAAGTTAATGGAGTGTTGCTTTAATTTATAAATGCTGTACTTTCAGAGAAAATCACTTTCCTTTGAAAGTGCCTTAAGCTACTTACAAGCATTCACCAGCAACTCACATGAGTTTCTCTGAAAGAGAGGCAGTCTTTTCCAACACTTAAATTCAAAGTGCAAAGTGAATGGAGTGTTGCTTCACTTTCTAAATGCTGTACTTTCAGAGAATATCACTTTCCTTTGAAACTGCCTAAAGCTACTTACAAGCATTCACCAGCAACTCTCATGAGTTTCTCTGAAAGAGAAGCAGTTTGTTCCAACACTTCAATTCACTCTGAGAAGTGAGTGGAGTGTTGCTTAATTTTCTAAATGCTGTAGTTACAGAGAAAATCACTTTCCTTTGAAACTCCCTTAATCTAATTGCAAGCATTCACCAGCAACTCACATGAGTTTCTCTGAAAGAGAGGCAGTCTTTTCCAACACTTCAATTCAGTGTGCAAAGTGAATGGAGTGTTGCTTCACTTTCTAAATGCTGTAGTTACAGAGATAATCACTCTCTTTTGAAACTGCCTTAAGCTACTTACAAGCATTCACCAGAAAATCACATGCATTTCTCTGAAAGAGAAGCAGTCTGTTCCAACATTTCAATTCACTCTGTGAAGTCAATGTAGTGTTACTTCACTTTCTAAATGAGGTAGTTACAGAGAAAATCACTTTCCCTTGAATGTACCTTAAGCTACTTACAAGCATTCACCAGCAACACACATGCGTTTCTCTGAAAGAGAAGCAGTCTGTTCCAACACTTCAATTCACTGTGTGAAGTGAATGGGTTGTTACTTCACTTTCTAAATGCTATAGATACAGATAAAATCACCTTCCTTTGAAAATGCCTTTAGCTACTTACAAGCATTCACCAGCAATTCACATGAGTTGCTCTGAAAGAGAAGCAGTCTGTTCCAACACATCAATTCACTATGCGAAGTCAATGGAGTGTTCCTTCACTTTGTAAAGGCTGTCCTTTCAGAGAAAATCACTTTCCTTTGAAAGTGCCGTAAGCTACTTACAAGCATTCTCCAGAAACTCACATGCATTTCTCTGAAAGAGAAGCAGTCTGTCCCAAAACATCAATTCACTGTGCGAAGAGAATGGAGTGTTGCTTCACTTTCTAAATGCTGTACTTTCAGAGAAAATCACTTTCCTTTGAAAGTGCCTTAAGCTACTTACAAGCATTCACCAGCAACTCACGTGAGTTTCTCTGAAAGAGAGGCAGTCTGTTCCAACACTGCAATTCACTGTGCGAAGTGAATGGAGTGTTGCTTCACTTTCTAAATGCTGTACTTTCAGAGAAAATCACTTTCCTTTGAAAGTGCCTTAAGATACATACAAGCATTCACCAGCAAATCACATGCGTTTCTCTGAAAGATAAGCAGTCTGTTCCAACATTTCAATTCATTGTGCGAAGTGAATGGAGTGTTGCTTCACTTTCTAAATGGTGTACTATTAGAGAAAATCACTTTCTTTGAAAGTGCCTTAAGCTAATTACAAGCATTCACAGGAAAATCACATGCATTTCTCTGAAAGAGAAGTAGTCTGTTCCAACACTTCAATTCACTGTGCGAAGTGAATGGAGTGTTGCTTCACATTCTAAATCCTGTATTTACAGAGATAATCACTTTCCTTAGAAAGTGCCTTATGCTACTTACAAGCATTCACCAGGAACTCACAATCATTTCTCTGAAAGGGAAGCAGTCTGTTCCAACACTTCAAGTCACTGTGCGAAGTGAATGGAGTGTTGCTTCACTTTGTAAATGCTGTACTTTCAGAGAAAATCACTTTTCTTTGAAAGTGCCTTAAGCTACTTACAAGCATTCACCAGCAACTCACATGAGTTTCTCTGAATGAGAAGCAATCTGTCCCAACACTTCAATTCACTGTGCAAAGTGAATGGAATGTAGCTTCACTTTCTAAATGCTGTAGTTACAGAGAAAATCACTTTTTTTGAAACTGCCTTAAGCTACTTACAAGCATTCACCAGCAACTCACAATCATTTCTCTGAAAGAGAAGCAGTCTGTTCCAACACTTCAATTCACTGTGCGAAGTGAATGGAGTGTTGCTTCACTTTCTAAATGCTGTACTTTCAGAGAAAATCACTTTCCTTTGAAAGTGCCTTAAGCTACTTACAAGCATACACCAGCAACTCACGTGAGTTTCTCTGAAAGAGAGGCAGTCTGTTCCAACTCTTCAATTCACTGTGCGACGTGAATGGAGTGTTGCTTCACTTTCTAAATGCTGTACTTTCAGAGAAAATCACTTTCCCTTTAAGTGCCTTTAGCTAATTACAAGCATTCACCAGCAACTCACATGCATTACTCTGAAAGAGAAGCAGTCTGTTTCAACACTTCAATTCCCTGTGCGAAGTGAATGGAGTGTTGCTTCACTTTGTAAAGGCTGTACTTTCAGAGAAAATCACTTTCCTTTGAAAGTGCCTTAAGCTACTTACAAGCATTCTCCAGAATTTCACATGAGTTGAAAGAGAAGAAGTCTGTTCTAACACTTCAATTCACTGTGCGAAGTGAATGGAGTGTTGCTTCAATTTCAAAATGCTGTACTTTCAGAGAAAATCACTTTCTTTTGAAACTGCCTTAAGCTACTTAGAAGCATTCACCAGCAACTCACATGCATTTCTCTGAAAGAGAAGCAGTCTGTTCCAACACTTCAATTCACTGTGCGAAGTGAATGGAGTGTTGCTTCACTTTCTAAATGCTGTACTTTCAGAGAAAATCACTTTCCTTTGAAAGTGCCTTAAGCTACTTACAAGCATTCACCAGCAACTCACGTGAGTTTCTCTGAAAGAGAGGCAGTCTGTTCCAATACTGCAATTCACTGTGCGAAGTGAATGGAGTGTTGCTTCACTTTCTAAATGCTGTACTTTCAGAGAAAATCACTTTCCTTTGAAAGTGCCTTAAGCTACTTACAAGCATTCACCAGCAACTCACGTGAGTTTCTCTGAAAGAGAGGCAGTCTGTTCCAACACTGCAATTCACTGTGCGAAGTGAATGTGTTGTTGTTTCACTTTCTAAATGCTGTAGTTTCAGAGATAATCACTTTTTTTGAACCTGCCTTAAGCTACTTACAAGCATTTAGAAGAAAGTTACATGAGTTTCTCTGAAAGAGAAGCAGTCTGTCCCAACATTTCAATTCACTGTGCGAAGAGAATGGAGTGTTGCTTCACTTTCTAAATGCTGTACTTTCAGAGAAAATCACTCTTCTTTGAAAATGCCTTAAGCTACTTACAAACATTCACCAGCAACTCACATGAGATTCTCTGAAAGAGTAGCAATCTTTTCCAACATTTCAAATCACTTTGCGAATGGCTTGGAGTGTTACTTCACTTTCTCAATGCTGTAGTTACAGAGAAATCACTTTCCTTTGAACCTGCCTTAAGCTACTTACAAGCATTTAGAAGAAAGTTACATGAGTTTCTCTGAAAGAGAAGCAGTCTGTTCCAACACTTCAATTCAGTGTGCAAAGTGAATGGAGTGTTGCTTCACTTTTTAAATACTGTACTTTCAGAGAAAATCACTTTCCTTTGAAACTGCCTAAAGCTACTTACGAGCATTCACCAGCAACTCACATGAGTTTCTCTGAAAGAGAAGCAGTCTGTTCCAACACTTCAATTCACTGTGCGAAGTGAATGGAGTGTTGCTTCACTTTCTTAATGCTAGACTTTCAGAGAAATCACTTTCCTTTGAAAGTGCCTTAAGCCAATTATAAGCATTCACTAGAAACTCATGCATTTCACTGAAAGAAAAGCAGTCTGTTCCAACACTTCAATCCACTGTAAGAAGTGAATGGAGTGTTGCTTCACTTTCTAAATGCTGTACTTTCATAGAAAATCACTTTCCTTTGAAACGGCCTTAAGCTACTTACAAGCATTCACCAGCAACTCACAGGAGTTTCTCTGAAAGAGAAGCAGTCTGTTCGAACACTTCAATTCACTGTGTGAAGTGAATGGAGTGTTGCTTCACTTTCTAAATGCTGTACTTTCAGAGAAAATCACTTTCCTTTGATAGTGCCTTAAGCTACTTACAAGCATTCAACAGCAACTCAAATGAGTTTCTCTGAAAGAGAAGCAGTCTGTTCCAACACTTTAATTCACTGTGCGAAGTGAATGGAGTGTTGATTCACTTTCTAAATGCTGTACTTTCAGAGAAAATCACTTTCCTTTCAAAGTACCTTAAGCTACTTACAAGTATTCACCAGCAACTCACATGAGTTTCTCTGAAATAGAAGAAGTCTGTTCCAACACTTCAATTCACTGTGCGAAGTGAATGGAGTGTTGCTTCCCTTTCTAAATGCTGTACTTTCAGAGAAAATCACTTTCTTTGAAAGTGCGTTAAGCTAATTACAAGCATTCACAAGAAAATCACATGCATGTATGAAAGGGAAGTAGTCTGTTCCAACACTTCAATTCACTGTGCGAAGTGAATCGAGTGTTGCTTCACTTTCTAAATGCTGTAGTTACAGAGACAATCACTTTCCTTTGAAAGTGCCTTAAACTACTTAAATGCATTCACTAGCAACTCACATGCATTTCTCTGAAAGAGAAGCAGTCTGTCCCAATATTTCTGTACACTGTGCGAAGAGAATGGACTGTTGCTTCACTTTCTAAATGCTGCACTTTTAGAGAAAATCACTCGTTTTTGAAAATGCCTTAAGCTACATACAAGCATTCACCAGCAACTCACATGAGTTTCTCTGAAAGAGAAGCAGTATGTTCCAACACTTCAATTTACTCTACGAAGTGAATGGAGTATTTCTTCACTTTCTAAATGCTGTACTTTCAGAGAAAATCACTTTCCTTTGAAAGTGCCTTAAGCTACTTACAAGCATTCACCAACAACTCACATGAGTTTCTCTGAAAGAGAAGCAGTCTGTTCCAACATTTTAATTCACTGTGCATAATGAATGTGTTGTTGTTTCACTTTCTAAATGCTGTACTTTCAGAGAAAATCACTTTCCTTTGAAACTGCCTTAAGCTACTTACAAGCATTCACCAGCAACTCAGATGCATTTCTCTGAAAGAGAAGCAGTTTTTCCAACATTTCAATTCACTGTGCGAAGTGAATGGAGTGTTGCTTCACTTTCTAAATGCTCTACTTTCAGAGAAAATCACTTTCCTTTGAAAGTGCCTTAAGCTCCGTACAAGCATTGACCAGCAACTCACATGAGTTTCTCTGAAAGAGAAGCAGTCTGTTCCAACACTTCAATTCACTGTGCGAAGTGAATAGAGTGTTGCTTCACTTTCTAAATGCTGTACTTTCGAAGAAAATCACTTTCCTTTGAAAGTGCCTTAAGCTACATACATGCATTCAAAAGAAACTAACATGCGTTTCTTTGAAAGAGAAGCAGTCTGTTCCAACACTTCAATTCACTGTGCGAAGTGAATGGAGTGATGCTTCACCTTCTAAATGCTGTACTTTCAGAGAAAATCACTTTCCTTTCAAAGTGCCTTAAGCTACTTACAATTAATCACCAGCTACTCAAATGAGTTTCTCTGAAAGAAAAGCAGACTGTTCCAACACTTTAATTCACTGTGCGAAGTGATTGGAGTGTTAATTCACTTTCTAAATGATGTAGTTACAGAGAAAATCACTTTCGTTTGAAAGTGCCTTAAGCTACTTACAAGCATTCACCAGAAACTCGCATGAGTTTCTCTGAAAGAGAAGCAGTCTTTTCCAACACTTCGTTTCAATGTAGGATGTTATAGGAGTGTTGCTTCACTATCTAAATGCTGTACTTTCAGAGAAAATCACTTTCCTTTTAAAGTACCTTAAGCTACAACCAAGCATTCACCAGCAACTCACATGACTTTCTCTGAAAGAGAAGCAGTCTGTTCCAACACTTCAATTCACTGTGCGAAGTGAATGGAGTGTTACTTCACTTTCTAAATGCTGTACTTTCAGAGAAAATCAATTTCCTTTGAAAGTGTCTTAAGCTCCTTACACGCATTGACCAGCAACTCACATGAGTTTCTCTGAAAAAGAAGCATTCTGTTCCAACACTTCAATTAACTGTGCGAAGTGATTGGAATGTTAATTCACATTCTGAATGCTGTACTTTCGGAGAAAATCACTTTCCTTTGAAAGTGCCTTAAGCTACTTACATGAATTCACAAGAAACTAACATGCATTTCTCTGAAAGAGAAGCAGTCTGTTTCAACACTTCAATTCCCTGTACGAAGTGAATGGAGTACTGCTTCACTTTCGAAATGCTAGACTTTCAGAGAAAATCACTTTCATTTGAAAGTGTCTTAAGCTACTTACATGCATTCACAAGAAACTAACATGCGTATCTTTGAAAGAGAAGCAGTCTGTTCCAACACTTCAATTCACTGTGCAAAGTGAATGGAGTGTTGCTTCACTTTCTATATGCTGTACGTTCAGAGAAAATCAATTTCCTTTGAAAGTGTCTTAAGCTCCTTACAAGCATTGACCAGCAACTCACATGAGTTTCTCTGAAAAAGAAGCATTCTGTTCCAACACTTCAATTAACTGTGCGAAGTGATTGGAGATTTAATTCACATTCTAAATGCTGTACTTTCGGAGAAAATCACTTTCTTTCAAAGTACCTTAAGATACTTACAAGCATTCACCAGCAACTCACATGAGTTTCTCTGAAATAGAAGCAGTCTGTTCCAACACTTCAATTCACTGTGCAAGAGAATGGAGTGTTGCTTCCCTTTCTAAATGTTGTACTTTCAGAGAAAATCACTTTCTTTGAAAGTGCCTTAAGCTATATACAAGCATTCACAAGAAAATCACATGCATTTCTCTGAAAGAGAAGTAGTCTGTTCCAACACTTCAATTCACTGTGCGAAGTGAATTGAGTGTTGCTTCACTTTCTAAATGCTGCAGTTAGAGAGAAAATCACTTTACTTTGAAAGTGTCTTAAGCTCCTTACAAGCATTGACCAGCAACTCACATGAGTTTCTCTGAAAGTGAAGCAGTCTGTTCCAGCACTACAAATCACTGTGCGAAGTGATTGGAATGCTACTTCACTTTCTAAATGCTGTAGTTACAGATAAATCACTTTCCTTTGAAAGTGCCTTAAGCTACTTACAAGCATTCACCAGCAACTCACATGAGTTTCTCTGAAAGAGAAGCAGTCTGTTCCAACACTTCAATTCACTGTGCGAAGTGAATGGAGTGTTGATTCACTTTCAAAATGCTGTACTTTCAGAGAAAATCACTTTCCTTTCAACGTACCTCAAGCTACTTACAAGCAATCACCAGCAACTCACATGCATTTCTTTGAAAGGCAAACAGTCTGTTCCAATACTTCAATTCACTGTGCGAAGTAAATGGAGTGTTGCTTCACTTTCTAAATTCTGTACTTTCAGAGAAAATCACTTTCCTTTGAAACTGCCTTAAGCTACATACAAGCATTCACCAGCAACTCACATGAGTTTCTCTGAAAGAGAAGCAGTCTGTTCCAAACTTCAATTCACTGTAAGAAGTGAATGGAGTGTTGATTCACTTTCAAAATGCTGTACTTTCAGAGAAAATCACTTTCCTTTCAACGTACCTCAAGCTACTTACAAGCATTCACCAGAAACTCACATGAGTTTCTCTGAAATTGAAGCAGTCTGTTCCAACACTTCAATTCACTGTGCGAAGTGAATGGAGTGTTGCTTCCCTTTCTAAATGCTGTACTTTCAGAGAAAATCACTTTCTTTGAAAGTGCCTTAACCTAATTACAAGCATTCACAAGAAAATCACATGCATTTCTCTGAAAGAGAAGTAGTCTGTTCCAACACTTCAATTCACTGTGCGAAGTGAATCGAGTGTTGGTTCACTTTCTAAATGGTGTAGTTACAGAGAAAATCACTTTCCTTTGAAAGTGCCTTAAGCTACTTACAAGCATTTAGAAGAAACTCTCATTCGTTTCTCTGAAAGAGAAGCAGTCTGTCCCAACATTTTAATTCACTGTGTGAAGAAAATGGAGTGTTGCTTTACTTTCTAAATACTGTAGTTACAGAGATAATCACTTTCTTTGAATGTGCCTTAAGCTAATTACAAGCATTCAGAAGAAAATCACATGAGTTTCTCTGAAAGAGAAGCAGTCTGTTACAACACTTCAATTCACTGTGCGAAGTGAATGGAGTGTTGCTTCACTTTCTAAATGCAGTACTTACAGAGATAATCACTTTTTTTTGAAACTGCCTTTAGCTACTTACAAGCATTCACCAGCAAATCAACTGTGTTTCTCTGAAAGAGAAGCAGTCTGTTCCAACACTTCAATTCACTGTGCGAAGTGATTTGAGTGTTACTTCACTTTCTAAATGCTGTAGTTACAGAGATAATCAGTTTTTTTGAAGCTCCCTTAAGCTTCTTACAAGCATTCAGAAGAAACTCACATTCGTTTCTCTGAAAGAGAAGCAGTCTGTCCCAACATTTCAATTCACTGAGCGAAGAGAATGGAGTGTTGCTTCACTTTCTAAATACTGTAGTTACAGAGATAATCACTTTCTTTGAAAGTGCCTTAAACTAATTACAAGCATTCACAAGAAAATCACATGCATCTCTCTGAAAGAGAAGTAGTCTGTTCCAACACTTCAATTCACTGTGCGAAGTGAATGGAGTGTTGCTTCAGTTTCTAAATGCTGTACTTTCAGAGAAAATCACTTTCCTTTGATAGTGCCTTAAGCTACTTACACGCATTCACCAGCAACTCACATGCATTTCTCCGAAAGAGAAGCAGTCTGTTCCAACTCTTCAATTCAGTGTGCGAAGTGAATGGAGTGTTGCTTCACTTTGTAAATGCTGTACTTTCAGAGAAAATCACTTTCCTTTGACAGTGCCTTAAACTTCTTACAAGCATTCACCAACAACTCACAATCATTTTTCTGAAAGAGAAGCAGTCTATTCCAACACTTCAATTCACTGTGCGAAGTGAATGGAGTGTTGCTTCACTTTCAAAATGTTGTACTTTCAGAGTAAATCACTTTCCTTTGAAAGTGCCTTAAGCTACTTACAATCATTCACCAGCAAATCACATGCATTTCTTTGAAAGGCAAACCGTCTGTTCCAATACTTCAATTCACTGTGCGAAGTGAATGGAGTGTTGCTTCACTTTCTAAATTCTGTACTTACAGAGAAAATCACTTTCCTTTGAAACTGCCTTAAGCTACTTACAAGCATTCACCAGCAACTCATATGAGTTTCTCTGAAAGAGAAGCAGTCTGTTCCAATACTTCAATTCACTGTGCAAAGTGAATGGAGTGTTGCTTCACTTTCTAAATTCTGTACTTTCAGAGAAAATCACTTTCCTTTGAAAGTGTCTTAAGCTCCTTACAAGCATTGACCAGCAACTCACATGAGTTTCTCTGAAACAGAAGCAGTATCTTCCAGCACTTCAATTCACTGTGCGAAGTGATTGGAGTGTTGCTTCCCTTTCTAAATGCTGTACTTTCAGAGAAAATCACTTTCCTTTGAAAGTGCCTTAAGATAATTAGAAGCATTCACCAGCAACTCACATGAGTTTCTCTGAAAGAGAAGCAGTCTGTTCCAGCACTACAAATCAGTGTGCGAAGTGATTGGAATGCTACTTCACTTTCTAAATGCTGTAGTTACAGATAAATCACTTTCCTTTGAAAGTGCCTTAAGCTACTTACAAGGATTCACCAGCAACTCACATTCGTTTCTCTGAAAGAGAAGCAGTCTGTTCCAACAATTCAATTCACTGTGCGAAGTGAATGGAGTGTTGATTCACTTTCAAAATGCTGTACTTTCAGAGAAAATCACTTTCTTTCAACGTACCTCAAGCTACTTACAAGCAATCACCAGCAACTCACATGCATTTCTTTGAAAGGCAAACAGTCTGTTCCAATACTTCAATTCACTGTGCGAAGTAAATGGAGTGTTGCTTCACTTTCTAAATTCTGTACTTTCAGAGAAAATCACTTTCCTTTGAAACTGCCTTAAGCTACTTACAAGCATTCACTAGCTACTCACATGAGTTTCTCTGAAAGAGAAGCAGTCTGTTCCAACACTTCAATTCACTGTGCGATATGAATGGAGTGTTGATTCACTTTCAAAATGCTGTACTTTCAGAGAAAATCACTTTCCTTTCAACGTACCTCAAGCTACTTACAAGCATTCAGCAGAAACTCACATGAGTTTCTCTGAAATTGAAGCAGTCTGTTCCAACACTTAAATTCACTGCGCGAAGTGAATGGAGTGTTGCTTCCCTTTCTAAATGCTGTACTTTCAGAGAAAATCACTTTCTTTGAAAGTGCCTTAACCTAATTACAAGCATTCACAAGAAAATCACATGCATTTCTCTGAAAGAGAAGTAGTCTGTTCCAACACTTCAATTCACTGTGCAAAGTGAATGGAGTGTTGCTTCACTTTCTAAATGCTGTCCTTTCAGAGAAAATCACTTTCCTTTGTAAGTGCCTTAAGCTACTTACAAGCATTCACCAGCAACTCACACGCGTTTCTCAGAAAGAGAAGCAGTCTGTTCCAACACTTCAATTCACTGTGCGAAGTGAATCGAGTGTTGGTTCACTTTCTAAATGGTGTAGTTATAGAGAAAATCACTTTCCTTTGAAAGTGCCTTAAGCTACTTACAAGCATTTAGAAGAAACTCTCATTCGTTTCTCTGAAAGAGAAACAGTCTGTCCCAACATTTTAATTCACTGTGCGAAGAGAATGGAGTGTTGCTTCACTTTCTAAATACTGTAGTTACAGAGATAATCACTTTCTTTGAATGTGCCTTAAGCTAATTACAAGCATTCACAAGAAAATCACATGAGTTTCTCTGAAAGAGAAGCAGTCTGTTCCAACACTTCAATTCACTGTGCGAAGTGAATGGAGTGTTGCTTCACTTTCTAAATGCAGTACTTACAGAGATAATCACTTTTTTTTGAAACTGCCTTTAGCTACTTACAAGCATTCACCAGCAAATCAACTGTGTTTCTCTGAAAGAGAAGCAGTCTGTTCCAACACTTCATTTCACTGTGCAAAGTGAATGGAGTGTTGCTTCACTTTCTAAATGCTGTCCTTTCAGAGAAAATCACTTTCCTTTGAAAGTGCATTAAGCTACTTACAAGCATTCACCAGCAACTCACATGAGTTTCTCTGAAAGAGAAGCTGTCTGTTCCAACACTTCAATTCACTGTGCGAAGTGATTTGAGTGTTACTTCACTTTCTAAATGCTGTAGTTACAGAGATAATCAGTTTTTTTGAAGCTCCCTTAAGCTTCTTACAAGCATTCAGAAGAAACTCACATTCGTTTCTCTGAAAGAGAAGCAGTCTGTCCCAACATTTCAATTCACTGAGCGAAGAGAATGGAGTGTTGCTTCACTTTCTAAATACTGTAGTTACAGAGATAATCACTTTCTTTGAAAGTGCCTTAAACTAATTACAAGCATTCACAAGAAAATCACATGCATCTCTCTGAAAGAGAAGTAGTCTGTTCCAACACTTCAATTCACTGTGCGAAGTAAATGGAGTGTTGCTTCAGTTTCTAAATGCTGTACTTTCAGAGAAAATCACTTTCCTTTGAAACTGCCTTAAGCTACTTACACGCATTCACCAGCAACTCACATGCATTTCTCTGAAAGAGAAGCAGTCTGTTCCAACTCTTCAATTCAGTGTGCGAAGTGAATGAAGTGTTGCTTCACTTTGTAAATGCTGTACTTTCAGAGAAAATCACTTTCCTTTGACAGTGCCTTAAACTTCTTACAAGCATTCACCAACAACTCACAATCATTTTTCTGAAAGAGAAGCAGTCTATTCCAACACTTCAATTCACTGTGCGAAGTGAATGGAGTGTTGCTTCACTTTCAAAATGCTGTACTTTCAGAGTAAATCACTTTCCTTTGAAAGTGCCTTAAGCTACTTACAATCATTCACCAGCAAATCACATGCATTTCTTTGAAAGGCAAACAGTCTGTTCCAATACTTCAATTCACTGTGCGAAGTGAATGGAGTGTTGCTTCACTTTCTAAATTCTGTACTTTCAGAGAAAATCACTTTCCTTTGAAACTGCCTTAAGCTACTTACAAGCATTCACCAGCAACTCACATGAGTTTCTCTGAAAGAGAAGCAGTCTGTTCAACTCTTCAATTCACTGTGCGAAGTGAATGGAGTGTTGCGTCACTTTCTAAATGCTGTACTTTCAGAGAAAATCACTTTCCTTTGAAACTGCCTTAAGCTACTTACAAGCATTCACCAGCAACTCACATGAGTTTCTCTGAAAGAGAAGCAGTCTGTTCCAACACTTCAATTCACTGTGCGAAGTGAATGGAGTGTTGATTCTCTTTCAAAATGCTGTACTTTCAGAGAAAATCACTTTCCTTTCAACTTACCTCAAGCTACTTACAAGCATTCACCAGAAACTCACATAAGTTTCTCTGAAATTGAAGCAGTCTGTTCCAACACTTCAATTCACTGTGCGAAGTGAATGGAGTGTTGCTTCCCTTTCTAAATGCTGTTCTTTCAGAGAAAATCACTTTCTTTGAAAGTACCTTAAGCTAATTACAAGCATTCACAAGAAAATCACATGCATTTCTCTGAAAGCGAAGTAGTCTGTTAAACACTTCAATTCACTGTGCAAAGTGAATCGAGTGTTGGTTCACGTTCTAAATGGTGTAGTTACAGAGAAAATCACTTTCCTTTGAAAGTGCCTTAAGCTACTTACAAGCATTTAGAAGAAACTCACATTCGTTTCTCTGAAATAGAAGCAGTCTGTCCCAACATTTCAATTCACTGTGCGAAGAGAATGGAGTGTTGCTTCACTTTCTAAATACTGTAGTTACAGAGATAATCACTTTCTTTGAAAGTGCCTTAAGCTAATTACAAGCATTCACAAGAAAATCACATGCATCTCTCTGAAAGAGAAGTAGTCTGTTCCAACACTTCAATTCACAGTGCGAAGTGAAAGGAGTGTTGCTTCACTTTGTAAATGCTGTACTTTCAGAGAAAATCACTTTCCTTTGAAACTAGGTTAAGCTACTTACAAGCATTCACCAGCAACTCACATGCATTTCTCTGAAAGAGAAGCAGTCTGTTCCAACTCTTCAATTCACTGTGCGAAGTGAATGGAGTTTTGCTTCACTTTGTAAATGCTGTACTTTCAGAGAAAATCACTTTCCTTTGACAGTGCCTTAAGCTTCTTACAAGCATTCACCAACAACTCACAATCATTTTTCTGAAAGAGAAGCAGTCTATTCCAACACTTCAATTCACTGTGCGAAGTGAATGGAGTGTTGCTTCACTTTCAAAATGCTGTACTTTCAGAGAAAATCACTTTCCTTTGAAAGTGCCTTAAGCTACTTACAAGCATTCACCAGCAAATCACATGCATTTCTTTGAAAGGCAAACAGTCTGTTCCAATACTTCAATTCACTGTGGGAAGTGAATGGAGTGTTGCTTCACTTTCTAAATTCTGTACTTTCAGAGAAAATCACTTTCCTTTGAAACTGCCTTAAGCTACTTACAAGCATTCACCAGCAACTCACATGAGTTTCTCTGAAAGAGAAGCAGTCTGTTCCAACACTTCAATTCTCTGTGCGAAGTGAATGGAGTGTTGATTCACTTTCAAAATGCTGTACTTTCAGAGAAAATCACTTTCGTTTCAACGTACCTCAAGCTACTTACAAGCATTCACCAGAAACTCATATGAGTTTCTCTGAAATAGAAGCAGTCTGTTCCAACACTTCAATTCACTGTGCGAAGTGAATGGAGTGTTGCTTCCCTTTCTAAATGCTGCACCTTCAGAGAAAATCACTTTCTTTGAAAGTGCCTTAAGCTACTTACAAGCATTCACCAGCAAATCAACTATGTTTCTCTGAAAGAGAAGCAGTCTGTTCCAACACTTCATTTCACTGTGAAAAGTGAATGGAGTGTTGCTTCACTTTCTAAATGCAGTACTTACAGAGATAATCACTTTTTTTGAAACTGATTAAGCTACTTACAAGCATCCACCAGCAAATCAACTGTGTTTCTCTGAAAGAGAAGCAGTCTGTTCCAACACTTCATTTTACTGTGCAAAGTGAATGGAGTGTTGCTTCACTTTTTAAATGCTGTACTTTCAGAGAAAACCACTTTCCTTTGAAAGTTCCTTAAGCTGCTTTCAAGCATTCACCAGCAACTCACATGAGTTTCTCTGAAAGAGAAGCTGTCTCTTCCAACACTTCAATTCACTGTGCGAAGTGAATGGAGTGTTGCTTCACTTTCAAAATGCTGTACTTTCAGAGAAAATCACTTTCCTTTGAAAGTGCCTTAAGCTACTTACAAGCATTCAACAGCAACTCACATGCATTTCTTTGAAAGGCAAACAGTCTGTTCCAATACTTCAATTCACTGTGCGAAGTGAATGGAGTGTTGCTTCACTTTCTAAATTGTGTACTTTCAGAGAAAATCACTTTCCTTTGAAAATGCCTTAAGCTACTTACAAGCATTCACCAGCAACTCACATGAGTTTCTCTGAAAGAGAAGCAGTCTGTTCCAACACTTCAATTCACTGTGCGAAGTGAATGGAGTGTTGCTTCACTTTCTAAATGCTGTCCTTTCAGAGAAAATCACTTTCTTTGAAACTGCCTTAAGCTACTTACAAGCATTTACCAGCAACTCACATGCATTTCTCTGAAAGAGAAGCAGTCTGTTCCAACACTTCAATTCACTGTGCGAAGTGAATGGAGTGTTGCTTCACTTTCAAAATGCAGTACTTTCAGAGAAAATCACTTTCCTTTGAAACTGCTTTAAGCTACTTACAAGCATTCAACACCAACTCACATGCATTTCTCTGAGAGAGAAGCAGTCTGTTCTGACACTTCAATTCACTGTGCGAAGTCAATGAAGTGTTCCTTCACTTTATAAATGCTGTACTTTCAGAGAAAATCACTTTCTTTGAAAGTGCTTTAAGATAATTATAAGCATTCACAAGAAACTCACATGCATTTATCTGAAAGAGAAGCAGTCTGTTCCAACACATCAATTCACTGTGCGAAGTGAATGGAGTGTTGCTTCACTTTCTAAATGCTGTACTTTCAGAGAAAATCACTTTCCTTTGAAAGTGCCATAAGCTACTTACAAGCATTCACCAGCAACACACATGCATTTCTCTGAAAGAGAAGCAGTCTGTTCCAACACTTCAATTCACTGTACGAAGTGAATGGAGTATTGCTTCGCTTTCTAAATGCTGTACTTTCAGAGAAAATCACTTTCCTTTGAAACTGCCTTAATTTACTTACATGCTTTCACAAGAAACTCACATGCATTTATCTGAAAGAGAAGAAGTCTGTTCCAACACTTCAATTCACTGTGCGAAGTGAATGGAGTGTTGCTTCACTTTCTAAATGCTGTACTTTCAGAGAAAATCAACTTCCTTTGAAAGTGCCTTAAACTACTTACAAGCATTCACCAGCAACTCACATGAGTTTCTCTGAAAGTTTATCAGTCTGTTCCAACACTTCAATTCACTGTGCGAAGTGAATGGAGTGTTGCTTCACTTTCTAAATGCTGCACTTTCAAAGAAAAAAACTTTCCTTTGAAACTGAATGAGCTACTTAGAAGCATTCACTAGAAACTCACATGTATTTCTCTGAAAGAGAAGAAGTCTGTTCCAACATTTCAATTCACTGTGCGAAGTCAATGGAGTGTTGATTCACTTTCTAAATGCTGTACTTTCAGAGAAAATCACTTTTCTTTGAAAGTGCCTTAAGCTACTTACAAGCATTCACCAGCAAAACACATGCATTTCCATGAAAGACAAGCAGTCTGTTCCAACACTTCAATTCACTGTGCGAAGTGAATGGAGTGTTGCTTCACTTTCTAAATGCTGTACTTTCAGAGAAAATCACTTTCCTTTAAAAGTGCCTTAAACTACTTACAAGCATTCAACAGCAACTCACATGAGTTTCTCTGAAAGATTAGCAGTCTGTTCCAACCCTTCAATTAACTGTGCGAAGTGAATGGATTGTTGCTTCACTTTCTAAATGCTGCACTTTCAAAGAAAAAAACTTTCCTTTGAAACTGCCTGAAGCTACTTACATGCATTCACCAGAACTCACATGCATTTCTCTGAAAGAGAACCAGTCTGTTCCAACACTTCAATTCACTGTGCAAAGTGAATGGAGTGTTGCTTCACTTTCTAAATGCTGTACTTTCAGAGAAAATCACTTTCCTTTGAAAGTGCCTTAAGCTACTTACAAGCATTCACCAGCAACTCACAATCGTTTTTCTGAAAGAGTAGCAGTCTGTTCCAACACTTCTATTCACTGTGCAAAGTGAATGGAGTGTTACTTCACTTTCAAAATGCTGTTCTTTCAGAGAAAGTCACTTTCCTTTGAAACTGCCTTAAGCTACTTACATGCATTCACCAGAACTCACATGCATTTCTCTGAAAGAGAAGCAGTCTGTTCCAACACTTCAATTCACTGTGCAAAGTGAATGGAGTGTTGTTTCACTTTCTAAATGCTGTACTTTCAGAGAAAATCACTTTCCTTGAACGTGCCTTAAGCTAATTAGAAGCATTCACAAGAAACTCACATGCATTTCTCTGAAAGAGAAGCAGTCTGTTCCAACACTTCAATTCACTGGGCGAAGTGAATGGAGTGTTGCTTCACTTTCTAAATGCTGTACTTTCAGAGAAAATCACTATCCTTTGAAAGTGCCTTAGGCTAATTACAAGTATTCACCAGCAACTCACATTAGTTTCTCTGAAAGAGAAGCATTCTGCTCCAACACTTAATTCACTGTGCAAAGTGAATGGAGTGTTGATTCACTTTCTAAATGTTGCACTTTCAGAGAAAATCACTTTCCTTTGAAACTGCATTAAGCTACTTACTTGCATTCACCTGCAACTCACATGCTTTTCTCCTCAAGAGCAGCAGTCTGTTCCAACACTTCAATTCACTGTGCGAAGTGAATGGAGTGTTGCTTTGCTTTCTAAATGCTGTCCTTTCAGAGAAAATCACTTTCTTTCAAACTACCTTAAGCTACTTACAAGCATTTACCAGCAACTCACATGCATTTCTCTGAAAGAGAAGCAGTCTGTTCCAACACTTCAATTCACTGTGCGAAGTGAATGGAGTGTTGCTTCACTTTCAAAATGCAGTACTTTCAGAGAAAATCACTTTCCTTTGAAACTGCTTTAAGCTACTTACAAGCATTCAACACCAACTCACATGCATTTCTCTGAGAGAGAAGCAGTCTGTTCTGACACTTCAATTCACTGTGCGAAGTCAATGAAGTGTTCCTACACTTTCTAAGTGCTGTACTTTCAGAGAAAATCACTTTCTTTGAAAGTGCTTTAAGATAATTATAAGCATTCACAAGAAACTCACATGCATTTATCTGAAAGAGAAGCAGTCTGTTCCAACACATCAATTCACTGTGCGAAGTGAATGGAGTGTTGCTTCACTTTCTAAATGCTGTACTTTCAGAGAAAATCACTTTCCTTTGAAAGTGCCATAAGCTACTTACAAGCATTCACCAGCAACACACATGCATTTCTCTGAAAGAGAAGCAGCCTGTTCCAACACTTCAATTCACTGCGCGAAGTGAATGGAGCATTGCTTCGCTTTCTAAATGCTGTACTTTCAGAGAAAATCACTTTCTTTGTAACTGCCTTAATTTACTTACATGCTTTCACAAGAAACTCACATGCATTTATCTGAAAGAGAAGAAGTCTGTTCCAACACATCAATTCACTGTGCGAAGTGAATGGAGTGTTGTTTCACTTTCTAAATGCTGTACTTTCAGAGAAAATCACTTTCCTTTGAAAGTGCCTTAAACTACTTACAAACATTCACCAGCAACTCACATGAGTTTCTCTGAAAGTTTATCAGTCTGTTCCAACACTTCAATTCACTGTGCGAAGTGAATGGTGTGTTGCTTCACTTTCTAAATGCTGCACTTTCAAAGAAAAAAACTTTCCTTTGAAACTGAATGAGCTACTTACAAGCATTCACCAGAAACTCACATGCATTTCTCTGAAAGAGAAGAAGTCTGTTACAACATTTCAATTCACTGTGCGAAGTGAATGGAGTGTTGATTCACTTTCTAAATGCTGTACTTTCAGAGAAAATCACTTTTCTTTGAAAGTGCCTTAAGCTACTTACAAGCATTCACCAGCAAAACACATGCATTTCTCTGAAAGAGAAGCAGTCTGTTCCAACACTTCAATTCACTGTGCGAAGTGAATGGAGTGTTGCTTCACTTTCTAAATGCTGTACTTTCAGAGAAAATCACTTTCCTTTGAAAGTGCCTTAAACTACTTACAAGCCTACAACAGCAACTCACATGAGTTTCTCTGAAAGATTAGCAGTCTCTTCCAACACGTCAATTCACTGTGCGAAGTGAATGGATTGTTGCTTCACTTTCTAAATGCTGCACTTTCAAAGAAAAAAACTTTCCTTTGAAACTGCCTGAAGCTACTTACAAGCATTCACCAGAAACTCACATGCATTTCTCTGAAAGAGAATCAGTCTGTTCCAACATTTCAATTCACTGTGCGAAGTGATTGGAGTGTTGATTCACTTTCTAAATGCTGTACTTTCAGAGAAAATCACTTTCCTTTTGAAAGTGCCTTAAGCTACTTACAAGCATTCACCAGCAGCTCACATTAGTTTCTCTGAAAGAGAAGCAGTCTGTTCCAACAGTTCAATTCTCTGTGCGAATTGAATGGAGTATTGCTTCAGTTTCTAAATGATGTACTTTCAGAGAAAATCACTTTCCTTTTAAAAGTGCCTTAAGCTACTTACAAGAATTCACCAGCAACTCACAATCATTTTTCTGAAAGAGAAGCTGTCTGTTCCAACATTTCAATTCAATGTGCAAAGTGAATGGAGTGTTGCTTCACTTTCTAAATTCTGTACTTTCAGAGAAAATCACTTTCCTTTGAAAGTGCATTAAGCTACTTACAAGCATTCACCAGTAACTCACATGAGTTTCTCTGAAAGATTAGCTGTCTGTTCCAGCACTGCAATCACTGTGCGAAGTGAATGGAGTGTTGCTTCACTTTCTAAATGCTGCACTTTCAAAAAAAAAACTTTCCTTTGAAACTGCCTTAAGCTACTTACAACCATTCACCAGCAACTCACATGCATTTCTCTGAAAGAGAAGCAGTCTGTTCCAACACTTCAATTCACTGTGCGAAGTGAATGGAGTGTTGCTTCACTTTCTAAATGCTGTAATTTCAGAGAAAATCACTTTCCTTTGAAACTCCCTTAAGCTACTTACAAGCATTCACCAGCAATTCACATGCGTTTCTCTGAAAGAGAAGAGGTCTGTTCCAAAACTTCAATTCACTGTGCGAAGTGAATGAATAGTTGCTTCACTTTCTAAATGCTGTCCTTTCTGAAAAAATCACGTTCCTTTGAAAGTGCCTTAAGCTTCTTATAAGCTTTAGGACGAAACTCACATGCGTTTCTCTGAAAGAGAAGCAGTCTGTTCCAACACTTCAATTCACTGTGCGAAGTGAATGGAGTGTTGCTTTGTTTTCTAAATGCTGTCCTTTCAGAGAAAATCACGTTCTTTGAAACTGCCTTAAGCTACTTACATGCATTCACCAGCAACTCACATGCATTTCTCTGAAAGAGAAAGAGTCTGTTCCAACACTTCAATTCACTGTGCGAAGTGAATGGAGTGTTGCTTCTCTTTCTAAATGCCGTACTTTCAGAGAAAATCACTCTCCTTTGAAAGTGCCTTAAGCTACTTACAAGCATTCACCAGCAACTCACATGAGTTTCTCTGAAAGAGAGGCAGTCTGTTCCAACACTGCAATTCACTATGCGAAGTGAATGGAGTGTTGCTTCACTTTCTAAATGCTGTCCTTTCAGAGAAAATCACTTTCCTTTGAAACTGCCTTAAGGTACTTACATGCATTCACAAGAAACTCACATGCATTTATCTGAAAGAGAAGCAGTCTGTTCCAACACATCAATTCACTGTGCGAAGTGAATGGAGTGTTGCTTCACTTTCTAAATGCTGTACTTTCAGAGAAAATCACTTTCCTTTGAAACTGCCGTAAGCTACTTACAAGCATTCACCAGCAACACACATGCCTTTCTCTGAAAGAGAAGCAGTCTGTTCCAACACTTCAATTCACTGTGCGAAGTGAATGGAGTGTTGCTGTGCTTTCTAAATGCTGTCCTTTCAGAGAAAATCACTTTCTTTGAAACTGCCTTAAGCTACTTACATGCATTCACCAGCAACTCACAAGCATTTCTCTGAAAGAGAAGCAGTCTGTTCCAACACTTCAATTCACTGTGAGAAGTGAATGGAGTGTTGCTTCACTTTCTAAATGCTGTACTTTCAGAGAAAATCACTCTCCTTGAACGTGCCTCAAGCTAATTAGAAGCATTCACAAGAAACTCACATGCATTTCTCTGAAAGAGAAGCAGTCTGTTCCAACACTTCAATTCACTGGGCAAAGTGAATGGAGTGTTGCTTCACTTTCTAAATGCTGTACTTTCAGAGAAAATCACTTTCCTTTGAAACTGCCGTAAGCTACTTACAAGCATTCACCAGCAACACACATGCCTTTCTCTGAAAGAGAAGCAGTCTGTTCCAACACTTCAATTCACTGTGCGAAGTGAATGGAGTGTTGCTTTGCTTTCTAAATGCTGTCCTTTCAGAGAAAATCACTTTCTTTGAAACGGCCTTAAGCTACTTACATGCATTCACCAGCAACTCACATGCATTTCTCTGAAAGAGAAGCAGTCTGTTCCAACACTTCAATTCACTGTGCGAAGTGAATGGAGTGTTGCTTCACTTTCTAAATGCTGTTCTTTCAGAGAAAATCACTTTCTTTGAAACTGCCTTAAGCTACTTACATGCATTCACAAAAAATTAACATGCATTTCTTTGAAAGAGAAGCAGTCTGTTCCAACACTTCAATTCACTGTGCAAAGTGATTGGAGTGTTAATTCACTTTCTAAATGCTGTAGTTACAGAGAAAATCACTTTACTTTGAAAGTGCCTTAAGCTACTTACAAGCATTCACCAGCAAAACACATGCATTTCTCTGAAAGAGAAGCAGTCTGTTCCAACACTTCAATTCACTGTGCGAAGTGAATGGAGTGTTGCTTCACTTTCTAAATGCTGTACTTTCAGAGAAAATCACTTTCCTTTGAAAGTGCCTTAAACTACTTACAAGCCTACAACAGCAACTCACATGAGTTTCTCTGAAAGATTAGCAGTCTCTTCCAACACGTCAATTCACTGTGCGAAGTGAATGGATTGTTGCTTCACTTTCTAAATGCTGCACTTTCAAAGAAAAAAACTTTCCTTTGAAACTGCCTGAAGCTACTTACAAGCATTCACCAGAAACTCACATGCATTTCTCTGAAAGAGAATCAGTCTGTTCCAACATTTCAATTCACTGTGCGAAGTGAATGGAGTGTTGATTCACTTTCTAAATGCTGTACTTTCAGAGAAAATCACTTTCCTTTTGAAAGTGCCTTAAGCTACTTACAAGCATTCACCAGCAGCTCACATTAGTTTCTCTGAAAGAGAAGCAGTCTGTTCCAACAGTTCAATTCTCTGTGCGAATTGAATGGAGTATTGCTTCAGTTTCTAAATGATGTACTTTCAGAGAAAATCACTTTCCTTTTAAAAGTGCCTTAAGCTACTTACAAGAATTCACCAGCAACTCACAATCATTTTTCTGAAAGAGAAGCTGTCTGTTCCAACATTTCAATTCAATGTGCAAAGTGAATGGAGTGTTGCTTCACTTTCTAAATTCTGTACTTTCAGAGAAAATCACTTTCCTTTGAAAGTGCATTAAGCTACTTACAAGCATTCACCAGTAACTCACATGAGTTTCTCTGAAAGATTAGCTGTCTGTTCCAGCACTGCAATCACTGTGCGAAGTGAATGGAGTGTTGCTTCACTTTCTAAATGCTGCACTTTCAAAAAAAAAACTTTCCTTTGAAACTGCCTTAAGCTACTTACAACCATTCACCAGCAACTCACATGCATTTCTCTGAAAGAGAAGCAGTCTGTTCCAACACTTCAATTCACTGTGCGAAGTGAATGGAGTGTTGCTTCACTTTCTAAATGCTGTAATTTCAGAGAAAATCACTTTCCTTTGAAACTCCCTTAAGCTACTTACAAGCATTCACCAGCAATTCACATGCGTTTCTCTGAAAGAGAAGAGGTCTGTTCCAAAACTTCAATTCACTGTGCGAAGTGAATGAATAGTTGCTTCACTTTCTAAATGCTGTCCTTTCTGAAAAAATCACGTTCCTTTGAAAGTGCCTTAAGCTTCTTATAAGCTTTAGGACGAAACTCACATGCGTTTCTCTGAAAGAGAAGCAGTCTGTTCCAACACTTCAATTCACTGTGCGAAGTGAATGGAGTGTTGCTTTGTTTTCTAAATGCTGTCCTTTCAGAGAAAATCACGTTCTTTGAAACTGCCTTAAGCTACTTACATGCATTCACCAGCAACTCACATGCATTTCTCTGAAAGAGAAAGAGTCTGTTCCAACACTTCAATTCACTGTGCGAAGTGAATGGAGTGTTGCTTCTCTTTCTAAATGCCGTACTTTCAGAGAAAATCACTCTCCTTTGAAAGTGCCTTAAGCTACTTACAAGCATTCACCAGCAACTCACATGAGTTTCTCTGAAAGAGAGGCAGTCTGTTCCAACACTGCAATTCACTATGCGAAGTGAATGGAGTGTTGCTTCACTTTCTAAATGCTGTCCTTTCAGAGAAAATCACTTTCCTTTGAAACTGCCTTAAGGTACTTACATGCATTCACAAGAAACTCACATGCATTTATCTGAAAGAGAAGCAGTCTGTTCCAACACATCAATTCACTGTGCGAAGTGAATGGAGTGTTGCTTCACTTTCTAAATGCTGTACTTTCAGAGAAAATCACTTTCCTTTGAAACTGCCGTAAGCTACTTACAAGCATTCACCAGCAACACACATGCCTTTCTCTGAAAGAGAAGCAGTCTGTTCCAACACTTCAATTCACTGTGCGAAGTGAATGGAGTGTTGCTGTGCTTTCTAAATGCTGTCCTTTCAGAGAAAATCACTTTCTTTGAAACGGCCTTAAGCTACTTACATGCATTCACCAGCAACTCACATGCATTTCTCTGAAAGAGAAGCAGTATGTTCCAACACTTCAATTCACTGTGCGAAGTGAATGGAGTGTTGCTTCACTTTCTAAATGCTGTTCTTTCAGAGAAAATCACTTTCTTTGAAACTGCCTTAAGCTACTTACATGCATTCACAAAAAATTAACATGCATTTCTTTGAAAGAGAAGCAGTCTGTTCCAACACTTCAATTCACTGTGCAAAGTGATTGGAGTGTTAATTCACTTTCTAAATGCTGTAGTTACAGAGAAAATCACTTTACTTTGAAAGTGCCTTAAGCTACTTACAAGCATTCACCAGCAAAACACATGCATTTCTCTGAAAGAGAAGCAGTCTGTTCCAACACTTCAATTCACTGTGCGAAGTGAATGGAGTGTTGCTTCACTTTCTAAATGCTGTACTTTCAGAGAAAATCACTTTCCTTTGAAAGTGCCTTAAACTACTTACAAGCCTACAACAGCAACTCACATGAGTTTCTCTGAAAGATTAGCAGTCTCTTCCAACACGTCAATTCACTGTGCGAAGTGAATGGATTGTTGCTTCACTTTCTAAATGCTGCACTTTCAAAGAAAAAAACTTTCCTTTGAAACTGCCTGAAGCTACTTACAAGCATTCACCAGAAACTCACATGCATTTCTCTGAAAGAGAATCAGTCTGTTCCAACATTTCAATTCACTGTGCGAAGTGAATGGAGTGTTGATTCACTTTCTAAATGCTGTACTTTCAGAGAAAATCACTTTCCTTTTGAAAGTGCCTTAAGCTACTTACAAGCATTCACCAGCAGCTCACATTAGTTTCTCTGAAAGAGAAGCAGTCTGTTCCAACAGTTCAATTCTCTGTGCGAATTGAATGGAGTATTGCTTCAGTTTCTAAATGATGTACTTTCAGAGAAAATCACTTTCCTTTTAAAAGTGCCTTAAGCTACTTACAAGAATTCACCAGCAACTCACAATCATTTTTCTGAAAGAGAAGCTGTCTGTTCCAACATTTCAATTCAATGTGCAAAGTGAATGGAGTGTTGCTTCACTTTCTAAATTCTGTACTTTCAGAGAAAATCACTTTCCTTTGAAAGTGCATTAAGCTACTTACAAGCATTCACCAGTAACTCACATGAGTTTCTCTGAAAGATTAGCTGTCTGTTCCAGCACTGCAATCACTGTGCGAAGTGAATGGAGTGTTGCTTCACTTTCTAAATGCTGCACTTTCAAAAAAAAAACTTTCCTTTGAAACTGCCTTAAGCTACTTACAACCATTCACCAGCAACTCACATGCATTTCTCTGAAAGAGAAGCAGTCTGTTCCAACACTTCAATTCACTGTGCGAAGTGAATGGAGTGTTGCTTCACTTTCTAAATGCTGTAATTTCAGAGAAAATCACTTTCTTTTGAAACTCCCTTAAGCTACTTACAAGCATTCACCAGCAATTCACATGCGTTTCTCTGAAAGAGAAGAGGTCTGTTCCAAAACTTCAATTCACTGTGCGAAGTGAATGAATAGTTGCTTCACTTTCTAAATGCTGTCCTTTCTGAAAAAATCACGTTCCTTTGAAAGTGCCTTAAGCTTCTTATAAGCTTTAGGACGAAACTCACATGCGTTTCTCTGAAAGAGAAGCAGTCTGTTCCAACACTTCAATTCACTGTGCGAAGTGAATGGAGTGTTGCTTTGTTTTCTAAATGCTGTCCTTTCAGAGAAAATCACGTTCTTTGAAACTGCCTTAAGCTACTTACATGCATTCACCAGCAACTCACATGCATTTCTCTGAAAGAGAAAGAGTCTGTTCCAACACTTCAATTCACTGTGCGAAGTGAATGGAGTGTTGCTTCTCTTTCTAAATGCCGTACTTTCAGAGAAAATCACTCTCCTTTGAAAGTGCCTTAAGCTACTTACAAGCATTCACCAGCAACTCACATGAGTTTCTCTGAAAGAGAGGCAGTCTGTTCCAACACTGCAATTCACTATGCGAAGTGAATGGAGTGTTGCTTCACTTTCTAAATGCTGTCCTTTCAGAGAAAATCACTTTCCTTTGAAACTGCCTTAAGGTACTTACATGCATTCACAAGAAACTCACATGCATTTATCTGAAAGAGAAGCAGTCTGTTCCAACACATCAATTCACTGTGCGAAGTGAATGGAGTGTTGCTTCACTTTCTAAATGCTGTACTTTCAGAGAAAATCACTTTCCTTTGAAACTGCCGTAAGCTACTTACAAGCATTCACCAGCAACACACATGCCTTTCTCTGAAAGAGAAGCAGTCTGTTCCAACACTTCAATTCACTGTGCGAAGTGAATGGAGTGTTGCTGTGCTTTCTAAATGCTGTCCTTTCAGAGAAAATCACTTTCTTTGAAACTGCCTTAAGCTACTTACATGCATTCACCAGCAACTCACAAGCATTTCTCTGAAAGAGAAGCAGTCTGTTCCAACACTTCAATTCACTGTGAGAAGTGAATGGAGTGTTGCTTCACTTTCTAAATGCTGTACTTTCAGAGAAAATCACTCTCCTTGAACGTGCCTCAAGCTAATTAGAAGCATTCACAAGAAACTCACATGCATTTCTCTGAAAGAGAAGCAGTCTGTTCCAACACTTCAATTCACTGGGCAAAGTGAATGGAGTGTTGCTTCACTTTCTAAATGCTGTACTTTCAGAGAAAATCACTTTCCTTTGAAACTGCCGTAAGCTACTTACAAGCATTCACCAGCAACACACATGCCTTTCTCTGAAAGAGAAGCAGTCTGTTCCAACACTTCAATTCACTGTGCGAAGTGAATGGAGTGTTGCTTTGCTTTCTAAATGCTGTCCTTTCAGAGAAAATCACTTTCTTTGAAACGGCCTTAAGCTACTTACATGCATTCACCAGCAACTCACATGCATTTCTCTGAAAGAGAAGCAGTCTGTTCCAACACTTCAATTCACTGTGCGAAGTGAATGGAGTGTTGCTTCACTTTCTAAATGCTGTTCTTTCAGAGAAAATCACTTTCTTTGAAACTGCCTTAAGCTACTTACATGCATTCACAAAAAATTAACATGCATTTCTTTGAAAGAGAAGCAGTCTGTTCCAACACTTCAATTCACTGTGCAAAGTGATTGGAGTGTTAATTCACTTTCTAAATGCTGTAGTTACAGAGAAAATCACTTTACTTTGAAAGTGCCTTAAGCTACTTACAAGCATTCACCAGAAACTCACATGAGTTTCTCTGAAAGAGAAGCAGGCTGTTCCAACACTTCAAATCACTGTGCGAATGGTTTGGAGTGTTACTTAACTTTCTAAATGCTGCAGTTAGAGAGAAAATCACTTTACTTTGAAAGTGTCTTAAGCTCCTTACAAGCATTGACCAGCAACTCACATGAGTTTCTCTGAAAAAGAAGCAGTCTGTTCCAACACTTCAATTAACTGTGCGAAGTGATTGGAGTGTTTATTCACATTCTAAATGCTATACTTTCGGAGAAAATCACTTTCCTTTGAAAGTGTCTTAAGCTCCTTACAAGCATTGACCAGCAACTCACATGAGTTTCTCTGAAAGAGAAGCAGTATCTTCCAACACTTCAATTCACTGTGCGAAGTGATTGGAGTGTTGCTTCCCTTTCTAAATGCTGTACTTTCAGAGAAAATCACTTTCTTTGAAAGTGCCTTAAGCTAATTAGAAGCATTCACCAGCAACTCACATGAGTTTCTCTGAAAGAGAAGCAGTCTGTTCCAGCACTACAAATCACTGTGCGAAGTGATTGGAATGCTACTTCACTTTCTAAATGCTGTAGTTACAGATAAATCACTTTCCTTTGAAAGTGCCTTAAGCTACTTACAAGCATTCACCAGCAACTCACATGAGTTTCTCTGAAAGAGAAGCAGTCTGTTCCAAACTTCAATTCACTGTGCGAAGTGAATGGAGTGTTGATTCACTTTCAAAATGCTGTACTTTCAGAGAAAATCACTTTCCTTTCAACGTACCTAAAGCTACTTACAAGCATTCACCAGAAACTCACATGAGTTTCTCTGAAATTGAAGCAGTCTGTTCCAACACTTCAATTCACTGTGCGAAGTGAATGGAGTGTTGCTTCCCTTTCTAAATGCTGTACTTTCAGAGAAAATCACTTTCTTTGAAAGTGCCTTAAGCTAATTACAAGCATTCACAAGAAAATCACATGCATTTCTCTGAAAGAGAAGTAGTCTGTTCCAACACTTCAATTCACTGTGCGAAGTGAATGGAGAGTTGCTTCACTTTCTAAATGCTGTCCTTTCAGAGAAAATCACTTTCCTTTGAAAGTGCCTTAAGCTACTTACAAGCATTCAACAGAAACTCACATGCATTTCTCTGAAAGAGAAGCAGTCTGTTCCAACACTTCAATTCACTGTGCGAAGAGAATGGAGTGTTGCTTCACTTTCTAAATACTGTAGTTACAGAGATAATCACTTTCTTTGAAAGGGCCTTAAGCAACTTACAAGCATTCACAAGAAAATCACATGAGTTTCTCTGAAAGAGAAGCAGTCTGTTCCAACACTTCAATTCACTGTGCGAAGTGAATGGAGTGTTGCTTCACTTTCTAAATGCAGTACTTACAGAGATAATCACTTTTTTTTGAAACTGCCTTTAGCTACTTACAAGCATTCACCAGCAAATTAACTGTGTTTCTCTGAAAGAGAAGCTGTCTGTTCCAACACTTCATTTCACTGTGCAAAGTGAATGGAGTGTTGCTTCACTTTCTAAATGCTGTCCTTTCAGAGAAAATCACTTTCCTTTGAAAGTGCCTTAAGCTACTAACAAGCATTCACCAGCAACTCACATGAGTTTCTCTGAAAGAGAAGCTGACTGTTCCAACACTTCAATTCACTGTGCGAAGTGATTTGAGTGTTACTTCACTTTCTAAATGCTGTAGTTACAGAGATAATCAGTTTTTTTGAAGCTCCCTTAAGCTTCTTACAAGCATTTAGAAGAAACTCACATTCGTTTCTCTGAAAGAGAAGCAGTCTGTCCCAACATTTCAATTCACTGAGCGAAGAGAATGGAGTGTTGCTTCACTTTCTAAATACTGTAGTTACAGAGATAATCACTTTCGTTGAAAGTGCCTTAAGCTAATTACAAGCATTCACAAGAAAATCACATGCATCTCTCTGAAAGAGAAGTAGTCTGTTCCAACACTTCAATTCACTGTGCGAAGTGAATGGAGTGTTGCTTCAGTTTCTAAATGCTGTACTTTCAGAGAAAATCACTTTCCTTTGAAACTGCCTTAAGCTACTTACACGCATTCAGCAGCAACTCACATGCATTTCTCTGAAAGAGAAGCAGTCTGTTCCAACTCTTCAATTCAGTGTGCGAAGTGAATGGAGTGTTGCTTCACTTTGTAAATGCTGTCCTTTCAGAGAAAATCACTTTCCTTTGAAACTGCCTTAAGCTACTTACACGCATTCAGCAGCAACTCACATGCATTTCTCTGAAAGAGAAGCAGTCTGTTCCAACACTTCAATTCACTGTGCGAAGTGAATCGAGTGTTGGTTCACTTTCTAAATGGTGTAGTTACAGAGATAATCACTTTCTTTGAAAGTGCCTTAAGCTAATTACAAGCATTCACAAGAAAATCACATGCATCTCTCTGAAAGAGAAGTAGTCTGTTCCAACACTTCAATTCACAGTGCGAAGTGAAAGGAGTGTTGCTTCACTTTGTAAATGCTGTACTTTCAGAGAAAATCACTTTCCTTTGAAACTAGGTTAAGATACTTACAAGCATTCACCAGCAACTCACATGCATTTCTCTGAAAGAGAAGCAGTCTGTTCCAACTCTTCAATTCACTGTTCGAAGTGAATGGAGTGTTGCTTCACTTTGTAAATGCTGTACTTTCAGAGAAAATCACTTTCCTTTGACAGTGCCTTAAGCTTCTTACAAACATTCACCAACAACTCACAATCATTTTTCTGAAAGAGAAGCAGTCTATTCCAACACTTCATTTCACTGTGCGAAGTGAATGGAGTGTTGCTTCACTTTCAAAATGCTGTTCTTTCAGAGAAAATCACTTTCCTTTGAAAGTGCCTTAAGCTACTTACAAGCATTCACCAGCAAATCACATGCATTTCTTTGAAAGGCAAACAGTCTGTTCCAATACTTCAATTCACTGTGCGAAGTGAATGGAGTGTTGCTTTACTTTCTAAATTCTGTACTTTCAGAGAAAATCACTTTCCTTTGAAACTGCCTTAAGCTACTTACAAGCATTCACCAGCAACTCACATGAGTTTCTCTGAAAGAGAAGCAGTCTGTTCCAACACTTCAATTCACTGTGCGAAGTGAATGGAGTGTTGCTTCACTTTTTAAATGCTGTACTTTCAGAGAAAACCACTTTCCTTTGAAAGTGCCTTAAGCTACTTTCAAGCATTCACCAGCAACTCACATGAGTTTCTCTGAAAGAGAAGCTGTCTCTTCCAACACTTCAATTCACTGTGCGAAGTGAATGGAGTGTTGCTTCACTTTCAAAATGCTGTACTTTCAGAGAAAATCACTTTCCTTTGAAAGTGCCTTAAGCTACTTACAAGCATTCAACAGCAACTCACATGCATTTCTTTGAAAGGCAAACAGTCTGTTCCAATACTTCAATTCACTGTGCGAAGTGAATGGAGTGTTGCTTCACTTTCTAAATTCTGTACTTTCAGAGAAAATCACTTTCCTTTGAAAATGCCTTAAGCTACTTACAAGCATTCACCAGCAACTCACATGAGTTTCTCTGAAAGAGAAGCAGTCTGTTCCAACACTTCAATTCACTGTGCGAAGTGAATGGAGTGTTGATTCACTTTCAAAATGCTGTACTTTCAGAAAAAATCACTTTCCTTTCAACGTACCTCAAGCTACTTACATGCATTCACCATAAACTCACATGTGTTTCTCTGAAATTGAAGCAGTCTGTTCCAACACTTCAATTCACTGTGCGAAGTGAATGGAGTGTTGCTTCCCTTTCTAAATGCTGTACTTTCAGAGAAAATCACTTTCTTTGAAAGTGCCTTAAGATAATTACAAGCATTCACAAGAAAATCACATGCATTTCTCTGAAAGAGAAGTAGTCTGTTCCAACACTTCAATTCACTGTGCGAAGTGAATGGAGTGTTGATTCACTTTCAAAATGCTGTACTTTCAGAAAAAAATCACTTTCCTTTCAAGGTACCTCAAGCTACTTACATGCATTCACCAGCAACTCACAGGAGTTTCTCTGAAAGAGAAGCAGTCTTTTCCAACACTTCAATTCACTGTGCGAAGTGAATGGAGTGTTGCTTCACTTTGTAAATGCTGTAATTTCAGAGAAAATCACTTTCCTTTGAAACTGCCTTAAGCTACTTACAAGCTTTCACCAGCAACTCACATGCATTTCTCTGAAAGAGAAGCAGTCTGTTCCAACACTTCAATTCACTGTGCGAAGTGAATGGAGTGTTGCTTCGCTTTCTAAATGCTGTACTTTCAGAGAAAATTTCTTTCCTTTTAAAGTGCCTTAATCTAATTACAAGCCTTCACAAGAAACTCACATGCATTTCTCTGAAGAAAAGCAGTCTCTTTCAACACTTCAATTCACTGTTCCAAGTAAATGGATTGTTGTTTCACTTTCTAAATGCTGTAGTTACAGAGATAATCGCTTTCTATTGAACCTGCCTAAAGCTACTTACAAGCATTCCCCAGCAAATCACATGCGTTTCTCTGAAAGAGAAGCAGTCTCTTCCAACACTTCAATTAAATGTGCGAAGTGAATGGAGTGTTGATTCACTTTCTAAATGCTGTAATTTCAGAGAAATTCACTTTCCTTTCAAAGTGCCTTAAGCTACTAACAAGCATTCACCAGCAACTCACATGCGATTCTCTGAAAAAGAAGCAGTCTGTCAAAACACTTCAATTCACTGTGCGAAGTGAAGGGAGTGTAGCCTCGCTTTCCTAATGCTGTAGTTACAGTTGTAATCACTTTCTTTTGAAACTGCCTTAAGCTACTTACAAGCATCCACCAGCAACTCAATTGAGTTTCTCTGAAAGAGAAGCAGTCTGTTCCAATACTTATTTCACTGTGCGAAGTGAATGTGTTGTTGTTTCACTTTCTAAATGCTGTCCATTCAGAGAAAATCACTTTCGCTTGAAACTGCCTTTAGCTACTTACAAGCATTCACCAGCAACTCACATGCATTTCTCTGAAAGAGAAGCAGTCTGTTCCAAAACTTCAATTCACTGTGCGAAGTGAATGGAGTGTTGCTTCACTTTCTAAATGCTGTACTTTCAGAGAAAATCGCTTTCCTTTTAAAGTGCCTTAATCTAATTACATGCATTCACAAGAAACTCACATGCATTTCTCTGAAGAAAAGCAGTCTGTTCCAACACTTCAATTCACTGTTCGAAGTGAATGGAGTGTTGCTTCACTTTCTAAATGCTGTACTTACAGAGAAAATCACTTTCTATTGAAACTGCCTCAAGCTACTTACAAGCATTCAGAAGCAAATCACATGCGTTTCTCAGAAAGAGAAGCAGTCTGTTCCAACACTTCAGTTCACTGTGCGAAGTGAATGCAGTCTTGCATCACTTTCTAAATGCTGTATTTTCAGAGAAAATCACTTTCTTTGAAAGTGCCTTAAGCTACTTACAAGCATTCACCAGCAACTCACATGAATTTCTCTGAAAGAGAAGCAGTCTGTTCCAACACTTCAATTCACTGTGCGAAGTGAATGGAGTGTTTCCTCAGTTTCTAAATGCTGTACTTTCAGAGAAAATCACTTTCCTTTGAAAGTGCCTTAAGCTACTTACAAGCATTCACCAGCAACTCACATGAATTTCTCTGAAAGAGAAGCAGTCTGTTCCAACAATTCAATTCACTGTGCGAAGTGAATGGAGTGTTGCTTCACTTTCTAAATGCTGTACTTTCAGAGAAAATCGCTTTCTTTGAAAGTGCCTTAAGCTACTTACAAGCATTCACCAGCAACTCACAGGAGTTTCTCTGAAAGAGAAGCTGTCTGTTCCAACACTTCAATTCACTTTGCGAAGTGAATTGTGGGTTGCTCCACTTTCAAAATGCTGTACTTTCAGAGAAAATCACTTCCCTTTGAAACAGCCTTAAGCTACTTACAAGCATTCCCCAGCAACGCACATGCTTTTCTCTGAAAGAGAAGCAGTCTGTTCCAACACTTCAATTCACTGTGCTAAGTGAATGGAGTGTTGCTTCACTTTCTAAATGCTGTACTTTCAGAAAAAATTGCTTTCCTTTTAAAGAGCCTTAATCAACTTACAAGCATTCATAAGAAACTCACATGCATTTCTCTGAAGAAAAGCAGTCTGCTCCAACACTTCAATTCACTGTGCGAAGCAAATGGATTGTTGCTTCACTTTCTAAATGCTGTAGTTACAGAGATAATCACTTTCTATTGAAACTGCCTTAAGCTACTTACAAGTATTCCCCAGCAAATCACATGCGTTTCTCTGAAAGAGAAGAAGTCTCTTCAAACACTTCAATTCACTGTGCGAAGTGAATGGAAAGTTGCTTCACTTTCAAAATGCTGTACTTTCATAGAAAATCACTTTCCTTTGAAAATGCCTTAAGCAAATTATTAGCATTCACAAGAAACTCACATGAGTTTCTCTGAAAGAGAAGCAGTCTGTTCCAAAACTTCATTTCACTGTGCGAAGTGAATGTGTTGTTGTTTCACTTTCTAAATGCTGTACTTACAGAGAAAATCACTTCCTATGAAACTGCCTTAAGCTACTTGTAAGCATTCACTAGCAAATCACATGTGTTTCTCTGAAAGAGAAGCAGTCTTTTCCAACACTTCAATTCACTGTGCGAAGTGAATGCAGTCTTGCATCACTTTCTAAATGCTGTACTTTCAGAGGAAATCACTTTCTTTGAAAGTGCCTTAAGCTACTTACAAGCATTCACCAGCAACTAACATGAGTTTCTCTGAAAGAGAAGCAGTCTGTTCCATAACTTCATTTCACTGTGCGAAGTGAATGGAGTGTTGCTTCACTTTCTAAATGCTGTACTTTCAGAGAAAATCACTTTCCTTTGAAACTGCCTTAAGCTACTTACAAGCATTCACCAGCAACTCACAATCATTTTTCTGAAAGGGAAGCAGTCTGTTCCAACAATTCAATTCACTGTGCGAAGTGAATGGAGGGTTGCTTCACTTTCAAAATGCTGTACTTTCAGAGAAAATCGCTTTCTTTGAAAGTGCCTTAAGCTACTTACAAGCATTCACCAGCAACTCACTGGAGTTTCTCTGAAAGAGAAGCAGTGTGTTCCAACACTTCAATTCACTGTGCGAAGAGAATTGTGGGTTGCTCCACTTTCAAAATGCTGTACTTTCAGAGAAAATCACTTCCCTTTGAAACAGCCTTAAGCTACTTACAAGCATTCCCCAGCAACGCACATGCTTTTCTCTGAAAGAGAAGCAGTCTGTTCCAACACTTCAATTCACTGTGCGAAGTGAATGGAGTGTTGCTTTAATTTCTAAATGCCGTACTTTCAGAGAAAATCACTTTCCTTTTAAAGTGCCTTAAGCTACTTACAAGCATTCACAAGAAACTCTCATGAGTTTCTCTGAAAGAAGCAGTCTGTTCCAACCCTTCAATTCACTGTGCGAAGTGAATGTAGTGTTTCTTCACTTTCTAAATGCTGTCCTTTCAGAGAAAATCACTTTCCTTTGAAACTGCCATCAGCTACTTACAAGCCTTCACCAGCAACTCACATGAATTTCTCTGAAAGAGAAGCAGTCTATTCCAACACTTCAATTCACTGTGCGAAGTGAATGGAGTGTTGCTTTACTTTCTAAATGCTGTACTTTCAGAGAAAATCACTTTCCTTTGAATCTGCCTTAAGCTACTTACAAGCATTCACCAGCAACTCACAATCATTTTTCTGAAAGAGAAGCAGTCTCTTCCAACACTTCGATTCACTGTGCAAAGTGAATGTTGTGTTGCTTCACTTTCTAAATGCTGTACTTCCAGAGAAAATCACTTTCCTTTGAAACTGCCTTCAGCTACTTACAAGCATTCAGCAGTAACTCACATGAGTTTCTCTGAAAGAGAAGCAGTCTGTTCCAACACTTCGATTCACTGTGCGAAGTGAATGGACTGTTGCTTTACTTTCTAAATACTGTACTTTCAGAGAAAATCACTTTCCTTTGAAAGTGCCTTAATCTACTTACAAGCATGCACCAGCAACTCACAATCATTTTTCTGAAAGAGAAGCATTCCGTTCCAACAATTCCATTCACTGTGCGAAGTGAATGGAGTGTTGCTTCACTTTCAAAATGCTGTACTTTCAGAGAAAATCACTTTCCTTTGAAAGTGCCTTAAGCTACTTACAAGCATTCACCAGCAACTCACATGAGTTTCTCTGAAAGAGAAGCAGTCTGTTCCAACACTTCAATTCACTGTGCGAAGTGAATGGAGTGTTTCTTTACGTTCTAAATGCTGTACTTTCAGAGAAAATCACTTTCCTTTGAAAGTGCCTTAAGCTACTTACATGCATTCACCAGCAACTCACATGAGTTTCTCTGAAAGAGAAGCAGTCTGTTCAAACACTTCAATTCACTGTGCGAAGTGAATGGAGTGTTGCTTTACGTTCTAAATGCTGTACTTTCAGAGAAAATCACTTTCCTTTGAAAGTGCCTTAAGCTACTTACATGCATTCACCAGCAACTCACATGAGTTTCTCTGAAAGAGAAGCAGTCTGTTCCAACACTTCAATTCACTGTGCGAAGTGAATGGAGTGTTGCTTCACTTTCAAAATGCTGTACTTTCAGAGAAAATCACTTTCCTTTGAAAGTGCCTTAAGCTACTTACAAGCATTCACCAGCAAATCACATGCATTTCTTTGAAAGGCAAACAGTCTGTTCCAATACTTCAATTCACTGTGCGAAGTGAATGGAGTGTTGCTTTACTTTCTAAATTCTGTACTTTCAGAGAAAATCACTTTCCTTTGAAACTGCCTTAAGCTACTTACAAGCATTCACCAGCAACTCACATGAGTTTCTCTGAAAGAGAAGCAGTCTGTTCCAACACTTCAATTCACTGTGCGAAGTGAATGGAGTGTTGCTTCACTTTTTAAATGCTGTACTTTCAGAGAAAACCACTTTCCTTTGAAAGTGCCTTAAGCTACTTTCAAGCATTCACCAGCAACTCACATGAGTTTCTCTGAAAGAGAAGCTGTCTCTTCCAACACTTCAATTCACTGTGCGAAGTGAATGGAGTGTTGCTTCACTTTCAAAATGCTGTACTTTCAGAGAAAATCACTTTCCTTTGAAAGTGCCTTAAGCTACTTACAAGCATTCAACAGCAACTCACATGCATTTCTTTGAAAGGCAAACAGTCTGTTCCAATACTTCAATTCACTGTGCGAAGTGAATGGAGTGTTGCTTCACTTTCTAAATTCTGTACTTTCAGAGAAAATCACTTTCCTTTGAAAATGCCTTAAGCTACTTACAAGCATTCACCAGCAACTCACATGAGTTTCTCTGAAAGAGAAGCAGTCTGTTCCAACACTTCAATTCACTGTGCGAAGTGAATGGTGTGTTGATTCACTTTCAAAATGCTGTACTTTCAGAAAAAATCACTTTCCTTTCAACGTACCTCAAGCTACTTACATGCATTCACCATAAACTCACATGTGTTTCTCTGAAATTGAAGCAGTCTGTTCCAACACTTCAATTCACTGTGCGAAGTGAATGGAGTGTTGCTTCCCTTTCTAAATGCTGTACTTTCAGAGAAAATCACTTTCTTTGAAAGTGCCTTAAGATAATTACAAGCATTCACAAGAAAATCACATGCATTTCTCTGAAAGAGAAGTAGTCTGTTCCAACACTTCAATTCACTGTGCGAAGTGAATGGAGTGTTGATTCACTTTCAAAATGCTGTACTTTCAGAAAAAATCACTTTCCTTTCAACGTACCTCAAGCTACTTACATGCATTCACCAGCAACTCACAGGAGTTTCTCTGAAAGAGAAGCAGTCTTTTCCAACACTTCAATTCACTGTGCGAAGTGAATAGAGTGTTGCTTCACTTTGTAAATGCTGTAATTTCAGAGAAAATCACTTTCCTTTGAAACTGCCTTAAGCTACTTACAAGCTTTCACCAGCAACTCACATGCATTTCTCTGAAAGAGAAGCAGTCTGTTCCAACACTTCAATTCACTGTGCGAAGTGAATGGAGTGTTGCTTCGCTTTCTAAATGCTGTACTTTCAGAGAAAATTTCTTTCCTTTTAAAGTGCCTTAATCTAATTACAAGCCTTCACAAGAAACTCACATGCATTTCTCTGAAGAAAAGCAGTCTCTTTCAACACTTCAATTCACTGTTCCAAGTAAATGGATTGTTGTTTCACTTTCTAAATGCTGTAGTTACAGAGATAATCGCTTTCTATTGAACCTGCCTAAAGCTACTTACAAGCATTCCCCAGCAAATCACATGCGTTTCTTGAAAGAGAAGCAGTCTCTTCCAACACTTCAATTAAATGTGCGAAGTGAATGGAGTGTTGATTCACTTTCTAAATGATGTAATTTCAGAGAAATTCACTTTCCTTTCAAAGTGCCTTAAGCTACTAACAAGCATTCACCAGCAACTCACATGCGATTCTCTGAAAAAGAAGCAGTCTGTCAAAACACTTCAATTCACTGTGCGAAGTGAAGGGAGTGTAGCCTCGCTTTCCTAATGCTGTAGTTACAGAGGTAATCACTTTCTTTTGAAACTGCCTTAAGCTACTTACAAGCATCCACCAGCAACTCAATTGAGTTTCTCTGAAAGAGAAGCAGTCTGTTCCAATACTTATTTCACTGTGCGAAGTGAATGTGTTGTTGTTTCACTTTCTAAATGCTGTCCATTCAGAGAAAATCACTTTCGCTTGAAACTGCCTTTAGCTACTTACAAGCATTCACCAGCAACTCACATGCATTTCTCTGAAAGAGAAGCAGTCTGTTCCAAAACTTCAATTCACTGTGCGAAGTGAATGGAGTGTTGCTTCACTTTCTAAATGCTGTACTTTCAGAGAAAATCGCTTTCCTTTTAAAGTGCCTTAATCTAATTACATGCATTCACAAGAAACTCACATGCATTTCTCTTAAGAAAAGCAGTCTGTTCCAACACTTCAATTCACTGTTCGAAGTGAATGGAGTGTTGCTTCACTTTCTAAATGCTGTACTTACAGAGAAAATCACTTTCTATTGAAACTGCCTTAAGCTACTTACAAGCATTCAGCAGCAAATCACATGCGTTTCTCAGAAAGAGAAGCAGTCTGTTCCAACACTTCAGTTCACTGTGCGAAGTGAATGCAGTCTTGCATCACTTTCTAAATGCTGTATTTTCAGAGAAAATCACTTTCTTTGAAAGTGCCTTAAGCTACTTACCAGCATTCACCAGTAACTCACATGAGTTTCTCTGAAAGAGAAGCAGTCTGTTCCATAACTTCATTTCACTGTGCAAAGTGAATGGCGTGTTGCTTCACTTTCAAAATGCTGTACTTTCAGAGAAAATCACCTTCCTTTGAAACTGCTTTAAGTTACTTACAAGCATTCACCAGCAACTCACAATCAAATTTCTGAAAGAGAAGCAGTCTGTTCCAACACTTCAATTCACTGTGCGAAGTGAATGGAGTGTTGCCTCAGTTTCTAAATGCTGTACTTTCAGAGAAAATCACTTTCCTTTGAAAGTGCCTTAAGCTACTTACAAGCATTCACCAGCAACTCACATGAATTTCTCTGAAAGAGAAGCAGTCTGTTCCAACAATTCAATTCACTGTGCGAAGTGAATGGAGTGTTGCTTCACTTTCTAAATGCTGTACTTTCAGAGAAAATCGCTTTCTTTGAAAGTGCCTTAAGCTACTTACAAGCATTCACCAGCAACTCACAGGAGTTTCTCTGAAAGAGAAGCAGTCTGTTCCAACACTTCAATTCACTGTGCGAAGTGAATTGTGGGTTGCTCCACTTTCAAAATGCTGTACTTTCAGAGAAAATCACTTCCCTTTGAAACAGCCTTAAGCTACTTACAAGCATTCCCCAGCAACGCACATGCTTTTCTCTGAAAGAGAAGCAGTCTGTTCCAACACTTCAATTCACTGTGCTAAGTGAATGGAGTGTTGCTTCACTTTCTAAATGCTGTACTTTCAGAAAAAATTGCTTTCCTTTTAAAGAGCCTTAATCAACTTACAAGCATTCATAAGAAACTCACATGCATTTCTCTGAAGAAAAGCAGTCTGCTCCAACACTTCAATTCACTGTGCGAAGCAAATGGATTGTTGCTTCACTTTCTAAATGCTGTAGTTACAGAGATAATCACTTTCTATTGAAACTGCCTTAAGCTACTTACAAGTATTCCCCAGCAAATCACATGCGTTTCTCTGAAAGAGAAGAAGTCTCTTCAAACACTTCAATTCACTGTGCGAAGTGAATGGAAAGTTGCTTCACTTTCAAAATGCTGTACTTTCATAGAAAATCACTTTCCTTTGAAAATGCCTTAAGCAAATTATTAGCATTCACAAGAAACTCACATGAGTTTCTCTGAAAGAGAAGCAGTCTGTTCCAAAACTTCATTTCACTGTGCGAAGTGAATGTGTTGTTGTTTCACTTTCTAAATGCTGTACTTACAGAGAAAATCCCTTCCTATGAAACTGCCTTAAGCTACTTGTAAGCATTCACTAGCAAATCACATGTGTTTCTCTGAAAGAGAAGCAGTCTTTTCCAACACTTCAATTCACTGTGCGAAGTGAATGCAGTCTTGCATCACTTTCTAAATGCTGTACTTTCAGAGGAAATCACTTTCTTTGAAAGTGCCTTAAGCTACTTACAAGCATTCACCAGCAACTAACATGAGTTTCTCTGAAAGAGAAGCAGTCTGTTCCATAACTTCATTTCACTGTGCGAAGTGAATGGAGTGTTGCTTCACTTTCTAAATGCTGTACTTTCAGAGAAAATCACTTTCCTTTGAAACTGCCTTAAGCTACTTACAAGCATTCAACAGCAACTCACAATCATTTTTCTGAAAGGGAAGCAGTCTGTTCCAACAATTCAATTCACTGTGCGAAGTGAATGGAGGGTTGCTTCACTTTCAAAATGCTGTACTTTCAGAGAAAATCGCTTTCTTTGAAAGTGCCTTTAGCTACTTACAAGCATTCACCAGCAACTCACAGGAGTTTCTCTGAAAGAGAAGCAGTCTGTTCCAACACTTCAATTCACTGTGCGAAGAGAATTGTGGGTTGCTCCACTTTCAAAATGCTGTACTTTCAGAGAAAATCACTTCCCTTTGAAACAGCCTTAAGCTACTTACAAGCATTCCCCAGCAACGCACATGCTTTTCTCTGAAAGAGAAGCAGTCTGTTCCAACACTTCAATTCACTGTGCGAAGTGAATGGAGTGTTGCTTTAATTTCTAAATGCCGTACTTTCAGAGAAAATCACTTTCCTTTTAAAGTGCCTTAAGCTACTTACAAGCATTCACAAGAAACTCTCATGAGTTTCTCTGAAAGAAGCAGTCTGTTCCAACACTTCAATTCACTGTGCGAAGTGAATGTAGTGTTTCTTCACTTTCTAAATGCTGTCCTTTCAGAGAAAATCACTTTCCTTTGAAACTGCCTTCAGCTACTTACAAGCCTTCACCAGCAACTCACATGAATTTCTCTGAAAGAGAAGCAGTCTATTCCAACATTTCAATTCACTGTGCGAAGTGAATGGAGTGTTGCTTTACTTTCTAAATGCTGTACTTTCAGAGAAAATCACTTTCCTTTGAATCTGCCTTAAGCTACTTACAAGCATTCACCAGCAACTCACAATCATTTTTCTGAAAGAGAAGCAGTCTCTTCCAACACTTCGATTCACTGTGCAAAGTGAATGTTGTGTTGCTTCACTTTCTAAATGCTGTACTTCCAGAGAAAATCACTTTCCTTTGAAACTGCCTTCAGCTACTTACAAGCATTCAGCAGTAACTCACATGAGTTTCTCTGAAAGAGAAGCAGTCTGTTCCAACACTTCAATGGACTGTGCGAAGTGAATGGACTGTTGCTTTACTTTCTAAATACTGTACTTTCAGAGAAAATCACTTTCCTTTGAAAGTGCCTTAATCTACTTACAAGCATGCACCAGCAACTCACAATCATTTTTCTGAAAGAGAAGCATTCCGTTCCAACAATTCCATTCACTGTGCGAAGTGAATGGAGTGTTGCTTCACTTTCAAAATGCTGTACTTTCAGAGAAAATCACTTTCCTTTGAAAGTGCCTTAAGCTACTTACAAGCATTCACCAGCAACTCACATGAGTTTCTCTGAAAGAGAAGCAGTCTGTTCCAACACTTCAATTCACTGTGCGAAGTGAATGGAGTGTTTCTTTACGTTCTAAATGCTGTACTTTCAGAGAAAATCACTTTCCTTTGAAAGTGCCTTAAGCTACTTACATGCATTCACCAGCAACTCACATGAGTTTCTCTGAAAGAGAAGCAGTCTGTTCAAACACTTCAATTCACTGTGCGAAGTGAATGGAGTGTTGCTTTACGTTCTAAATGCTGTACTTTCAGAGAAAATCACTTTCCTTTGAAAGTGCCTTAAGCTACTTACATGCATTCACCAGAAACTCACATGAGTTTCTCTGAAAGAGAAGCAGTCTGTTCAAACACTTCAATTCACTGTGTGAAGTGAATGGAGTGTTGCTTCACTTTCTAAATGCTGTAGTTACAGAGAAAATCACTTTTGTTTGTAACTGCCTTAAGCTACTTACAAGCATTTAGAAGAAACTCACATTTGTTTCTCTGAATGAGAAGCAGTCTGTCCCAACATTTCAATTCACTGTGCGAAGAGAATGGAGTGTTGCTTCACTTTCTAAATGCTGTACTTTCAGAGAAAATCACTTTCCTTTGAAAGTGCCTTAAGCTAATTATAAGCATTTACAAGAAACTCACATACAGTTCTCTGAAAGAGAAGCAGTCTGTTCCAACACTTCAATCACTGTGCGAAGTGAATGGAGTGTTGCTTCACTTTCTAAATGCTGTCCTTTCAGAGAAAATCACTTTCCTTTGAAACTGCCTTCAGCTACTTACAAGCATTCACCAGCAACTCACATGAGTTTCTCTGAAAGAGAAGCAGTCTGTTCCAACACTTCAATTCACTGTGCAAAGTGAATGGCGTGTTGCTTCACTTTCTAAATGCTGTACTTTCAGAGAAAATCACTTTCCTTTGAACTGCCTTATGTACTTACAAGCATTCACCAGCAACTCACATGAGTTTCACTGAAAGAGAAGGAGTCTGTTACAACACTCCAATTCACTGTGCCAAATGAATGGAGTGTGGCTTCACTTTCTAAATGCTGTACTTTCAGAGAAAATCACTTTCCTTTCAAAGTACCTTAAGCTACAAACAAGCATTCACCAGCAACTCACATGAGTTTCTCTGCAAGAGAAGTAGTCTGTTCCAACACTTCAATTCACTGTGCGAAGTGAATGGAGTGTTGCTTCACTTTCTAAATGCTGTACTTTCAGAGAAAATCACTTTCCTTTGAAACTGCCTTAGCTAATTATAAGCATTCACAAGAAACACACATGCATTTTTTTTGAAAGAGAAGCAGTCTGTTCCAACACTTCAATTCACTGTGCGAAGTGAATGGAGTGTTGATTCACTTTCTAAATGCTGTATTTTCAGAGAAAATAACTCTCCTTTGATACTGCCTTAAGCTACTTACAAGCATTTACCAGCAACTCACATGAGTTTCTCTGAAAGAGAAGCAGTCTGTTCCAACACTTCAATTCACTGTGCGAAATGAATGGAGTGTTGCTTCGCTTTCTAAATGCTGTACTTTCAGAGAAAATTTCTTTCCTTTTAAAGTGCCTTCATCTAATTACAAGCCTTCACAAGAAACTCACATGCATTTCTCTGATGAAAAGCAGTCTCTTCCAACACTTCAATTCACTGTTCCAAGTAAATGGATTGTTGTTTCACTCTCTAAATGCTGTAGTTACAGAGATAATCGCTTTCTATTGAACCTGCCTAAAGCTCCTTACAAGCATTCCCCAGCAAATCACATGCGTTTCTCTGAAAGAGAAGCAGTCTCTTCCAACATTTCAATTAAATGTGCGAAGTGAATGGAGTGTTGATTCACTTTCTAAATGCTGTAATTTCAGAGAAATTCACTTTCCTTTCAAAGTGCCTTAAGCTACTAACAAGCATTCACCAGCAACTCACATGCGATTCTCTGAAAAAGAAGCAGTCTGTCAAAACACTTCAATTCACTGTGCGAAGTGAAGGGAGTGTAGCCTCGCTTTCCTAATGCTGTAGTTACAGAGGTAATCACTTTCTTTTGAAACTGCCTTAAGCTACTTACAAGCATCCACCAGCAACTCAATTGAGTTTCTCTGAAAGAGAAGCAGTCTGTTCCAATACTTATTTCACTGTGCGAAGTGAATGTGTTGTTGTTTCACTTTCTAAATGCTGTCCATTCAGAGAAAATCACTTTCGCTTGAAACTGCCTTTAGCTACTTACAAGCATTCACCAGCAACTCACATGCATTTCTCTGAAAGAGAAGCAGTCTGTTCCAAAACTTCAATTCACTGTGCGAAGTGAATGGAGTGTTGCTTCACTTTCTAAATGCTGTACTTTCAGAGAAAATCGCTTTCCTTTTAAAGTGCCTTAATCTAATTACATGCATTCACAAGAAACTCACATGCATTTCTCTGAAGAAAAGCAGTCTGTTCCAACACTTCAATACACTGTTTGAAGTGGATGGAGTGTTGCTTCACTTTCTAAATGCTGTACTTACAGAGAAAATCACTTTCTATTGAAACTGCCTTAAGCTACTTACAAGCATTCAGCAGCAAATCACATGCGTTTCTCAGAAAGAGAAGCAGTCTGTTCCAACACTTCAGTTCACTGTGCGAAGTGAATGCAGTCTTGCATCACTTTCTAAATGCTGTATTTTCAGAGAAAATCACTTTCTTTGAAAGTGCCTTAAGCTACTTACCAGCATTCACCAGTAACTCACATGAGTTTCTCTGAAAGAGAAGCAGTCTGTTCCATAACTTCATTTCACTGTGCAAAGTGAATGGCGTGTTGCTTCACTTTCTAAATGCTGTACTTTCAGAGAAAATCACTTTCCTTTCAAAGTGCCTTAAGCTACCTACAGACATTCACCAGCAACTCACATGAGATTCTCTGAAAAAGAAGCAGTCTGTCCCAAATCTTCAATTCACTGTGCGAAGTGAAGGGAGTGTAGCCTCGCTTTCTAAATGCTGTAGTTACAGAGATAATCACTTTCTTTTGAAACTGCCTTAAGCTGCTTACAAGCATTCACCAGCAACTCACATGTGTTTCTCTGAAAGAGAAGCAGTCTGTTCCAACAATTCAATTCACTGTGCGAAGTGAATGGAGTGTTGCTTCACTTTCTAAATGCTGTACTTTCAGAGAAAATCGCTTTCTTTGAAAGTGCCTTAAGCTACTTACAAGCATTCACCAGCAACTCACAGGAGTTTCTTTGAAAGAAAAGCAGTCTGTTCCAACACTTCAATTCACTGTGCGAAGTGAATTGTGGGTTGCTCCACTTTCAAAATGCTGTACTTTCAGAGAAAATCACTTCCCTTTGAAACAGCCTTAAGCTACTTACAAGCATTCCCCAGCAACGCACATGCTTTTCTCTGAAAGAGAAGCAGTCTGTTCCAACACTTCAATTCACTGTGCTAAGTGAATGTAGTGTTGCTTCACTTTCTAAATGCTGTACTTTCAGAAAAAATTGCTTTCCTTTTAAAGAGCCTTAATCAACTTACAAGCATTCATAAGAAACTCACATGCATTTCTCTGAAGAAAAGCAGTCTGCTCCAACACTTCAATTCACTGTGCGAAGTAAATGGATTGTTGCTTCACTTTCTAAATGCTGTAGTTACAGAGATAATCACTTTCTATTGAAACTGCCTTAAGCTACTTACAAGTATTCCCCAGCAAATCACATGCGTTTCTCTGAAAGAGAAGAAGTCTCTTCAAACACTTCAATTCACTGTGCGAAGTGAATGGATAGTTGCTTCACTTTCAAAATGCTGTACTTTCATAGAAAATCACTTTCCTTTGAAAATGCCTTAAGCAAATTATTAGCATTCACAAGAAACTCACATGAGTTTCTCTGAAAGAGAAGCAGTCTGTTCCAAAACTTCAATTCACTGTGCGAAAGTGAATGGAGTGTTGCTTCACTTTCTAAATGCTTTACTTTCAGAGAAAATCGCTTTCCTTTTAAAGTGCCTTAATCTAATTACATGCATTCACAAGAAACTCACATGCATTTCTCTGAAGAAAAGCAGTCTGTTCCAACACTTCAATTCACTGTTCGAAGTGAATGGAGTGTTGCTTCACTTTCTAAATGCTGTACTTACAGAGAAAATCACTTTCTATTGAAACTGCCTTAAGCTACTTAGAAGTATTCAGCAGCAAATCACATGCGTTTCTCAGAAAGAGAAGCAGTCTGTTCCAACACTTCAGTTCACTGTGCGAAGTGAATGCAGTCTTGCATCACTTTCTAAATGCTGTATTTTCAGAGAAAATCACTTTCTTTGAAAGTGCCTTAAGCTACTTACCAGCATTCACCAGTAACTCACATGAGTTTCTCTGAAAGAGAAGCAGTCTGTTCCATAACTTCATTTCACTGTGCAAAGTGAATGGCGTGTTGCTTCACTTTCTAAATGCTGTACTTTCAGAGAAAATCACTTTCCTTTCAAAGTGCCTTCAGCTACTTACAGGCATTCACCAGCAACTCACATGAAATTCTCTGAAAAAGAAGCAGTCTGTCCCAAATCTTCAATTCACTGTGCGAAGTGAAGGGAGTGTAGCCTCGCTTTCTAAATGCTGTAGTAACAGAGATAATCACTTTCTTTTGAAACTGCCTTAAGCTGCTTACAAGCATTCACCAGCAACTCACATGAGTTTCTCTGAAAGAGAAGCAGTCTGTTCCAACAATTCAATTCACTGTGCGAAGTGAATGGAGTGTTGCTTCACTTTCTAAATGCTGTACTTTCAGAGAAAATCGCTTTCTTTGAAAGTGCCTTAAGCTACTTACAAGCATTCCCCAGCAACTCACAGGAGTTTCTCTGAAAGAGAAGCAGTCTGTTCCAACACTTCAATTCACTGTGCTTAGTGAATGGAGTGTTGCTTCACTTTCTAAATGCTGTACTTTCAGAAAAAATTGCTTTCCTTTTAAAGAGCCTTAATCAACTTACAAGCATTCATAAGAAACTCACATGCATTTCTCTGAAGAAAAGCAGTCTGCTCCAACACTTCAATTCACTGTGCGAAGTAAATGGATTGTTGCTTCACTTTCTAAATGCTGTAGTTACAGAGATAATCACTTTCTATTGAAACTGCCTTAAGCTACTTACAAGTATTCCCCAGCAAATCACATGCGTTTCTCTGAAAGAGAAGAAGTCTCTTCAAACACTTCAATTCACTGTTCGAAGTGAATGGATAGTTGCTTCACTTTCAAAATGCTGTACTTTCATAGAAAATCACTTTCCTTTGAAAATGCCTTAAGCAAATTATTAGCATTCACAAGAAACTCACATGAGTTTCTCTGAAAGTGAAGCAGTCTGTTCCAAAACTTCATTTCACTGTGCGAAGTGAATGTGTCGTTGTTTCACTTTCTAAATGCTGTACTTACAGAAAAAATCACTTCCTATTGAAACTGCCTTAAGCTACTTGCAAGCATTCACTAGCAAATCACATGTGTTTCTCTGAAAGAGAAGCAGTCTTTTCCAACTCTTCAATTCAGTGTGCGAAGTGAATGCAGTCTTGCATCACTTTCTAAATGCTGTACATTCAGAGGAAATCACTTTCTTTGAAAGTGCCTTAAGCTACTTACAAGCATTCACCAGCAACTAACATGAGTTTCTCTGAAAGAGAAGCAGTCTGTTCCATAACTTCATTTCACTGTGTGAAGTGAATGGAGTGTTGCTTCACTTTCTAAATGCTGTACTTTCAGAGAAAATCACTTTCCTTTGAAACTGCCTTAAGCTACTTACAAGCATTCACCAGCAACTCACAATCATTTTTCTGAAAGGGAAGCAGTCTGTTCCAACAATTCAATTCACTGTGCGAAGTGAATGGAGGGTTGCTTCACTTTCAAAATGCTGTACTTTCAGAGAAAATCACCTTCCTTTGAAACTGCCTTAAGTTACTTACAAGCATTCACCAGCAACTCACAATCAAATTTCTGAAAGAGAAGCAGTCTGTTCCAACACTTCAATTCACTGTGCGAAGTGAATGGAGTGTTGCCTCAGTTTCTAAATGCTGTACTTTCAGAGAAAATCACTTTCCTTTCAAAGTGCCTTAAGCTACCTACAGGCATTCACCAGCAACTCCTTGAGATTCTCTGAAAAAGAAGCAGTCTGTCCCAAATCTTCAATTCACTGTGCGAAGTGAAGGGAGTGTAGCCTCGCTTTCTAAATGCTGTAGTTACAGAGATAATCACTTTCTTTTGAAACTGCCTTAAGCTGCTTACAAGCATTCACCAGCAACTCACATGTGTTTCTCTGAAAGAGAAGCAGTCTGTTCCAACAATTCAATTCACTGTGCGAAGTGAATGGAGTGTTGCTTCACTTTCTAAATGCTGTACTTTCAGAGAAAATCGCTTTCTTTGAAAGTGCCTTAAGCTACTTACAAGCATTCACCAGCAAGTCACAGGAGTTTCTTTGAAAGAGAAGCAGTCTGTTCCAACACTTCAATTCACTGTGCGAAGTGAATTGTGGGTTGCTCCACTTTCAAAATGCTGTACTTTCAGAGAAAATCACTTCCCTTTGAAACAGCCTTAAGCTACTTATAAGCATTCCCCAGCAACACACATGCTTTTCTCTGAAAGAGAAGCAGTCTGTTCCAACACTTCAATTCACTGTGCTAAGTGAATGGAGTGTTGCTTCACTTTCTAAATGCTGTACTTTCAGAAAAAATTGCTTTCCTTTTAAAGAGCCTTAATCAACTTACAAGCATTCATAAGAAACTCACATGCATTTCTCTGAAGAAAAGCAGTCTGCTCCAACACTTCAATTCACTGTGCGAAGTAAATGGATTGTTGCTTCACTTTCTAAATGCTGTAGTTACAGAGATAATCACTTTCTATTGAAACTGCCTTAAGCTACTTACAAGTATTCCCCAGCAAATCACATGCGTTTCTCTGAAAGAGAAGAAGTCTCTTCAAACACTTCAATTCACTGTGCGAAGTGAATGGATAGTTGCTTCACTTTCAAAATGCTGTACTTTCATAGAAAATCACTTTCCTTTGAAAATGCCTTAAGCAAATTATTAGCATTCACAAGAAACTCACATGAGTTTCTCTGAAACAGAAGCAGTCTGTTCCAAAACTTCATTTCACTGTGCGAAGTGAATGTGTTGTTGTTTCACTTTCTAAATGCTGTACTTTCAGAGAAAATCACTTTCCTTTGAAACTGCCTTAAGCTACTTACAAGCATTCACCAGCAACTCACAATCATTTTTCTGAAAGGGAAGCAGTCTGTTCCAACAATTCAATTCACTGTGCGAAGTGAATGGAGGGTTGCTTCACTTTCAAAATGCTGTACTTTCAGAGAAAATCACCTTCCTTTGAAACTGCCTTAAGTTACTTACAAGCATTCACCAGCAACTCACAATCAAATTTCTGAAAGAGAAGCAGTCTTTTCCAACACTTCAATTCACTGTGCGAAGTGAATGGAGTGTTGCCTCAGTTTCTAAATGCTGTACTTTCAGAGAAAATCACTTTCCTTTGAAAGTGCCTTAAGCTACTTACAAGCATTCACCAGCTACTCACATGATTTTCTCTGAAAGAGAAGGAGTCTGTTCCAACACTTCAATTCACTGTGCGAACTGAATGGAGTGTTGCGTCACTTTCTAAATGCTATACTTTCAGAGAAAATCACTTCCCTTTCAAAGTACCTTAAGCTACTTACAAGCATTCAGCAGCAAATCACATGCGTTTCTCAGAAAGAGAAGCAGTCTGTTCCAACACTTCAGTTCACTGTGCGAAGTGAATGCAGTCTTGCATCACTTTCTAAATGCTGTATTTTCAGAGAAAATCACTTTCCTTTGAAAGTGCCTTAAGCTACTTACAAGCATTCACCAGCAACTCACATGATTTTCTCTGAAAGAGAAGCAGTCTGTTCCATAACTTCATTTCACTGTGCAAAGTGAATGGCGTGTTGCTTCACTTTCTAAATGCTGTACTTTCAGAGAAAATCACTTTCCTTTCAAAGTGCCTTAAGCTACCTACAGACATTCACCAGCAACTCACATGAGATTCTCTGAAAAAGAAGCAGTCTGTCCCAAATCTTCAATTCACTGTGCGAAGTGAAGGGAGTGTAGCCTCGCTTTCTAAATGCTGTAGTTACAGAGATAATCACTTTCTTTTGAAACTGCCTTAAGCTGCTTACAAGCATTCACCAGCAACTCACATGTGTTTCTCTGAAAGAGAAGCAGTCTGTTCCAACAATTCAATTCACTGTGCGAAGTGAATGGAGTGTTGCTTCACTTTCTAAATGCTGTACTTTCAGAGAAAATCGCTTTCTTTGAAAGTGCCTTAAGCTACTTACAAGCATTCACCAGCAACTCACAGGAGTTTCTTTGAAAGAAAAGCAGTCTGTTCCAACACTTCAATTCACTGTGCGAAGTGAATTGTGGGTTGCTCCACTTTCAAAATGCTGTACTTTCAGAGAAAATCACTTCCCTTTGAAACAGCCTTAAGCTACTTACAAGCATTCCCCAGCAACGCACATGCTTTTCTCTGAAAGAGAAGCAGTCTGTTCCAACACTTCAATTCACTGTGCTAAGTGAATGTAGTGTTGCTTCACTTTCTAAATGCTGTACTTTCAGAAAAAATTGCTTTCCTTTTAAAGAGCCTTAATCAACTTACAAGCATTCATAAGAAACTCACATGCATTTCTCTGAAGAAAAGCAGTCTGCTCCAACACTTCAATTCACTGTGCGAAGTAAATGGATTGTTGCTTCACTTTCTAAATGCTGTAGTTACAGAGATAATCACTTTCTATTGAAACTGCCTTAAGCTACTTACAAGTATTCCCCAGCAAATCACATGCGTTTCTCTGAAAGAGAAGAAGTCTCTTCAAACACTTCAATTCACTGTGCGAAGTGAATGGATAGTTGCTTCACTTTCAAAATGCTGTACTTTCATAGAAAATCACTTTCCTTTGAAAATGCCTTAAGCAAATTATTAGCATTCACAAGAAACTCACATGAGTTTCTCTGAAACAGAAGCAGTCTGTTCCAAAACTTCATTTCACTGTGCGAAGTGAATGTGTTGTTGTTTCACTTTCTAAATGCTGTACTTACAGAGAAAATCACGTCCTATTGAAACTGCCTTAAGCTACTTGCGAGCATTAACTAGCAAATCACATGCGTTTCTCTGAAAGAGAAGCAGTCTCTTCCAACATTTCAATTAAATGTGCGAAGTGAATGGAGTGTTGATTCACTTTCTAAATACTGTAATTTCAGAGAAATTCACTTTCCTTTCAAAGTGCCTTAAGCTACTAACAAGCATTCACCAGCAACTCACATGAGATTCTCTGAAAAAGAAGCAGTCTGTCAAAACACTTCAATTCACTGTGCGAAGTGAAGGGAGTGTAGCCTCGCTTTCCTAATGCTGTAGTTACAGAGGTAATCACTTTCTTTTGAAACTGCCTTAAGCTACTTACAAGCATCCACCAGCAACTCAATTGAGTTTCTCTGAAAGAGAAGCAGTCTGTTCCAATACTTATTTCACTGTGCGAAGTGAATGTGTTGTTTGTTTCACTTTCTAAATGCTGTCCATTCAGAGAAAATCACTTTCGCTTGAAACTGCCTTTAGCTACTTACAAGCATTCACCAGCAACTCACATGCATTTCTCTGAAAGAGAAGCAGTCTGTTCCAAAACTTCAATTCACTGTGCGAAAGTGAATGGAGTGTTGCTTCATTTTCTAAATGCTTTACTTTCAGAGAAAATCGCTTTCCTTTTAAAGTGCCTTAATCTAATTACATGCATTCACAAGAAACTCACATGCATTTCTCTGAAGAAAAGCAGTCTGTTCCAACACTTCAATTCACTGTTCGAAGTGAATGGAGTGTTGCTTCACTTTCTAAATGCTGTACTTACAGAGAAAATCACTTTCTATTGAAACTGCCTTAAGCTACTTAGAAGTATTCAGCAGCAAATCACATGCGTTTCTCAGAAAGAGAAGCAGTCTGTTCCAACACTTCAGTTCACTGTGCGAAGTGAATGCAGTCTTGCATCACTTTCTAAATGCTGTATTTTCAGAGAAAATCACTTTCTTTGAAAGTGCCTTAAGCTACTTACCAGCATTCACCAGTAACTCACATGAGTTTCTCTGAAAGAGAAGCAGTCTGTTCCATAACTTCATTTCACTGTGCAAAGTGAATGGCGTGTTGCTTCACTTTCTAAATGCTGTACTTTCAGAGAAAATCACTTTCCTTTCAAAGTGCCTTCAGCTACTTACAGGCATTCACCAGCAACTCACATGAAATTCTCTGAAAAAGAAGCAGTCTGTCCCAAATCTTCAATTCACTGTGCGAAGTGAAGGGAGTGTAGCCTCGCTTTCTAAATGCTGTAGTAACAGAGATAATCACTTTCTTTTGAAACTGCCTTAAGCTGCTTACAAGCATTCACCAGCAACTCACATGAGTTTCTCTGAAAGAGAAGCAGTCTGTTCCAACAATTCAATTCACTGTGCGAAGTGAATGGAGTGTTGCTTCACTTTCTAAATGCTGTACTTTCAGAGAAAATCGCTTTCTTTGAAAGTGCCTTAAGCTACTTACAAGCATTCCCCAGCAACTCACAGGAGTTTCTCTGAAAGAGAAGCAGTCTGTTCCAACACTTCAATTCACTGTGCTTAGTGAATGGAGTGTTGCTTCACTTTCTAAATGCTGTACTTTCAGAAAAAATTGCTTTCCTTTTAAAGAGCCTTAATCAACTTACAAGCATTCATAAGAAACTCACATGCATTTTTCTGAAGAAAAGCAGTCTGCTCCAACACTTCAATTCACTGTGCGAAGTAAATGGATTGTTGCTTCACTTTCTAAATGCTGTAGTTACAGAGATAATCACTTTCTATTGAAACTGCCTTAAGCTACTTACAAGTATTCCCAGCAAATCACATGCGTTTCTCTGAAAGAGAAGAAGTCTCTTCAAACACTTCAATTCACTGTTCGAAGTGAATGGATAGTTGCTTCACTTTCAAAATGCTGTACTTTCATAGAAAATCACTTTCCTTTGAAAATGCCTTAAGCAAATTATTAGCATTCACAAGAAACTCACATGAGTTTCTCTGAAAGTGAAGCAGTCTGTTCCAAAACTTCATTTCACTGTGCGAAGTGAATGTGTCGTTGTTTCACTTTCTAAATGCTGTACTTACAGAAAAAATCACTTCCTATTGAAACTGCCTTAAGCTACTTGCAAGCATTCACTAGCAAATCACATGTGTTTCTCTGAAAGAGAAGCAGTCTTTTCCAACTCTTCAATTCACTGTGCGAAGTGAATGCAGTCTTGCATCACTTTCTAAATGCTGTACTTTCAGAGGAAATCACTTTCTTTGAAAGTGCCTTAAGCTACTTACAAGCATTCACCAGCAACTAACATGAGTTTCTCTGAAAGAGAAGCAGTCTGTTCCATAACTTCATTTCACTGTGTGAAGTGAATGGAGTGTTGCTTCACTTTCTAAATGCTGTACTTTCAGAGGAAATCACTTTCCTTTGAAACTGCCTTAAGCTACTTACAAGCATTCACCAGCAACTCACAATCATTTTTCTGAAAGGGAAGCAGTCTGTTCCAACAATTCAATTCACTGTGCGAAGTGAATGGAGGGTTGCTTCACTTTCAAAATGCTGTACTTTCAGAGAAAATCACCTTCCTTTGAAACTGCCTTAAGTTACTTACAAGCATTCACCAGCAACTCACAATCAAATTTCTGAAAGAGAAGCAGTCTGTTCCAACACTTCAATTCACTGTGCGAAGTGAATGGAGTGTTGCCTCAGTTTCTAAATGCTGTACTTTCAGAGAAAATCACTTTCCTTTCAAAGTGCCTTAAGCTACCTACAGGCATTCACCAGCAACTCCTTGAGATTCTCTGAAAAAGAAGCAGTCTGTCCCAAATCTTCAATTCACTGTGCGAAGTGAAGGGAGTGTAGCCTCGCTTTCTAAATGCTGTAGTTACAGAGATAATCACTTTCTTTTGAAACTGCCTTAAGCTGCTTACAAGCATTCACCAGCAACTCACATGTGTTTCTCTGAAAGAGAAGCAGTCTGTTCCAACAATTCAATTCACTGTGCGAAGTGAATGGAGTGTTGCTTCACTTTCTAAATGCTGTACTTTCAGAGAAAATCGCTTTCTTTGAAAGTGCCTTAAGCTACTTACAAGCATTCACCAGCAACTCACAGGAGTTTCTTTGAAAGAGAAGCAGTCTGTTCCAACACTTCAATTCACTGTGCGAAGTGAATTGTGGGTTGCTCCACTTTCAAAATGCTGTAATTTCAGAGAAAATCACTTCCCTTTGAAACAGCCTTAAGCTACTTATAAGCATTCCCCAGCAACACACATGCTTTTCTCTGAAAGAGAAGCAGTCTGTTTCCAACACTTCAATTCACTGTGCTAAGTGAATGGAGTGTTGCTTCACTTTCTAAATGCTGTACTTTCAGAAAAAATTGCTTTCCTTTTAAAGAGCCTTAATCAACTTACAAGCATTCATAAGAAACTCACATGCATTTCTCTGAAGAAAAGCAGTCTGCTCCAACACTTCAATTCACTGTGCGAAGTAAATGGATTGTTGCTTCACTTTCTAAATGCTGTAGTTACAGAGATAATCACTTTCTATTGAAACTGCCTTAAGCTACTTACAAGTATTCCCCAGCAAATCACATGCGTTTCTCTGAAAGAGAAGAAGTCTCTTCAAACACTTCAATTCACTGTGCGAAGTGAATGGATAGTTGCTTCACTTTCAAAATGCTGTACTTTCATAGAAAATCACTTTCCTTTGAAAATGCCTTAAGCAAATTATTAGCATTCACAAGAAACTCACATGAGTTTCTCTGAAAGAGAAGCAGTCTGTTCCAAAACTTCATTTCACTGTGCGAAGTGAATGTGTTGTTGTTTCACTTTCTAAATGCTGTACTTTCAGAGAAAATCACTTTCCTTTGAAACTGCCTTAAGCTACTTACAAGCATTCACCAGCAACTCACAATCATTTTTCTGAAAGGGAAGCAGTCTGTTCCAACAATTCAATTCACTGTGCGAAGTGAATGGAGGGTTGCTTCACTTTCAAAATGCTGTACTTTCAGAGAAAATCACCTTCCTTTGAAACTGCCTTAAGTTACTTACAAGCATTCACCAGCAACTCACAATCAAATTTCTGAAAGAGAAGGAGTCTGTTCCAACACTTCAATTCACTGTGCGAAGTGAATGGAGTGTTGCCTCAGTTTCTAAATGCTGTACTTTCAGAGAAAATCACTTTCCTTTGAAAGTGCCTTAAGCTACTTACAAGCATTCACCAGCAACTCACATGATTTTCTCTGAAAGAGAAGGAGTCTGTTCCAACACTTCAATTCACTGTGCGAACTGAATGGAGTGTTGCGTCACTTTCTAAATGCTATACTTTCAGAGAAAATCACTTCCCTTTCAAAGTACCTTAAGCTACTTACAAGCATTCAGCAGCAAATCACATGCGTTTCTCAGAAAGAGAAGCAGTCTGTTCCAACACTTCAGTTCACTGTGCGAAGTGAATGCAGTCTTGCATCACTTTCTAAATGCTGTATTTTCAGAGAAAATCACTTTCCTTTGAAAGTGCCTTAAGCTACTTACAAGCATTCACCAGCAACTCACATGATTTTCTCTGAAAGAGAAGCAGTCTGTTCCATAACTTCATTTCACTGTGCAAAGTGAATGGCGTGTTGCTTCACTTTCTAAATGCTGTACTTTCAGAGAAAATCCCTTTCCTTTCAAAGTGCCTTAAGCTACCTACAGACATTCACCAGCAACTCACATGAGATTCTCTGAAAAAGAAGCAGTCTGTCCCAAATCTTCAATTCACTGTGCGAAGTGAAGGGAGTGTAGCCTCGCTTTCTAAATGCTGTAGTTACAGAGATAATCACTTTCTTTTGAAACTGCCTTAAGCTGCTTACAAGCATTCACCAGCAACTCACATGTGTTTCTCTGAAAGAGAAGCAGTCTGTTCCAACAATTCAATTCACTGTGCGAAGTGAATGGAGTGTTGCTTCACTTTCTAAATGCTGTACTTTCAGAGAAAATCGCTTTCTTTGAAAGTGCCTTAAGCTACTTACAAGCATTCACCAGCAACTCACAGGAGTTTCTTTGAAAGAAAAGCAGTCTGTTCCAACACTTCAATTCACTGTGCGAAGTGAATTGTGGGTTGCTCCACTTTCAAAATGCTGTACTTTCAGAGAAAATCACTTCCCTTTGAAACAGCCTTAAGCTACTTACAAGCATTCCCCAGCAACGCACATGCTTTTCTCTGAAAGAGAAGCAGTCTGTTCCAACACTTCAATTCACTGTGCTAAGTGAATGTAGTGTTGCTTCACTTTCTAAATGCTGTACTTTCAGAAAAAATTGCTTTCCTTTTAAAGAGCCTTAATCAACTTACAAGCATTCATAAGAAACTCACATGCATTTCTCTGAAGAAAAGCAGTCTGCTCCAACACTTCAATTCACTGTGCGAAGTAAATGGATTGTTGCTTCACTTTCTAAATGCTGTAGTTACAGAGATAATCACTTTCTATTGAAACTGCCTTAAGCTACTTACAAGTATTCCCCAGCAAATCACATGCGTTTCTCTGAAAGAGAAGAAGTCTCTTCAAACACTTCAATTCACTGTGCGAAGTGAATGGATAGTTGCTTCACTTTCAAAATGCTGTACTTTCATAGAAAATCACTTTCCTTTGAAAATGCCTTAAGCAAATTATTAGCATTCACAAGAAACTCACATGAGTTTCTCTGAAACAGAAGCAGTCTGTTCCAAAACTTCATTTCACTGTGCGAAGTGAATGTGTTGTTGTTTCACTTTCTAAATGCTGTACTTACAGAGAAAATCACGTCCTATTGAAACTGCCTTAAGCTACTTGCGAGCATTAACTAGCAAATCACATGCGTTTCTCTGAAAGAGAAGCAGTCTCTTCCAACATTTCAATTAAATGTGCGAAGTGAATGGAGTGTTGATTCACTTTCTAAATACTGTAATTTCAGAGAAATTCACTTTCCTTTCAAAGTGCCTTAAGCTACTAACAAGCATTCACCAGCAACTCACATGAGATTCTCTGAAAAAGAAGCAGTCTGTCAAAACACTTCAATTCACTGTGCGAAGTGAAGGGAGTGTAGCCTCGCTTTCCTAATGCTGTAGTTACAGAGGTAATCACTTTCTTTTGAAACTGCCTTAAGCTACTTACAAGCATCCACCAGCAACTCAATTGAGTTTCTCTGAAAGAGAAGCAGTCTGTTCCAATACTTATTTCACTGTGCGAAGTGAATGTGTTGTTGTTTCACTTTCTAAATGCTGTCCATTCAGAGAAAATCACTTTCGCTTGAAACTGCCTTTAGCTACTTACAAGCATTCACCAGCAACTCACATGCATTTCTCTGAAAGAGAAGCAGTCTGTTCCAAAACTTCAATTCACTGTGCGAAAGTGAATGGAGTGTTGCTTCACTTTCTAAATGCTTTACTTTCAGAGAAAATCGCTTTCCTTTTAAAGTGCCTTAATCTAATTACATGCATTCACAAGAAACTCACATGCATTTCTCTGAAGAAAAGCAGTCTGTTCCAACACTTCAATTCACTGTTCGAAGTGAATGGAGTGTTGCTTCACTTTCTAAATGCTGTACTTACAGAGAAAATCACTTTCTATTGAAACTGCCTTAAGCTACTTAGAAGTATTCAGCAGCAAATCACATGCGTTTCTCAGAAAGAGAAGCAGTCTGTTCCAACACTTCAGTTCACTGTGCGAAGTGAATGCAGTCTTGCATCACTTTCTAAATGCTGTATTTTCAGAGAAAATCACTTTCTTTGAAAGTGCCTTAAGCTACTTACCAGCATTCACCAGTAACTCACATGAGTTTCTCTGAAAGAGAAGCAGTCTGTTCCATAACTTCATTTCACTGTGCAAAGTGAATGGCGTGTTGCTTCACTTTCTAAATGCTGTACTTTCAGAGAAAATCACTTTCCTTTCAAAGTGCCTTCAGCTACTTACAGGCATTCACCAGCAACTCACATGAAATTCTCTGAAAAAGAAGCAGTCTGTCCCAAATCTTCAATTCACTGTGCGAAGTGAAGGGAGTGTAGCCTCGCTTTCTAAATGCTGTAGTAACAGAGATAATCACTTTCTTTTGAAACTGCCTTAAGCTGCTTACAAGCATTCACCAGCAACTCACATGAGTTTCTCTGAAAGAGAAGCAGTCTGTTCCAACAATTCAATTCACTGTGCGAAGTGAATGGAGTGTTGCTTCACTTTCTAAATGCTGTACTTTCAGAGAAAATCGCTTTCTTTGAAAGTGCCTTAAGCTACTTACAAGCATTCCCCAGCAACTCACAGGAGTTTCTCTGAAAGAGAAGCAGTCTGTTCCAACACTTCAATTCACTGTGCTTAGTGAATGGAGTGTTGCTTCACTTTCTAAATGCTGTACTTTCAGAAAAAATTGCTTTCCTTTTAAAGAGCCTTAATCAACTTACAAGCATTCAAAAGAAACTCACATGCATTTCTCTGAAGAAAAGCAGTCTGCTCCAACACTTCAATTCACTGTGCGAAGTAAATGGATTGTTGCTTCACTTTCTAAATGCTGGAGTTACAGAGATAATCACTTTCTATTGAAACTGCCTTAAGCTACTTACAAGTATTCCCCAGCAAATCACATGCGTTTCTCTGAAAGAGAAGAAGTCTCTTCAAACACTTCAATTCACTGTTCGAAGTGAATGGATAGTTGCTTCACTTTCAAAATGCTGTACTTTCATAGAAAATCACTTTCCTTTGAAAATGCCTTAAGCAAATTATTAGCATTCACAAGAAACTCACATGAGTTTCTCTGAAAGTGAAGCAGTCTGTTCCAAAACTTCATTTCACTGTGCGAAGTGAATGTGTCGTTGTTTCACTTTCTAAATGCTGTACTTACAGAAAAAATCACTTCCTATTGAAACTGCCTTAAGCTACTTGCAAGCATTCACTAGCAAATCACATGTGTTTCTCTGAAAGAGAAGCAGTCTTTTCCAACTCTTCAATTCACTGTGCGAAGTGAATGCAGTCTTGCATCACTTTCTAAATGCTGTACTTTCAGAGGAAATCACTTTCTTTGAAAGTGCCTTAAGCTACTTACAAGCATTCACCAGCAACTAACATGAGTTTCTCTGAAAGAGAAGCAGTCTGTTCCATAACTTCATTTCACTGTGTGAAGTGAATGGAGTGTTGCTTCACTTTCTAAATGCTGTACTTTCAGAGGAAATCACTTTCCTTTGAAACTGCCTTAAGCTACTTACAAGCATTCACCAGCAACTCACAATCATTTTTCTGAAAGGGAAGCAGTCTGTTCCAACAATTCAATTCACTGTGCGAAGTGAATGGAGGGTTGCTTCACTTTCAAAATGCTGTACTTTCAGAGAAAATCACCTTCTTTGAAACTGCCTTAAGTTACTTACAAGCATTCACCAGCAACTCACAATCAAATTTCTGAAAGAGAAGCAGTCTGTTCCAACACTTCAATTCACTGTGCGAAGTGAATGGAGTGTTGCCTCAGTTTCTAAATGCTGTACTTTCAGAGAAAATCACTTTCCTTTCAAAGTGCCTTAAGCTACCTACAGGCATTCACCAGCAACTCCTTGAGATTCTCTGAAAAAGAAGCAGTCTGTCCCAAATCTTCAATTCACTGTGCGAAGTGAATGGAGTGTAGCCTCGCTTTCTAAATGCTGTAGTTACAGAGATAATCACTTTCTTTTGAAACTGCCTTAAGCTGCTTACAAGCATTCACCAGCAACTCACATGTGTTTCTCTGAAAGAGAAGCAGTCTGTTCCAACAATTCAATTCACTGTGCGAAGTGAATGGAGTGTTGCTTCACTTTCTAAATGCTGTACTTTCAGAGAAAATCGCTTTCTTTGAGAGTGCCTTAAGCTACTTACAAGCATTCACCAGCAACTCACAGGAGTTTCTTTGAAAGAGAAGCAGTCTGTTCCAACACTTCAATTCACTGTGCGAAGTGAATTGTGGGTTGCTCCACTTTCAAAATGCTGTACTTTCAGAGAAAATCACTTCCCTTTGAAACAGCCTTAAGCTACTTATAAGCATTCCCCAGCAACACACATGCTTTTCTCTGAAAGAGAAGCAGTCTGTTCCAACACTTCAATTCACTGTGCTAAGTGAATGGAGTGTTGCTTCACTTTCTAAATGCTGTACTTTCAGAAAAAATTGCTTTCCTTTTAAAGAGCCTTAATCAACTTACAAGCATTCATAAGAAACTCACATGCATTTCTCTGAAGAAAAGCTGTCTGCTCCAACACTTCAATTCACTGTGCGAAGTAAATGGATTGTTGCTTCACTTTCTAAATGCTGTAGTTACAGAGATAATCACTTTCTATTGAAACTGCCTTAAGCTACTTACAAGTATTCCCCAGCAAATCACATGCGTTTCTCTGAAAGAGAAGAAGTCTCTTCAAACACTTCAATTCACTGTGCGAAGTGAATGGATAGTTGCTTCACTTTCAAAATGCTGTACTTTCATAGAAAATCACTTTCCTTTGAAAATGCCTTAAGCAAATTATTAGCATTCACAAGAAACTCACATGAGTTTCTCTGAAACAGAAGCAGTCTGTTCCAAAACTTCATTTCACTGTGCGAAGTGAATGTGTTGTTGTTTCACTTTCTAAATGCTGTACTTTCAGAGAAAATCACTTTCCTTTGAAACTGCCTTACGCTACTTACAAGCATTCACCAGCAACTCACAATCATTTTTCTGAAAGGGAAGCAGTCTGTTCCAACAATTCAATTCACTGTGCGAAGTGAATGGAGGGTTGCTTCACTTTCAAAATGCTGTACTTTCAGAGAAAATCACCTTCCTTTGAAACTGCCTTAAGTTACTTACAAGCATTCACCAGCAACTCACAATCAAATTTCTGAAAGAGAAGCAGTCTGTTCCAACACTTCAATTCTCTGTGCGAAGTGAATGGAGTGTTGCCTCAGTTTCTAAATGCTGTACTTTCAGAGAAAATCACTTTCCTTTGAAAGTGCCTTAAGCTACTTACAAGCATTCACCAGCAACTCACATGATTTTCTCTGAAAGAGAAGGAGTCTGTTCCAACACTTCAATTCACTGTGCGAACTGAATGGAGTGTTGCGTCACTTTCTAAATGCTATACTTTCAGAGAAAATCACTTCCCTTTCAAAGTACCTTAAGCTACTTACAAGCATTCAGCAGCAACTCACATGAGTTTCTCTGAAAGCGAAGCAGTCTGTTCCAACACTTCAATTCACTGTGCGAAGTGAATGTGTTGTTGTTTCACTTTCTAAATGCTGTACTTTCAGAGAAAATCACTTTCCTTTGAAAGTGCCTTAAGCTACTTGCAAGCATTTAGAAGAAACTCACATTTGTTTCTCTGAAAGAGAAGCAGTCTGTTCCAACACTTCAATTCACTGTGCGAAGTGAATGGAGTGTTGCTTTAATATCTAAATGCCGTACTTTCAGAGAAAATCACTTTCCTTTTAAAGTGCCTTAAGCTACTTACAAGCATTCACAAGAAACTCTCATGAGTTTCTCTGAAAGAAGCAGTCTGTTCCAACACTTCAATTCACTGTGCGAAGTGAATGTAGTGTTTCTTCACTTTCTAAATGCTGTACTTTCAGAGAAAATCACTTTCCTTTGAAACTGCCTTCAGCTACTTACAAGCCTTCACCAGCAACTCACATGAATTTCTCTGAAAGAGAAGCAGTCTGTTCCAACACTTCAATTGACTGTGCAAAGTGAATGGACTGTTGCTTTACTTTCTAAATACTGTACTTTCAGAGAAAATCACTTTCCTTTGAAAGTGCCTTAATCTACTTACAAGCATGCACCAGCAACTCACAATCATTTTTCTGAAAGAGAAGCATTCCGTTCCAACAATTCCATTCACTGTGCGAAGTGAATGGAGTGTTGCTTCACTTTCAAAATGCTGTACTTTCAGAGAAAATCGCTTTCCTTTGAAAGTGCCTTAAGCTACTTACAAGCATTCACCAGCAACTCACATGAGTTTCTCTGAAAGAGAAGCAGTCTGTTCCAACACTTCAATTCACTGTGCGAAGTGAATGGAGTGTTGCTTTACGTTCTAAATGCTGTACTTTCAGAGAAAATCACTTTCCTTTGAAAGTGCCTTAAGCTACTTACATGCATTCACCAGCAACTCACATGAGTTTCTCTGAAAGAGAAGCAGTCTGTTCAAACACTTCAATTCACTGTGTGAAGTGAATGGAGTGTTGCTTCACTTTCTAATTGCTGTAGTTACAGAGAAAATCACTTTTGTTTGTAACTGCCTTAAGCTACTTACAAGCATTTAGAAGAAACTCACATTTGTTTCTCTGAATGAGAAGCAGTCTGTCCCAACATTTCAATTCACTGTGCGAAGAGAATGGAGTGTTGCTTCACTTTCTAAATGCTGTACTTTCAGAGAAAATCACTTTCCTTTGAAAGTGCCTTAAGCTAATTATAAGCATTTACAAGAAACTCACATGCAGTTCTCTGAAAGAGAAGCAGTCTGTTCCAACACTTCAATCACTGTGCGAAGTGAATGGAGTGTTGCTTCACTTTCTAAATGCTGTCCTTTCAGAGAAATTCACTTTCCTTTGAAACTGCCTTCAGCTACTTACAAGCATTCACCAGCAACTCACATGAGTTTCTCTGAAAGAGAAGCAGTCTGTTCCAACACTTCAATTCACTGTGCAAAGTGAATGGCGTGTTGCTTCACTTTCTAAATGCTGTACTTTCAGAGAAAATCACTCTCTTTTGATACTGCCATAAGCTACTTACAAGCATTCACAAGAACTCACATCTGTTTCTCTGAAAGAGAAGCAGTCTGTTCCAACACTTCAATTCACTGTGCGAAGTGAATGGAGTGTTGCTTCACTTTCTAAATGCTGTCCTTTCAGAGAAAATCACTTTCCTTTGAAAGTGCCTTAAGCTACTTACAAGCATATAACAGACATTCACATGCGTTTCTCTGAAAGAGAAGCAGTCTGTTCCAACTCTTCTATTCACTGTGCGATGTGAATGGAGTGTTGCTTCACTTTCTAAATGCTGTCCTTTCAGAGAAAATCACTCTCCTTTGAAAGTGCCTTAAGCTACTTACAAAAATTCACAAAAAACTCACATCCGTTTCTCTGAAAGAGAAGCAGTCAGTTCCAACACTTCAATTCACTGTGCGAAGTAAATGGAGTGTTGCTTCACTTTCTAAATGCTGTACTTTCAGAGAAAATCACTTTCCTTTGAAAGTGCCTTAAGCTACTTACAAGCATTCACCAGCAACTGACATGAGTTTCTCTGAAAGAGAAACAGTCTGTCCCAACACTTCAATTCACTGTGCGAAGTGAATGGAGTGTAGCTTCGCTTTCTAAATGCTGTAGTTACAGAGATAATCACTTTCTTTTGAAACTGCCTTCAGGTACTTACAAGCATTCACCAGCAACTCACATGAGTTTCTCTGAAAGAGAAGCAGTCTGTTCCAACACTTCAATTCACTGTGTAAAGTGAATGGAGTGTTGCGTCACTTTGTAAATGCTGTACTTTCAGAGAAAATCACTTTCCTTTGAAAGTGCCTTAAGCTACTTACAAGCTTTAGGAAGAAACTCACATGCGCTTCTCTGAAAGAGAAGCAGTCTGTTCCAACACTTCAATTCACTGTGCGAAGTGAATGGAGTGTTGCTTTACTTTCTAAATGCTGTCCTTTCAGAGAAAATCACTTTCCTTGAAACTGCCTTAAGCTACATACATGCATTCACCAGCAACTCACATGCATTTCTCTGAAAGAGAAACATTCGGTTCCAACACTTCAATTCACTGTGCGAAATGAATGGAGTGTTGCTTCTCTTTGTAAATGCTGTACTTTCAGAGAAAATCACTTTCCTTTGAAAGTGCCTTAAGCTACTTACAGCATTCACCAGCAACACACATGCATTTCTCTAAAAGAGAAGCAGTCTGTTCCAACACTTCAGTTCACTGTGCAAAGTGAATGGAGTGTTGCGTCACTTTCTAAATGCTGTACTTTCAGAGAAAATCACTTTCCTTTCAAAGTACCTTAAGCTACTTACAAGCATTCACCAGCAACACACATGAGTTTCTCTGAAAGAGAAGCAGTCTGTTCCAACACTTCAATTCACTGTGCAAAGTGAATGGAGTGTTGCGTCTCTTTCTAAATGCTGTACTTTCAGAGAAAATCACTTTCCTTTCAAAGTACCTTAAGCTACTTACAAGCATTAACCAGCAACTCACATGAGTTTCTCTGAAAGAGAAGCAGTCTTTTCCAACACTTCAATTCACTGTGCAAAGTAAATGGAGTGTTGCTTCACTTTCTAAATGCTGTACTTTCAGAGAAAATCACTTTCCTTTGAAAGTGCCTTAAGCTACTTACAAGCATTCACCAGCAACTCACATGAGTTTCTCTGAAAGAGAAGCAGTCTGTGCCAACACTTCAATTCACTGTGCGAAGTGAATGGAGTGTAGCTTTGCTTTCTAATTGCTGTAGTTACAGAGATAATCACTTTATTTTGAAACTGTCTTCAGGTACTTACAAGCATTCACCAGCAACTCACATGAGTTTCTCTGAAAGAGAAGCAGTCTCTTCCAACACTTCAATTCACTGTGCGAAGTGAATGGAGTGTTGCTTCACTTTCTAAATGCTGTACTTTCAGAGAAAATCACATTCTTTGAAAGTGCCTTAAGCTACTTACAAGCTTTCACCAGCAACTCACATGAGTTTCTCTGAAAGAGAAGCAGTCTGTTCCAACACTTCAATTCACTGTGCGAAGTGAATGGAGTGTTGCTTCACTTTCTAAATGCAGTACTTTCAGAGAAAATCACTTTCCTTTCAAAGGACATTAAGCTACTTTCAAGCCTTCACCAGCAACTCACATGAGTTTCTCTGAAAGAGTAGCAGTCTGTTACAACACTTCAATTCACTGTAAGAAGTGAATGTGTTGTTGTTTCACTTTCTAAATGCTGTACTTTCAGAGAAAATCACTTTCCTTTGAAACTGCCTTAAGCGACTTACATGTATTCACCATCAACTCACATGCACTTCTCTGAAAGAGAAGCAGTCTGTTCTAACATTTCAATTCACTGTGCAAAGTGAATGGAGTGTTACTTTACTTTTTAAATGCTGTATTTTCAGAGAAAATAACTTTCCTTTGATATGCCTTAAGCTACTTACAAGCATTGACCAGCAACTCACATGAGTTTCTCTGAAATAGAGGCAGTCTGTTCCAACACTTCAATTCACAGTGCGATGTGATTGGAGTGTTCCTTCACTTTCTAAATGCTATAATTTCAGAGAATATCACTTTCCTTTGATACTGCCTTAAGCTACTTACAAGCATTCACAAGAAACTCACATGCGTGTCTCTGAAAGAGAAGCGTTTGTTCCAACACTTCAATTCACTGTGCGAAATGAATGGAGTGTTGCTTCACTTTGTAAATGCTGTACTTTCAGAGAAAATCACTTTCCTTTGAAAGTGCCTTAAGCTACTTACAAGCATTCACCAGCAACTCACAATCATTTTTCTGAAAGAGAAGTAGTCTGTTCCAACACTTCAATTCACTGTGCGAAGTGAATGGAGTGTTGCTTCACTTTGTAAATGCAGTACTTTCAGAGAAAATCACTTTCCTTTGATACTGCCTTAAGCTACTTACAAGCATTCACCAGCAACTCACAGGAGTTTCTCTGAAAGAGAAGCAGTCTGTTCCAACACTTCAATTCACTGTGTGAAGTGAATGGAGTGTTGCGTCACTTTCTAAATGCTGTCCTTTCTTGAAAATCACTTTCCTTGAAAGTGCCTTAGGCTACTTACAAGCTTTAGGAAGAAACTCACATGCGTTTCTCTGAAAGAGAAGCAGTCTGTTCCAACACTTCAATTCACTGTGCGAAGTGAATGGAGTGTTGCTTCGCTTTCTAAATGCTGTCCTTTCAGAGAAAATCACTTTCCTTTGAAAGTGCCTTAAGCTACTTACAAGTATTCACCAGCAACTCACAATCATTTTTCTGAAAGAGAAGTAGTCTGTTCCAACACTTCAATTCACTGTGCGAAGTGAATGGAGTGTTGCTTCACTTTGTAAATGCAGTACTTTCAGAGAAAACCACTTTCCTTTGATACTGCCTTAAGCTACTTACAAGCATTCACCAGCAACTCACAGGAGTTTCTCTGAAAGAGAAGCAGTCTGTTCCAACACTTCAATTCACTGTGTGAAGTGAATGGAGTGTTGCGTCACTTTCTAAATGCTGTCCTTTCAGTGAAAATCACTTTCCTTTGAAAGTGCCTTAGGCTACTTACAAGCTTTAGGAAGAAACTCACATGCGTTTCTCTGAAAGAGAAGCAGTCTGTTCCAACACTTCAATTCACTGTGCGAAGTGAATGGAGTGTTGCTTTGTTTTCTAAATGCTGTCCTTTCAGAGAAAATCACTTTCTTTGAAACTGCCTTAAGCTACTTACATGCATTCACCAGCAACTCACATGCATTTCTCTGAAAGAGAAACAGTCTGTTCTAACACTTCAATTCACTGTGCGAAGTGAATGGAGTGTTGCTTCTCTTTCTAAATGCTGTACTTTCAGAGAAAATCACTTTTCTTTGAAAGTGCCTTAAGCTACTTACAAGCATTCACCGGCAACTCACATGAGTTTCTCTGAAAGAGAGGCAGTCTGTTCCAACACTGCAATTCACTATGCGAAGTGAATGGAGAGTTGCTTCACTTTCTAAATGCTGTACTTTCAGAGAAAATCACTTTCCTTTGAAACTGCCTTAAGGTACTTACATGCATTCACAAGAAACTCACATGCATTTATCTGCAAGAGAAGCAGTCTGTTCCAACACATCAATTCACTGTGCAAAGTGAATGGAGTGTTGCTTCACTTTCTAAATGCTGTACTTTCAGAGAAAATCACTTTCCTTTGAAACTGTCGTAAGGAACTTACAAGCATTCACCAGCAACACACATGCATTTCTCTGAAAGAGAAGCAGTCTGTTCCAACAATTCAGTTCACTGTGCAAAGTGAATGGAGTGTTGCGTCACTTTCTAAATGCTGTACTTTCAGAGAAAATCACTTTCCTTTCAAAGTACCTTAAGCTACTTACAAGCATTCACCAGCAACACACATGAGTTTCTCTGAAAGAGAAGCAGTCTGTTCCAACACTTCAATTCACTGTGCAAAGTGAATGGAGTGTTGCGTCTCTTTCTAAATGCTGTACTTTCAGAGAAAATCACTTTCCTTTCAAAGTACCTTAAGCTACTTACAAGCATTCACCAGCAACTCACATGAGTTTCTCTGAAAGAGAAGCAGTCTTTTCCAACACTTCAATTCACTGTGCAAAGTAAATGGAGTGTTGCTTCACTTTCTAAATGCTGTACTTTCAGAGAAAATCACTTTCCTTTGAAAGTGCCTTAAGCTACTTACAAGCATTCACCAGCAACTCACATGAGTTTCTCTGAAAGAGAAGCAGTCTGTGCCAACACTTCAATTCACTGTGCGAAGTGAATGGAGTGTATCTTTGCTTTCTAATTGCTGTAGTTACAGAGATAATCACTTTATTTTGAAACTGTCTTCAGGTACTTACAAGCATTCACCAGCAACTCACATGAGTTTCTCTGAAAGAGAAGCAGTCTCTTCCAACACTTCAATTCACTGTGCGAAGTGAATGGAGTGTTGCTTCACTTTCTAAATGCTGTACTTTCAGAGAAAATCACATTCTTTGAAAGTGCCTTAAGCTACTTACAAGCTTTCACCAGCAACTCACATGAGTTTCTCTGAAAGAGAAGCAGTCTGTTCCAACACTTCAATTCACTGTGCGAAGTGAATGGAGTGTTGCTTCACTTTCTAAATGCAGTACTTTCAGAGAAAATCACTTTCCTTTCAAAGGACATTAAGCTACTTTCAAGCCTTCACCAGCAACTCACATGAGTTTCTCTGAAAGAGTAGCAGTCTGTTACAACACTTCAATTCACTGTAAGAAGTGAATGTGTTGTTGTTTCACTTTCTAAATGCTGTACTTTCAGAGAAAATCACTTTCCTTTGAAACTGCCTTAAGCGACTTACATGTATTCACCATCAACTCACATGCACTTCTCTGAAAGAGAAGCAGTCTGTTCTAACATTTCAATTCACTGTGCAAAGTGAATGGAGTGTTACTTTACTTTTTAAATGCTGTATTTTCAGAGAAAATAACTTTCCTTTGATATGCCTTAAGCTACTTACAAGCATTGACCAGCAACTCACATGAGTTTCTCTGAAATAGAGGCAGTCTGTTCCAACACTTCAATTCACAGTGCGAAGTGATTGGAGTGTTCCTTCACTTTCTAAATGCTATAATTTCAGAGAATATCACTTTCCTTTGATACTGCCTTAAGCTACTTACAAGCATTCACAAGAAACTCACATGCGTGTCTCTGAAAGAGAAGCGTTTGTTCCAACACTTCAATTCACTGTGCGAAATGAATGGAGTGTTGCTTCACTTTGTAAATGCTGTACTTTCAGAGAAAATCACTTTCCTTTGAAAGTGCCTTAAGCTACTTACAAGCATTCACCAGCAACTCACAATCATTTTTCTGAAAGAGAAGTAGTCTGTTCCAACACTTCAATTCACTGTGCGAAGTGAATGGAGTGTTGCTTCACTTTGTAAATGCAGTACTTTCAGAGAAAATCACTTTCCTTTGATACTGCCTTAAGCTACTTACAAGCATTCACCAGCAACTCACAGGAGTTTCTCTGAAAGAGAAGCAGTCTGTTCCAACACTTCAATTCACTGTGTGAAGTGAATGGAGTGTTGCGTCACTTTCTAAATGCTGTCCTTTCAGTGAAAATCACTTTCCTTGAAAGTGCCTTAGGCTACTTACAAGCTTTAGGAAGAAACTCACATGCGTTTCTCTGAAAGAGAAGCAGTCTGTTCCAACACTTCAATTCACTGTGCGAAGTGAATGGAGTGTTGCTTCGCTTTCTAAATGCTGTCCTTTCAGAGAAAATCACTTTCCTTTGAAAGTGCCTTAAGCTACTTACAAGTATTCACCAGCAACTCACAATCATTTTTCTGAAAGAGAAGTAGTCTGTTCCAACACTTCAATTCACTGTGCGAAGTGAATGGAGTGTTGCTTCACTTTGTAAATGCAGTACTTTCAGAGAAAATCACTTTCCTTTGATACTGCCTTAAGCTACTTACAAGCATTCACCAGCAACTCACAGGAGTTTCTCTGAAAGAGAAGCAGTCTGTTCCAACACTTCAATTCACTGTGTGAAGTGAATGGAGTGTTGCGTCACTTTCTAAATGCTGTCCTTTCAGTGAAAATCACTTTCCTTTGAAAGTGCCTTAGGCTACTTACAAGCTTTAGGAAGAAACTCACATGCGTTTCTCTGAAAGAGAAGCAGTCTGTTCCAACACTTCAATTCACTGTGCGAAGTGAATGGAGTGTTGCTTTGTTTTCTAAATGCTGTCCTTTCAGAGAAAATCACTTTCTTTGAAACTGCCTTAAGCTACTTACATGCATTCACCAGCAACTCACATGCATTTCTCTGAAAGAGAAACAGTCTGTTCTAACACTTCAATTCACTGTGCGAAGTGAATGGAGTGTTGCTTCTCTTTCTAAATGCTGTGCTTTCAGAGAAAATCACTTTTCTTTGAAAGTGCCTTAAGCTACTTACAAGCATTCACCGACAACTCACATGAGTTTCTCTGAAAGAGAGGCAGTCTGTTCCAACACTGCAATTCACTATGCGAAGTGAATGGAGAGTTGCTTCACTTTCTAAATGCTGTACTTTCAGAGAAAATCACTTTCCTTTGAAACTGCCTTAAGGTACTTACATGCATTCACAAGAAACTCACATGCATTTATCTGCAAGAGAAGCAGTCTGTTTCAACACATCAATTCACTGTGCAAAGTGAATGGAGTGTTGCTTCACTTTCTAAATGCTGTACTTTCAGAGAAAATCACTTTCCTTTGAAACTGTCGTAAGGAACTTACAAGCATTCACCAGCAACACACATGCATTTCTCTGAAAGAGAAGCAGTCTGTTCCAACACTTCAATTCACTGTGCGAATGAATGGAGTATTGCTTCACTTTCTAAATGCTGTACTTTCAGAGAAAATCACTTTCCTTTGAAACTGCCTTAAGGTACTTACATGCATTCACAAGAAACTCACATGCATTTATCTGAAAGAGAAGAAGTCTCTTCCAACACATCAATTCACTGTGCGAAGTGAATGGAGTGTTGCTTCACTTTCTAAATGCTGTACATTCAGAGAAAATCACTTTCCTTTGAAAGTGCCTTAAACTACTTACAAGCATTCACCAGCAACTCACATGAGTTTCTCTGAAAGTTTAGCAGTCTGTTCCAACACTTCAATTCACTATGCGAAGTGAATGGAGTGTTGCTTCACTTTCTACATGCTGCACTTTCAAAGAAAAAAACTTTCCTTTGAAACTGCCTGAAGCTACTTACAAGCATTCACCAGAAACTCACATGCATTTCTCTGAAAGAGAAGCAGTCTGTTCCAACATTTCAATTCACTGTGCGAAGTGAATGGAGTGTTGATTCACTTTCTAAATGCTGTACTTTCAGAGAAAATCACTTTCCTTTGAAAGTGCCTTAAGCTACTTACAAGCATTCACCAGCAAAACACATGCATTTCTCTGAAAGAGAAGCAGTCTGTTCCAACACTTCAATTCACTGTGCGAAGTGAATGGAGTGTTGCTTCACTTTCTAAATGCTGTAATTTCAGAGAAAATCACTTTCCTTTGAAACTCCCTTAAGCTACTTACAAGCATTCACCAGCAATTCACATGCGTTTCTCTGAAAGAGAAGAGGTCTGTTCTAAAACTTCAATTCACTGTGCGAAGTGAATGAATAGTTGCTTCACTTTCTAAATGCTGTCCTTTCTGAAAAAAAACACTTTCCTTTGAAAGTGCCTTAAGCTTCTTACAAGCTTTAGGAAGAAACTCACATGCGTTTCTCTGAAAGAGAAGCAGTCTGTTCCAACAATTCAATTTACTGTGCGAAGTGAATGGAGTGTTGCTTTGTTTTCTAAATGCTGTCCTTTCAGAGAAAATCACTTTCTTTGAAACTGCCTTAAGCTACTTACATGCATTCACCAGCAACTCACATGCATTTCTCTGAAAGAGAAACAGTCTGTACCAACACTTCAATTCACTGTGCGAAGTGAATGGAGTGTTGTTTCTCTTTCTAAATGCTGTACTTTCAGAGAAAATGACTTTCCTTTGAAAGTGCCTTAAGCTACTTACAAGCATTCACCAGCAACTCACATGAGTTTCTCTGAAAGAGAGGCAGTCTGTTCCAACACTTCAATTCACTGTGTGAAGTGAATGGAGTGTTGCTTTGCTATATAAATGCTGTCCTTTCAGAGAAAATCACTTTCTTTGAAACTGCCTTAAGCTACTTACATGCATTCACCAGCAACTCACACGCATTTCTCTGAAAGAGAAGCAGTCTGTTCCAACACTTCATTTCACTGTGCGAAGTGAATGGAGTGTTGCTTCACTTTCTAAATGCTGTACTTTCAGAGAAAATCACTTTCCTTGAACGTGCCTTAAGCTAATTAGAAGCATTCACAAGAAACTCACATGCATTTCTCTGAAAGAGAAGCAGTCTGTTCCAACACTTCAATTCACTGTGCGAAGTGAATGGATTGTTGCTTCACTTTCTAAATGCTGCACTTTCAAAGAGAAAAACTTTCCTTTGAAACTGCATTAAGCTACTTACTTGCATTCACCTGCAACTCACATGCTTTTCTCTGAAAGAGAAGCAGTCTGTTCCAACACTTCAATTCACTGTGCCATGTGAATGGAGTGTTGATTCACTTTCTAAATGCTGTAATTTCAGAGAAAATCACTTTCTTTTGAAACTGTATTAAGCTACTTACTTGCATTCACCAGCAACTCACATGCTTTTCTCTGAAACAGAAGCAGTCTGTTCCAACATTTCAATTCACTGTGTAAAGTGAATGGAGTGCTGCTTCAATTTCTAAATTCTGTATTTTCAGAGAAAATCACTTTCCTTTAAAAGTGCCTTAAGCTACCTACAAGCATTTACAAGAAACTCACATGCATTTCTCTGAAAGAGAAGCAGTCTGTTACAACACTTCAATTCACTGTGCAAAGTGAATGGAGTGTTGATTCACTTTCTATATGCTGTACTTTCAGAGGAAATCACTTTCATTTGAAAGTGTCTTAAGCTACTTACAAGCATTCACCAGCAGCTCACATTAGTTTGTCTGAAAGAGAAGCAGTCTGTTCCAACAGTTCAATTCTCTGTGCGAAGTGAATGGAGTATTGCTCCAGTTTCTAAATGATGTACTTTCAGAGAAAATTACTTTCCTTTGAAAGTGCCTTAAGCTACTTACAAGCATTCACCAGCAACTCACATGAGTTTCTCTGAAAGATTAGCTGTCTGTTCCAGCACTGCAATTCACTGTGCGAAGTGAATGGAGTGTTGCTTCACTTTCTAAATGCTGCACTTTCAAAGAAAAAACTTTCCTTTGAAACTGCCTTAAGCTACTTACAAGCATTCAACACCAACTCACATGCATTTCTCTGAAAGAGAAGCAGTCTGTTCCAACACTTCAATTCACTGTGCGAAGTGAATGGAGTGTTGCTTCACTTTCTAAATGCTGTACTTTCAGAGAAAATCACTTTCCTTTGAAACTGCCTTAAGCTTCTTACAAGCATTCACCAGCAATTCACATGCGTTTCTCTGAAAGAGAAGAGGTCTGTTCCAAAACTTCAATTCACTGTGCGAAGTGAATGAAGTGTTGCTTCACTTTCTAAATGCTGTCCTTTCAGAAAAAATCACTTTCCTTTGAAAGTGCCTTAAGCTTCTTACAAGCTTTAGGAAGAAACTCACATGCGTTTCTCTGAAAGAGAAGCAGTCTGTTCCAACACTTCAATTCACTGTGCGAAGTGAATGGAGTGTTGTTTCTCTTTCTAAATGCTGTACTTTCAGAGAAAATCACTTTCCTTTGAAACTGCATTAAGCTACTTACAAGCATTCACCAGCAACTCACATGAGTTTCTCTGAAAGAGAGGCAGTCTGTTCCAACACTGCATTTCACTATGCGAAGTGAAAGGAGTGTTGCTTCACTTTCTAAATGCTGTACTTTCAGAGAAAATCACTTTCCTTTGAAACTGCCTTAAGGTACTTACATGCATTCACAAGAAACTCACATGCATTTATCTGAAAGAGAAGCAGTCTGTTCCAACACATCAATTCACTGTGCGAAGTGAATGGAGTGTTGCTTCACTTTCTAAATGCTGTACTTTAAGAGAAAATCACTTTCCTTTGATACTGCCGTAAGCTACTTACAAGCATTCACCAGCAACACACATGCCTTTCTCTGAAAGAGAAGCAGTCTGTTCCAACACTTCAATTCACTCTGCGAAGTGAATGGAGTGTTGCTTTGCTATCTAAATGCTGTCCTTTCAGAGAAAATCACTTTCTTTGAAACTGCCTTAAGCTACTTACATGCATTCACCAGCAACTCACATGCATTTCTCTGAAAGAGAAGCAGTCTGTTCCAACACTTCAATTCACTGTGCGAAGTGAATGGAGTGTTGCTTCACTTTCTAAATGCTGTACTTTCAGAGAAAATCACTTTCCTTTGAAAGTGCATTAAGCTACTTACAAGCATTCACCACCAACTCACAATCATTTTTCTGAAAGAGAAGCAGTCTGTTCCAACACTTCAATTCACTGTGCAAAGTGAATGGAGTGTTACTTCACTTTCAAAATGCTGTTCTTTCAGAGAAAGTCACTTTCCTTTGAAACTGCCTTAAGCTACTTACAAGCATTCACCAGAAACTCACATGCATTTCTCTGAAAGAGAAGCAGTCTGTTCTAACATTTCAATTCACTGTGCGAAGTGAATGGAGTGTTGCTTCACTCTCTAAATGCTGTACTTTCAGAGAAAATCACTTTCCTTGAACGTGCCTTAAGCTAATTAGAAGCATTCACAAGAAACTCACATGCATTTCTCTGAAAGAGAAGCAGTCTGTTCCAACACTTCAATTCACTGTGCGAAGTGAATGGATTGTTGCTTCACTTTCTAAATGCTGCACTTTCAAAGAGAAAAACTTTCCTTTGAAACTGCATTAAGCTACTTACTTGCATTCACCTGCAACTCACATGCTTTTCTCTGAAAGAGAAGCAGTCTGTTCCAACACTTCAATTCACTGTGCCATGTGAATGGAGTGTTGATTCACTTTCTAAATGCTGTAATTTCAGAGAAAATCACTTTCTTTTGAAACTGTATTAAGCTACTTACTTGCATTCACCAGCAACTCACATGCTTTTCTCTGAAACAGAAGCAGTCTGTTCCAACATTTCAATTCACTGTGTAAAGTGAATGGAGTGCTGCTTCAACTTCTAAATTCTGTACTTTCAGAGAAAATCACTTTCCTTTGAAAGTGCCTTAAGCTACCTACAAGCATTTACAAGAAACTCACATGAGTTTCTCTGAAAGAGAAGCAGTCTGTTACAACACTTCAATTCACTGTGTGAAGTGAATGGAGTGTTGCGTCACTTTCTAAATGCTGTACTTTCAGAGAAAATCACTTTCGTTTCAAAGGACCTTAAGCTACTTACAGGAATTCACCAGCAACTCATATGAGTTTCTCTGAAAGAGTAGCAGTCTGCTCCAACACTTCAATTCACTGTTCGAAGTGAATGGAGTGTTGCTTCACATTCTAGATGCTTTACTTTCAGAGAAAGTCACTTTCCTTTGAAAGTGCCTTAAGCTACTTACAAGCATTCACCAGCAACTCACAATCATTTTTCTGAAAGAGAAGTAGTCTGTTCCAACACTTCAATTCACAGTGCGAAGTGATTGGAGTGTTCCTTCACTTTCTAAAGGCTATAATTTCAGAGAATATCACTTTCCATTGATACTGCCTTAAGCTACTGACAAGCATTCACCAGCAACTCACATGAGATTCTCTGAAAGGGAAGCAGTCTGTTCCAACACTTCAATTCACTGTGCAAAGTGAATGGAGTGTTGCTTCACTTTCTAAATGCTGCACTTTCAGAGAAAATCACTTTCCTTTGAAACTGCCTTAAGCTACTTTCAAGCATTCACCAGCAACTCACATGAGCTTCTCTGAAAGAGAAGCACTCTGTTCCAACACTTCAATTCACTGTGCGAAGTGAATGGAGTGTTGCGTCACTTTGTAAATGCTGTACTTTCAGAGAAAATCACTTTCCTTTGAAAGTTCCTTAAGCTACTTACAAGCTTTAGGAAGAAACTCACATGCGTTTCTCAAAGAGAAGCAGTCTGTTCCAACACTTCAATTCACTGTGCGAAGTGAATGGAGTGTTGCTTTGCTTTCTAAATGCTGTCCTTTCAGAGAAAATCACTTTCCTTGAAACTGCCTTAAGCTACATACATGCATTCACCAGCAACTCACATGCATTTATCTGAAAGAGAAACAGTCGGTTCCAACACTTCAATTCACTGTGCGAAGTGAATGGAGTGTTGCTTAACTTTCTAAATGCTGTACTTTCAGAGAAAATCACAATTCTTTGAAACTGCCTTAAGCTACTTACAAGCATTCACCACCAACTCACATGCATTTCTCTGAAATAGAAGCAGTCTGTTCCAACACTTCAGTTCACTATGCGAAGTGAATGGAGTGTTGCGTCACTTTCTAAATGCTGTCCTTTCAGAGAAAATCACTTTCCTTTGAAAGTGCCTTAAGCTACTTACAAGCTTTAGGAAGAAAATCACATGCGTTTCTCTGAAAGAGAAGCAGTCTGTTCCAACACTTCAATTCACTGTTCGAAGTGAATGGAGTGTTGCTTCGCTTTCTAAATACTGTCCTTTCAGAGAAAATCACTTTCCTTTGAAACTGCCTTAAGCTACTTACATGCATTCACCAGCAACACACATGCATTTCTCTGAAAGAGAAACACACTGTTCCAACACTTCAATTCACTGTGCGGAGTGAATGGAGTGTTGCTTCACTTTCTAAATGCTGTATTTTCAGAAAAAATCACTTTCCTTTGAAAGTGCCTTAAGCTACTTAAAAGCATTCACCAGCAACTCACATGAGTTTCTCTGAAAGAGAGGCAGTCTGTTCCAACTCTTCAATTCTCTGTGCGAAGTGAATTTAGTGTTGATTCACTTTCTATATGCTGTACTTTCAGAGGAAATCACTTTCATTTGAAAGTGTCTTAAGCTACTTACAAGCATTCACCAGCAGCTCACATTAGTTTGTCTGAAAGAGAAGCAGTCTGTTCCAACAGTTCAATTCTCTGTGCGAAGTGAATGGAGTATTGCTTCAGTTTCTAAATGATGTACTTTCAGAGAAAATTACTTTCCTTTGAAAGTGCCTTAAGCTACTTACAAGAATTCACCAGCAACTCACAATCATTTTTCTGAAAGAGAGGCTGTCTGTTCCAACATTTCAATTCAATGTGCAAAGTGAATGGAGTGTTGCTTCACTTTCTAAATTCTGTACTTCAGAGAAATTCACTTTCCTTTGAAAGTGCATTAAGCTACTTACAAGCATTCACCAGCAACTCACATGAGTTTCTCTGAAAGATTAGCTGTCTGTTCCAGCACTGCAATTCACTGTGCGAAGTGAATGGAGTGTTGCTTCACTTTCTAAATGCTGCACTTTCAAAGAAAAAACTTTCCTTTGAAACTGCCTTAAGCTACTTACAAGCATTCAACACCAACACACATGCATTTCTCTGAAAGAGAAGCAGTCTGTTCCAACACTTCAATTCACTGTGCGAAGTGAATGGAGTGTTGCTTCATTTTCTAAATGCTGTACTTTCAGAGAAAATCACTTTCCTTTGAAACTGCCTTAAGCTACTTACAAGCATTCACGAGCAATTCACATGCGTTTCTCTGAAAGAGAAGAGGTCTGTTCCAAAACTTCAATTCACTTTGCGAAGTGAATGAAGTGTTGCTTCACTTTCTAAATGCTGTCCTTTCAGAAAAAATCACTTTCCTTTGAAAGTGCCTTAAGCTTCTTACAAGCTTTAGGAAGAAACTCAAATGCGTTTCTCTGAAAGAGAAGCAGTCTGTTCCAACAATTCAATTCACTGTGCGAAGTGAATGGAGTGTTGCTTTGTTTTCTAAATGCTGTCCTTTCAGAGAAAATCACTTTCTTTGAAACTGCCTTAAGCTACTTACATGCATTCACCAGCAACTCACATGAGTTTCTCTGAAAGAGAGGCAGTCTGTTCCAACACTGCAATTCACTATGCGAAGTGAATGGAGTGTTGCTTCACTTTCTAAATGCTGTACTTTCAGAGAAAATCACTTTCCTTTGAAACTGCCTTAAGGTACTTACATGCATTCACAAGAAACTCACATGCATTTATCTGCAAGAGAAGCAGTCTGTTCCAACACATCAATTCACTGTGCGAAGTGAAAGGAGTGTTGCTTCACTTTCTAAATGCTGTACTTTCAGAGAAAATCACTTTCCTTTGAAACTGCCGTAAGGAACTTACAAGCATTCACCAGCAACACACATGCATTTCTCTGAAAGAGAAGCAGTCTGTTCCAACACTTCAATTCACTGTGCAAAGTGAATGGAGTATTGCTTCACTTTCTAAATGCTGTACTTTCAGAGAAAATCACTTTCCTTTGAAACTGCCTTAAGGTACTTACATGCATTCACAAGAAACTCACATGCATTTATCTGAAAGAGAAGAAGTCTGTTCCAACACATCAATTCACTGTGCGAAGTGAATGGAGTGTTGCTTCATTTCTAAATGCTGTCCTTTTAGAGAAAATCACTTTCCTTTGAAAGTGCCTTAAACTACTTACAAGCATTCAACAGCAACTCACATGAGATTCTCTGAAAGTTTAGCAGTCTGTTCCAACACTTCAATTCACTGTGCGAAGTGAATGGAGTGTTGCTTCACTTTCTACATGCTGCACTTTCAAAGAAAAAACTTTCCTTTGAAACTGCCTGAAGCTACTTACAAGCATTCACCAGAAACTCACATGCATTTCTCTGAAAGAGAAGCAGTCTGTTCCAACATTTCAATTCACTGTGCGAAGTGAATGGAGTGTTGATTCACTTTCTAAATGTTGTACTTTCAGAGAAAATCACTTTCCTTTGAAAGTGCCTTAAGCTACTTACAAGCATTCACCAGCAACTCACAGGCGTTTCTCTGAAAGAGAAGAGGTCTGTTCCAACACTTCAATTCACTGTGCGAAGTGAATGGAGTCTTGATTCACTTTCAAAATGCTGTCCTTTCAGATAAAATCAGTTTCCTTTGAAAGTGCCTTAAGCTACTTACAAGCTTTAGGAAAAAACTCACATGCGTTTCTCTGAAAGAGAAGCTGTCGGTTCGAACACTTCAATTCACAGTGCGAAGTGAATGGAGTGTTGCTTCGCTTTCTAAATGCTGTCCTTTCAGAGGAAATCACTTTCTTTGAAACTGCCTTAAGCTACTTACCTGCATTCACCAGCAACTCACATGCATTTCTCTGAAAGAGAAACAGTCTGTTCCGTCACTTCAATTCACTCTGCGAAGTGAATGGAGTGTTGCTTCACTTTCTAAATGTTGTACTTTCAGAGAAAATCACTTTCCTTTGAAAGTGCCTTAAGCTACTTACAAGCATTCACCAGCAACTCACATGAGTTTCTCTGAAAGAGAGGCCGTCTGTTCCAACTCTTCAATTCACTATGCGACGTGAATGGAGTGTTGCTTCAATTTCTAAATGCTGTTCTTTCAGAGAAAATCACTCTCATTTGAAACTGCCTTAAGCTACTTACAAGCATTCACCAGCAACTCACATGCATTTCTCTGAAAGAGAAGCAGTCTGCTCCAACACTTCAATTCACTGTGAGAAGTGAATGGAGTGTTGCTTCACTTTCTAAATGCTGTACTTTCAGAGAAAATCACTTTCCTTTGAAAGTGCCTTAAGCTACTTACAAGCATTCCACACCAACTCACATGCATTTCTCTGAAAGAGAAGCAGTCTGTTCCAACACTTATATTCACTGTGAGAAGTGAATGGAGTGTTGCTTCACTTTCTAAATGCTGTACTTTCAGAGAAAATAACTATCCTTGAACGTACTTTAAGCTAATTAGAAGCATTTACAAGAAACTCACATTGATTTCTCTGAAAGAGAAGCAGTCTGTTCCAACACTTCAATTCACTGGGCGAAGTGAATGGAGTGTTGCTTCACTTTCTAAATGCTGTTCTTTCAGAGAAAATCACTCTCCTTTGACACTGCCTTAAGCTACTTACAAGCATTCACCAGCAACTCACATGCATTTATCTGAAAGAGAAGCAGTCTGTTCCAACACTTCAATTCACAGTGTGAAGTGAATGGAGTGTTGCTTTGCTTTCTAAATGCTGTCCTTTCAGAGGAAATCACTTTCTTTGAAACTGCCTTAAGCTACTTACATGCATTCACCAGCAACTCACAAGCATTTCTCTGAAAGAGAAACAGTCTGTTCCAACACTTCAATTCACTCTGCGAAGTGAATGGAGTGTTGCTTCACTTTCTAAATGCTGTACTTTCAGAGAAAATCACTTTCCTTTTAAAGTGCCTTAAGCTACTTACAAGCATTCACCAGCAACTCACATAAGTTTCTCTGAAAGAGAGGCCGTCTGTTCCAACTCTTCAATTCACTATACGACGTGAATGGAGTGTTGCTTCACTTTCTAAATGCTGTACTTTCAGAGAAAATCACTTTCCTTTGAAAGTGACTTAAGCTACTTTCAAGCATTCACCACCAACTCACATGCATTTCTCTGAAAGAGAAGCAGTCTGTTCAAACAATTCAATTCACTGTGCGAAGTGAATGGAGTGTTGTTTCACTTTCCAAATGCAGTACTTTCAGAGAAAATCACTTTCCTTTGTAACTGCCTTAAGCTTACTTACAAGCATTCAACACCAACTCACATGCATTTCTCTGAAAGAGAAGCAGTCTGTTCCAACACTTCAATTCACTGTGCGAAGTGAATGGAGTGTTGATTCACTTTCTAAATGCTGTATTTTCAGAGAAAATCACTTTCTTTGAAAGTGCTTTAAGATAATTATAAGCATTCACCAGAAACTCACATGCATTTCTCTGAAAGAGAAGCAGTCTGTTCAAACATTTCAATTCACTGTGCGGAGAGGATGGAGTGTTGATTCACTTTCTAAATGCTGTACTTTCAGAGAAAATCACTTTCCTTTGAAAGTGCCTTAAGCTACTTACAAGCATTCACCAGCAGCTCACATTAGTTTGTCTGAAAGAGAAGCAGTCTGTTCCAACAGTTCAATTCTCTGTGCGAAGTGAATGGCGTATTGCTTCAGTTTCTAAATGATGTACTTTCAGAGAAAATCACTTTCCTTTGAAAGTGCCTTAAGCTACTTACAAGAATTCACCAGCAACTCACAATCATTTTTCTGAAAGAGCGGCTGTCTGTTCCAACATTTCAATTCAATGTGCAAAGTGAATAGAGTGTTGCTTCACTTTCTAAATTCTGTACTTTCAGAGAAAATCACTTTCCTTTGAAAGTGCATTAAGCTACTTACAAGCATTCACCAGCAACTCACATGAGTTTCTCTGAAAGATTAGCTGTCTGTTCCAGCACTGCAATTCACTGTGCGAAGTGAATGGAGTGTTGCTTCACTTTCTAAATGCTGCACTTTCAAAGAAAATAACTTTCCTTTGAAACTGCCTTAAGCTACTTACAAGCATTCACCAGCAACTCACATGCATTTCTCTGAAAGAGAAGCAGTCTGTTCCGACACTTCAATTCACTGTGCGAAGTGAATGGAGTGTTGCTTCACTTTCTAAATGCTGTACTTTCAGAGAAAATCACTTTCCTTTGAAACTGCCTTAAGCTACTTACAAGCATTCACCAGCAATTCACATGCGTTTCTCTGAAAGAGAAGAGGTCTGTTCCAAAACTTCAATTCACAGTGCGAAGTGAATGAAGTGTTGCTTCACTTTCTAAATGCTGTCCTTTAAGAAAAAATCACTTTCCTTTGAAAGTGCCTTAAGCTTCTAAGAAGCTTTAGGAAGAAACTCACATGCGTTTCTCTGAAAGAGAAGCAGTCTGTTCCAACACTTCAATTCAATGTGCGATTTGAATGGAGTGTTGCTTTGTTTTCTAAATGCTGTCCTTTCAGAGAAAATCACTTTCTTTGAAACTGCCTTAAGCTACTTACATGCATTCACCAGCAACTCACATGCATTTCTCTGAAAGAGAAGCAGTCTGTTCTAACACTTCAATTCATGTGCGAAGTGAATGGAGTTTTGCTTCTCTTTCTAAATGCTGTACTTTCAGAGAAAATCACTTTCCTTTGAAAGTGCCTTAAGCTTCTTAGAAGCTTTAGGAAGAAACTCACATGCGTTTCTCTGAAAGCGAAGCAGTCTGTTCCAACACTTCAATTCACTGTGCGAAGTGAATGGAGTGTTGCTTTGTTTTCTAAATGCTGTCCTTTCAGAGAAAATCACTTTCCTTTGAAACTGCCTTAAGGTACTTACATGCATTCACCAGCAACTCACATGCATTTCTCTGAAAGAGAAGCAGTCTGTTCCAACAGTTCAGTTCTCTGTGCGAAGTGAATGGAGTATTGCTTCAGTTTCTAAATGATGTACTTTCAGAGAAAATCACTTTCTTTTAAAAGTGCCTTAAGCTACTTACAAGAATTCACCAGCAACTCACAATCATTTTTCTGAAAGAGAAGCTGTCTGTTCCAACATTTCAATTCAATGTGCAAAGTGAATGGAGTGTTGCTTCATTTTGTAAATGCTGTACTTTCAGAGAAAATCACTATCCTTTGAAACTGCCTTAAGCTACTTACAAGCATTCACCAGCAAAACACATGCATTTCTCTGAAAGAGAAGCACTCTCTTCCAACACTTCAATTCACTGTGCGAAGTGAATGGAGTGTTGCTTCACTTTCTAAATGCTGTACTTTCAGAGAAAATCACTTTTCTTTGAAACTGCCTTAAGCTACATACAAGCTTTCACCACCAACTCACATGCGTTTCCCTGAAAGAGAAGCATTCTGTTCCAACACTTCAATTCACTGTGCGAAGTGAATGGAGTGTTGCTTCCCTTTCAAAATGCAGTACATTCAGAGAAAATCATTTTCCTTTGAAACTGCCTTAAGCTACTTACAAGCATTCAACACCAACTCACATGCATTTCTCTGAAAGAGAAGCAGTCTGTTCCAACACTTCAATTCACTGTGCGAAGTGAATGGAGTGTTGCTTCACTTTCAAAATGCTGCACTTTCAGAGAAAATCACTTTCTTTGAAAGTGCTTTAAGATAATTATAAGCATTCACCAGAAACTCACATGCATTTCTCTGAAAGAGAAGCAGTCTGTTCCAACACACCAATTCACTGTGCGAAGTGAATGAAGTGTTGCTTCACTTTCTAAATACTGTACTTTCAGAGAAAATCACTTTTCTTTGAAAGTGTTTTAAACTACTTACAAGCATTCACCAGCAACTCACATGACTTTCTCTGAAAGATTAACAGTCTGTTCCAACATTTCAATTCACTGTGCGAAGTGAATGGAGTGTTGCTTCACTTTCCAAATGCTGCACTTTCAAAGAAAAAAATTTCCTTTAAAACTGCCTGAAGCTACTTACAAGCATTCACCAGAAACTCACATGCATTTCTGTGAAAGAGAAGCAGTCTGTTCCAACATTTCAATTCACTGTGCGAAGAGAATGGAGTGTTGCTTCACTTTCTAAATGCTGTACTTTCAGAGAAAATCACTTTCCTTTGAAAGAGCCTTAAGTTACTTACAAGCATTCACCAGCAACTCACATGAGTTTCTCTGAAAGAGAAGCAGTCTATTCCAACAGTTCAATTCACTGTGCAAAGTGAATGGAATGTTGCTTCACTTTCTAAATGCTGTACTTTCAGAGAAAATCACTTTCTTTGAAAGTGCCTTAAGCTACTTACAAGTATTCACCAGCAACTCAGAATCATTTTTCTGAAAGAGAAGTAGTCTGTTCCAACACTTCAATTCACTGTGCAAAGTGAATGGAGTGTTGCTTCACTTTCTAAATGCTGTTCTTTCAGAGAAAATCACTCTCCTTTGACACTGCCTTAAGCTACTTACAAGCATTCACCAGCAACTCACATGCATTTCTCTGAAAGAGAAGCAGTCTGTTCCAACACTTCAATTCACTGTGCGAAGTGAATGGAGTGTTGATTCACTTTCTAAATGCTGTATTTTCAGAGAAAATCACTTTCTTTGAAAGTGCTTTAAGATAATTATAAGCATTCACCAGAAACTCACATGCATTTGTCTGAAAGAGAAGCAGTCTGTTCAAACATTTCATTTCACTGTGCGGAGAGAATGGAGTGTTGATTCACTTTCTAAATGCTGTACTTTCAGAGAAAATCACTTTCCTTTGAAAGTGCCTTAAGCTACTTACAAGCATTCACCAGCAGCTCACATTAGTTTGTCTGAAAGAGAAGCAGTCTGTTCCAACAGTTCAATTCTCTGTGCGAAGTGAATGGAGTATTGCTTCAGTTTCTAAATGATGTACTTTCAGAGAAAATCACTTTCCTTTGAAAGTGCCTTAAGCTACTTACAAGAATTCACCAGCAACTCACAATCATTTTTCTGAAAGAGCGGCTGTCTGTTCCAACATTTCAATTCAATGTGCAAAGTGAATAGAGTGTTGCTTCACTTTCTAAATTCTGTACTTTCAGAGAAAATCACTTTCCTTTGAAAGTGCATTAAGCTACTTACAAGCATTCACCAGCAACTCACATGAGTTTCTCTGAAAGATTAGCTGTCTGTTCCAGCACTGCAATTCACTGTGCGAAGTGAATGGAGTGTTGCTTCACTTTCTAAATGCTGCACTTTCAAAGAAAATAACTTTCCTTTGAAACTGCCTTAAGCTACTTACAAGCATTCACCAGCAACTCACATGCATTTCTCTGAAAGAGAAGCAGTCTGTTCCGACACTTCAATTCACTGTGCGAAGTGAATGGAGTGTTGCTTCACTTTCTAAATGCTGTCCTTTAAGAAAAAATCACTTTCCTTTGAAAGTGCCTTAAGCTTCTAAGAAGCTTTAGGAAGAAACTCACATGCGTTTCTCTGAAAGAGAAGCAGTCTGTTCCAACACTTCAATTCAATGTGCGATTTGAATGGAGTGTTGCTTTGTTTTCTAAATGCTGTCCTTTCAGAGAAAATCACTTTCTTTGAAACTGCCTTAAGCTACTTACATGCATTCACCAGCAACTCACATGCATTTCTCTGAAAGAGAAGCAGTCTGTTCTAACACTTCAATTCACTGTGCGAAGTGAATGTAGTTTTGCTTCTCTTTCTAAATGCTGTACTTTCAGAGAAAATCACTTTCCTTTGAAAGTGCCTTAAGCTTCTTAGAAGCTTTAGGAAGAAACTCACATGCGTTTCTCTGAAAGCGAAGCAGTCTGTTCCAACACTTCAATTCACTGTGCGAAGTGAATGGAGTGTTGCTTTGTTTTCTAAATGCTGTCGTTTCAGAGAAAATCACTTTCCTTTGAAACTGCCTTAAGGTACTTACATGCATTCACCAGCAACTCACATGCATTTCTCTGAAAGAGAAGCAGTCTGTTCCAACACATCAATTCACTGTGCGAAGTGAATGGAGTGTTGCTTCACTTTCTAAATGCTGTCCTTTCAGAGAAAATCACTTTCCTTTGAAAGTGCCATAAGTTACTTACAAGCATTCACCAGCAACACACATGCATTTCTCTGAAAGAGAAGCAGTCTGTTCCAACACTTCAATTCACTGTGCGAAGTGAATGGAGTATTGCTTCGCTTTCTAAATGCTGTACTTTCAGAGAAAATCACTATCCTTTGAAACTGCCTTAATTTACTTACATCCTTTCACAAGAAACTCACATGCATTTATCTGAAAGAGAAGAAGTCTGTTCCAACACTTCAATTCACTGTGCGAAGTGAATGGAGTGTTGCTTCACTTTCTAAATGCTGTACTTCCAGAGAAAATCACTTTCCTTTGAAAGTGCCTTAAACTACTTACAAGCATTCAACAGCAACTCACATGAGATTCTCTGAAAGATTAGCAGTCTGTTCCAACACTTCAATTCACTGTGCGAAGTGAATGGATTGTTGCTTCACTTTCTAAATGCTGCACTTTCAAAGAAAAAAACTTTCCTTTGAAACTGCCTGAAGCTACTTACAAGCATTCACCAGAAATTCACATACATTTCTCTGAAAGAGAATCAGTCTGTTCCAACATTTCAATTCACTGTGCGAAGTGAGTGGAGTGTTGATTCACTTTCTAAATGCTGTACTTTCAGAGAAAATCACTTTCCGTTGAAAGTGCCTTAAGCTACTTACAAGCATTCATCAGCAGCTCACATTAGTTTCTCTGAAAGAGAAGCAGTCTGTTCCAACAGTTCAATTCTCTGTGCGAAGTGAATGGAGTATTGCTTCAGTTTCTAAATGATGTACTTTCAGAGAAAATCACTTTCTTTTAAAAGTGCCTTAAGCTACTTACAAGAATTCACCAGCAACTCACAATCATTTTTCTGAAAGAGAAGCTGTCTGTTCCAACATTTCAATTCAATGTGCAAAGTGAATGGAGTGTTGCTTCATTTTGTAAATGCTGTACTTTCAGAGAAAATCACTATCCTTTGAAACTGCCTTAAGCTACTTACAAGCATTCACCAGCAAAACACATGCATTTCTCTGAAAGAGAAGCACTCTCTTCCAACACTTCAATTCACTGTGCGAAGTGAATGGAGTGTTGCTTCACTTTCTAAATGCTGTACTTTCAGAGAAAATCACTTTTCTTTGAAACTGCCTTAAGCTACATACAAGCTTTCACCACCAACTCACATGCGTTTCCCTGAAAGAGAAGCATTCTGTTCCAACACTTCAATTCACTGTGCGAAGTGAATGGAGTGTTGCTTCCCTTTCAAAATGCAGTACATTCAGAGAAAATCATTTTCCTTTGAAACTGCCTTAAGCTACTTACAAGCATTCAACACCAACTCACATGCATTTCTCTGAAAGAGAAGCAGTCTGTTCCAACAATTCAATTCACTGTGCGAAGTGAATGGAGTGTTGCTTCACTTTCAAAATGCTGCACTTTCAGAGAAAATCACTTTCTTTGAAAGTGCTTTAAGATAATTATAAGCATTCACCAGAAACTCACATGCATTTCTCTGAAAGAGAAGCAGTCTGTTCCAACACTTCAATTCACTGTGCGAAGTGAATGGAGTATTGCTTTACTTTCTAAATGCTGTACTTCCAGAGAAAATCACTTTTCTTTGAAAGTGTTTTAAACTACTTACAAGCATTCACCAGCAACTCACATGACTTTCTCTGAAAGATTAACAGTCTGTTCCAACATTTCAATTCACTGTGCGAAGTGAATGGAGTGTTGCTTCACTTTCCAAATGCTGCACTTTCAAAGAAAAAAATTTCCTTTAAAACTGCCTGAAGCTACTTACAAGCATTCACCAGAAACTCACATGCATTTCTGTGAAAGAGAAGCAGTCTGTTCCAACATTTCAATTCACTGTGCGAAGAGAATGGAGTGTTGCTTCACTTTCTAAATGCTGTACTGTCAGAGAAAATCACTTTCCTTTGAAAGAGCCTTAAGTTACTTACAAGCATTCACCAGCAACTCACATGAGTTTCTCTGAAAGAGAAGCAGTCTATTCCAACAGTTCAATTCACTGTGCAAAGTGAATGGAATGTTGCTTCACTTTCTAAATGCTGTACTTTCAGAGAAAATCACTTTCCTTTGAAAGTGCCTTAAGCTACTTACAAGTATTCACCAGCAACTCAGAATCATTTTTCTGAAAGAGAAGTAGTCTGTTCCAACACTTCAATTCACTGTGCAAAGTGAATGGAGTGTTGCTTCACTTTCTAAATGCTGTTCTTTCAGAGAAAATCACTCTCCTTTGACACTGCCTTAAGCTACTTACAAGCATTCACCAGCAACTCACATGCATTTATCTGAAAGAGAAGCAGTCTGTTCCAACACTTCAATTCACTCTGAGAAGAGAATGGAGTTTTGCTTCACTTTCTAAATGCTGTACTTTCAGAGAAAATCACTTTCCTTGAACGTGCCTTAAGCTAATTAGAAGCATTCACAAGAAAATCTCATGCATTTCTCTGAAAGAGAAGCAGTCTGTTCCAACACTTCAATTCATTGTGCGACGTGAATGGAGTGTTGATTCACTTTCTAAATACTGTAATTTCAGAGAAAATCACTTTCCTTTCAAAGTACCTTAAGCTACTTACTTGCATTCACCTGCAACTCACATGCATTTCTCTGAAAGAGAAGCAGTCTGTTCCAACCTTTCAATTCACTGTGTAAAGTGAATGGAGTGCTGCTTCAATTTCTAAATTCTGTACTTTCAGAGAAAATCACTTTTCTTTGAAACTGCCTTAAGCTACTTACAAGCATTCAACACCAACTCACATGCATTTCTCTGAAAGAGAAGCAGTCTGTTCCAACACTTCAATTCACTGTGAGAAGTGAATGGAGTGTTGCTTCACTTTCTAAATGCTGTACTTTCAGAGAAAATTACTTTCCTTTGAAAGTGCCTTAAGCTACTTACAAGCATTCACCAGCAATTCACAGGCGTTTCTCTGAAAGAGAAGAGGTCTGTTCCAACACTTCAATTCACTGTGCGAAGTGAATGGAGTCTTGATTCACTTTCAAAATGCTGTCCTTTCAGATAAAATCAGTTTCCTTTGAAAGTGCCTTAAGCTACTTACAAGCTTTAGGAAAAAACTCACATGCGTTTCTCTGAAAGAGAAGCTGTCGGTTCCAACACTTCAATTCACAGTGCGAAGTGAATGGAGTGTTGCTTCGCTTTCTAAATGCTGTCCTTTCAGAGGAAATCACTTTCTTTGAAACTGCCTTAAGCTACTTACATGCATTCACCAGAAACTCACATGCATGTCTCTGAAAGAGAAACAGTCTGTTCCAACACTTCAATTCACTGTGCGAAGTGAATGGAGTGTTGCTTCACTTTCTAAATGCTGTACTTTCAGAGAAAATCACTTTCCTTTGAAAGTGCCTTAAGCTACTTACAAGCATTCACCAGCAACTCACATGAGTTTCTCTGAAAGAGAGGCCGTCTGTTCCAACTCTTCAATTCACTATGCGACGTGAATGGAGTGTTGCTTCACTTTCTAAATGCTGTATTTTCAGAGAAAATCACTTTCCTTTGAAAGTGCCTTAAGCTACTTACAAGCATTCACCACCAACTCTCATGCATTTCTCTGAAAGAGAAGCAGTCTGTTCAAACACTTCACTTCACTGTGCGAAGTGAATGGAGTGTTGATTCACTTTCTAAATGCTGTACTTTCAGAGAAAATCACTTTCTTTGAAAGTGCTTTAAGATAATTATAAGCATTCACCAGAAACTCACATGCATTTCTCTGAAAGAGAAGCAGTCTGTTCAAACATTTCAATTCACTGTGCGAACTGAATGGAGTGTTGCTACACTTTCTAAATGCTGTACTTTCAGAGAAAATCACTTTCCTTTTAAAGTGCATTAAGCTACTTACAAGCATTCACCAGCAACTAACAATCATTTTTCTGAAGGTGAAGCAGTCTGTTCCAAAACTTCAATTCACTGTGCAAAGTGAATGGAGTGTTGCTTCACTTTCTAAATGCTGTTCTTTCAGAGAAAATCACTCTCCTTTGAAACTGCCTTAAGCTACTTACAAGCATTCACCAGCAACTCACATGCATTTCTCTGAAAGAGAAGCAGTCTGTTCCAACACTTCAATTCACTGTGAGAAGTGAATGGAGTGTTGCTTCACTTTCTAAATGCTGTACATTCAGAGAAAATCACTTTCCTTTGAAAGTGCCTTAAGCTACTTACAAGCATTCAACACCAACTCACATGCATTTCTCTGAAAGAGAAGCAGTCTGTTCCAACACTTATATTCACTGTGAGAAGTGAATGGAGTGTTGCTTCACTTTCTAAATGCTGTACTTTCAGAGAAAATAACTATCCTTGAACGTGCCTTAAGCTAATTAGAAGCATTCACAAGAAACTCACATTGATTTCTCTGAAAGAGAAGCAGTCTGTTCCAACACTTCAATTCACTGGGCGAAGTGAATGGAGTGTTGCTTCACTTTCTAAATGCTGTACTTTCAGAGAAAATCACTTTCCTTTGAAAGTGCCTTAAGCTACTTACAAGCATTCACCAGCAACTCACATGCATTTCTCTGATAGAGAAGCAGTCTGTTCCAACAATTCAATTCACTGAGCGAAGTGAATGGAGTGTTGATTCACTTTATAAATGCTGTACTTTCAGAGAAAATCACTTTCTTTGAAAGTTCTTTAAGATAATTATAAGCATTCACCAGAAACTCACATGCATTTCTCTGAAAGAAGCAGTCTGTTTAAACATTTCAATTCACTGTGCGAAGAGAATGGAGTGTTGATTCACTTTCTAAATGCTGTACTTTCACAGAAAATCACTTTCCTTTGAAAGTGCCTTAAGCTACATACAAGCATTCACCAGCAACTCACATGAGTTTCTCTGAAAGAGAAGCAGTCTGTTCCAAGAGTTCAATTCACTGTGCGAACTGAATGGAGTGTTGCTTCACTTTCTAAAGGCTGTACTTTCAGAGAAATTCACTTTCCTTTGAAAGTGCCTTAAGCTACTTACAAGCATTCACCAGCAACTAACAATCATTTTTCTGAAGGAGAAGCATTCTGTTCCAAAACTTCAATTCACAGTGCAAAGTGAATGGAGTGTTGCTTCACTTTCTAAATGCTGTTCTTTCAGAGAAAATCACTCTCCTTTGAAACTGCCTTAAGCTACTTACAAGCATTCATCAGCAACTCACATGCATTTCTCTGAAAGAGAAGCAGTCTGTTCCAACACTTCAATTCACTTTGAGAAGTGAATGGAGTGTTGCTACACTTTCTAAATGCTGTACTTTCGGAGAAAATCACTTTCCTTTGAAAGTGCCTTAAGCTACTTACAAGCATTCAACACCAACTCACATGCATTTCTCTGAAAGAGAAGCAGTCTGTTCCAACACTTATATTCACTGTGAGAAGTGAATGGAGTGTTGCTTCACTTTCTAAATGCTGTACTTTCAGAGAAAATAACTATCCTTGAACGTGCCTTAAGCTAATTAGAAGCATTCACAAGAAACTCACATTGATTTCTCTGAAAGAGAAGCAGTCTGTTCCAACACTTCAATTCACTGGGCAAAGTGAATGGAGTGTTGCTTCACTTTCTAAATGCTGTACTTTCAGAGAAAATCACTTTCCTTTGAAAGTGCCTTAAGCTACTTACAAGAATTTATCAGCAACTCACATGAGTTTTTCTGAAAGAGAGGCAGTCTGTTCCAACACTTCAATTCACTGTGCGAAGTGAATGGAGTGTTGATTCACTTTCTAACTGCTGTAATTTAAGAGAAAATCACTTTCCATTGAAACTGCATTAAGCTACTTACTTGCATTCACCAGCAACTCACATGCATTTCTCTGAAAGAGAAGCAGTCTGTTCCAACACTTCAATTCACTCTGCGAAGTGAATGGAGTGTTGATTCACTTTCTAAATGCTGTACTTTCAGAGAAAATAACTTTCCTTTGAAAGTGCTTTAAGCTTCTTACAAGCATTCACCAGCAACTCACATGAGTTTCTCTGAAAGAGAAGCAGTCTGTTCCAAAAGTTCAATTCACTGTGCGAAGTGAATGGAGTGTTGCTTCAATTTCTAAATGCTGTACTTTCAGAGAAAGTCACTTTCCTTTGAAACTGCCTTAAGCTACTTACAAGCATTCGACAGCAATTCACATGCGTTTCTCTGAAAGAGAAGCAGTCTGTTCCAACACTTCAATTCACTGTGCGAAGTGACTGGAGTGTTACTTCACTTTCTAAATGCGGTACTTTCAGAGAAAATCACTTTCCTTTGAAAGTGCCTTAAGCTACTTACAAGCATTCGCCAGCAACTCACAATCATTTTTCTGAAAGAGACGCAGTCTGTTCCAACACTTCAATTCACTGTGCAAAGTGAATGGAGTCTTGCTTCACTTTCAAAATGCTGTTCCTTCAGAGAAAATCACTTTCCTTTGAAATTGCCTTAAGCTACTTACAATCATTCAACAGCAACTCACATGCATTTCTCTGAAAGAGAAGCAGTCTGTTCCAACATTTCAATTCACTGTGCGAAGAGAATGGAGTGTTGCTTCACTTTCTAAATGCTGTACTTTCAGAGAAAATCACTCTTCTTTGAAAATGCCTTAAGCTACTTACAAGCATTCACCAGCAACTCACATGAATTTCTCTGAAAGAGAAGCAGTCTGTTCCAAGAGTTCAATTCACTGTGCGAACTGAATGGAGTGTTGCTTCACTTTCTAAAGGCTGAACTTTCAGAGAAATTCACTTTCCTTTGAAAGTGCTTTAAGCTACTTACAAGCATTCACCAGCAACTAACAATCATTTTTCTGAAGGAGAAGCATTCTGTTCCAAAACTTCAATTCACAGTGCAAAGTGAATGGAGTGTTGCTTCACTTTCTAAATGCTGTTCTTTCAGAGAAAATCACTCTCCTTTGAAACTGCCTTAAGCTACTTACAAGCATTCATCAGCAACTCACATGCATTTCTCTGAAAGAGAAGCAGTCTGTTCCAACACTTCAATTCACTTTGAGAAGTGAATGGAGTGTTGCTACACTTTCTAAATGCTGTACTTTCGGAGAAAATCACTTTCCTTTGAAAGTGCCTTAAGCTACTTACAAGAATTTATCAGCAACTCACATGAGTTTTTCTGAAAGAGAGGCAGTCTGTTCCAACACTTCAATTCACTGTGCGAAGTGAATGGAGTGTTGATTCACTTTCTAACTGCTGTAATTTAAGAGAAAATCACTTTCCATTGAAACTGCATTAAGCTACTTACATGCATTCACCAGAAACTCACATGCATTTCTCTGAAAGAGAAGCAGTCTGTTCCAACACTTCAATTCACTCTGCGAAGTGAATGGAGTGTTGATTCACTTTCTAAATGCTGTACTTTCAGAGAAAATAACTTTCCTTTGAAAGTGCTTTAAGCTTCTTACAAGCATTCACCAGCAACTCACATGAGTTTCTCTGAAAGAGAAGCAGTCTGTTCCAAAAGTTCAATTCACTGTGCGAAGTGAATGGAGTGTTGCTTCAATTTCTAAATGCTGTACTTTCAGAGAAAGTCACTTTCCTTTGAAACTGCCTTAAGCTACTTACAAGCATTCGACAGCAATTCACATGCGTTTCTCTGAAAGAGAAGCAGTCTGTTCCAACACTTCAATTCACTGTGCGAAGTGACTGGAGTGTTACTTCACTTTCTAAATGCGGTACTTTCAGAGAAAATCACTTTCCTTTGAAAGTGCCTTAAGCTACTTACAAGCATTCGCCAGCAACTCACAATCATTTTTCTGAAAGAGACGCAGTCTGTTCCAACACTTCAATTCACTGTGCAAAGTGAATGGAGTCTTGCTTCACTTTCAAAATGCTGTTCCTTCAGAGAAAATCACTCTTCTTTGAAAATGCCTTAAGCTACTTACAAGCATTCACCAGCAACTCACATGAATTTCTCTGAAAGAGAAGCAGTCTGTTCCAACATTTCAATTCACTGTGCGAAGTGAATGGAGTGTTGCTTCACTTTCTAAATGCTGTACTTTCAGAGAAAATCACTTTCCTTTGAAACTCCCTTAAGCTACTTACAAGCATTCACCAGCAATGCACAATCATTTTTCTGAAAGAGAAGCAGTCTGTTCAAACAATTCAATTCACTGTGCGAAGTGAATGGAGGGTTGCTTCACTTTCAAAATGCTGTACTTTCAGAGAAAATTACTTTCCTTTGAAACTGCCTTAAGCTACTTACAAATATTCACCAGGAACTCACATGAGTTTCTCTGAAAGAGAAGCAGTCTGTTCCAACACTTCAATTAACTGTGCGAAGTGAATGGAGTGTTGCTTCACTTTCTAATTGCTGCACTTTCAAAGAAAAAAACTTTCCTTTGAAACTGCCTTAAGCTACTTACAAGCATTCACCAGCAACTCACATGAGTTTCTCTGAAAGAGAAGCAGTCTGTTCCAACACTTCAATTCACTGTGCGAAGTGATTGGAGTGTTGGTTCACTTTCTAAATGCTGTACTTTCAGAGAAAATCACTTTCCTTTGAAAGTGCCTTAAGCTACTTACAAGCATTCAACACCAACTCACATGCATTTCTCTGAAAGAGAAGCAGTCTGTTCCAACACTTATATTCACTGTGAGAAGTGAATGGAGTGTTGCTTCACTTTCTAAATGCTGTACTTTCAGAGAAAATAACTATCCTTGAACGTGCCTTAAGCTAATTAGAAGCATTCACAAGAAACTCACATTGATTTCTCTGAAAGAGAAGCAGTCTGTTCCAACACTTCAATTCACTAGGCGAAGTGAATGGAGTGTTGCTTCACTTTCTAAATGCTGTACTTTCAGAGAAAATCACTTTCCTTTGAAAGTGCCTTAAGCTACTTACAAGCATTCACCAGCAACTCACATGCATTTCTCTGATAGAGAAGCAGTCTGTTCCAACAATTCAATTCACTGAGCGAAGTGAATGGAGTGTTGATTCACTTTATAAATGCTGTACTTTCAGAGAAAATCACTTTCTTTGAAAGTTCTTTAAGATAATTATAAGCATTCACCAGAAACTCACATGCATTTCTCTGAAAGAAGCAGTCTGTTTAAACATTTCAATTCACTGTGCGAAGAGAATGGAGTGTTGATTCACTTTCTAAATGCTGTACTTTCACAGAAAATCACTTTCCTTTGAAAGTGCCTTAAGCTACATACAAGCATACACCAGCAACTCACATGAGTTTCTCTGAAAGAGAAGCAGTCTGTTCAAAGAGTTCAATTCACTGTGCGAACTGAATGGAGTGTTGCTTCACTTTCTAAAGGCTGAACTTTCAGAGAAATTCACTTTCCTTTGAAAGTGCCTTAAGCTACTTACAAGCATTCACCAGCAACTAACAATCATTTTTCTGAAGGAGAAGCATTCTGTTCCAAAACTTCAATTCACAGTGCAAAGTGAATGGAGTGTTGCTTCACTTTCTAAATGCTGTTCTTTCAGAGAAAATCACTCTCCTTTGAAACTGCCTTAAGCTACTTACAAGCATTCATCAGCAACTCACATGCATTTCTCTGAAAGAGAAGCAGTCTGTTCCAACACTTCAATTCACTTTGAGAAGTGAATGGAGTGTTGCTACACTTTCTAAATGCTGTACTTTCGGAGAAAATCACTTTCCTTTGAAAGTGCCTTAAGCTACTTACAAGCATTCAACACCAACTCACATGCATTTCTCTGAAAGAGAAGCAGTCTGTTCCAACACTTATATTCACTGTGAGAAGTGAATGGAGTGTTGCTTCACTTTCTAAATGCTGTACTTTCAGAGAAAATAACTATCCTTGAACGTGCCTTAAGCTAATTAGAAGCATTCACAAGAAACTCACATTGATTTCTCTGAAAGAGAAGCAGTCTGTTCCAACACTTCAATTCACTGGGCAAAGTGAATGGAGTGTTGCTTCACTTTCTAAATGCTGTACTTTCAGAGAAAATCACTTTCCTTTGAAAGTGCCTTAAGCTACTTACAAGAATTTATCAGCAACTCACATGAGTTTTTCTGAAAGAGAGGCAGTCTGTTCCAACACTTCAATTCACTGTGCGAAGTGAATGGAGTGTTGATTCACTTTCTAACTGCTGTAATTTAAGAGAAAATCACTTTCCATTGAAACTGCATTAAGCTACTTACTTGCATTCACCAGCAACTCACATGCATTTCTCTGAAAGAGAAGCAGTCTGTTCCAACACTTCAATTCACTCTGCGAAGTAAATGGAGTGTTGATTCACTTTCTAAATGCTGTACTTTCAGAGAAAATAACTTTCCTTTGAAAGTGCTTTAAGCTTCTTACAAGCATTCACCAGCAACTCACATGAGTTTCTCTGAAAGAGAAGCAGTCTGTTCCAAAAGTTCAATTCACTGTGCGAAGTGAATGGAGTGTTGCTTCAATTTCTAAATGCTGTACTTTCAGAGAAAGTCACTTTCCTTTGAAACTGCCTTAAGCTACTTACAAGCATTCGACAGCAATTCACATGCGTTTCTCTGAAAGAGAAGCAGTCTGTTCCAACACTTCAATTCACTGTGCGAAGTGACTGGAGTGTTACTTCACTTTCTAAATGCGGTACTTTCAGAGAAAATCACTTTCCTTTGAAAGTGCCTTAAGCTACTTACAAGCATTCGCCAGCAACTCACAATCATTTTTCTGAAAGAGACGCAGTCTGTTCCAACACTTCAATTCACTGTGCAAAGTGAATGGAGTCTTGCTTCACTTTCAAAATGCTGTTCCTTCAGAGAAAATCACTTTCCTTTGAAATTGCCTTAAGCTACTTACAATCATTCAACAGCAACTCACATGCATTTCTCTGAAAGAGAAGCAGTCTGTTCCAACATTTCAATTCACTGTGCGAAGAGAATGGAGTGTTGCTTCACTTTCTAAATGCTGTACTTTCAGAGAAAATCACTCTTCTTTGAAAATGCCTTAAGCTACTTACAAGCATTCACCAGCAACTCACATGAATTTCTCTGAAAGAGAAGCAGTCTGTTCCAACATTTCAATTCACTGTGCGAAGTGAATGGAGTGTTGCTTCACTTTCTAAATGCTGTACTTTCAGAGAAAATCACTTTCCTTTGAAACTCCCTTAAGCTACTTACAAGCATTCACCAGCAATGCACAATCATTTTTCTGAAAGAGAAGCAGTCTGTTCAAACAATTCAATTCACTGTGCGAAGTGAATGGAGGGTTGCTTCACTTTCAAAATGCTGTACTTTCAGAGAAAATCACTTTCCTTTGAAACTGCCTTAAGCTACTTACAAATATTCACCAGGAACTCACATGAGTTTCTCTGAAAGAGAAGCAGTCTGTTACAACACTTCAATTAACTGTGCGAAGTGAATGGAGTGTTGATTCACTTTCTAATTGCTGCACTTTCAAAGAAAAAAACTTTCCTTTGAAACTGCCTTAAGCTACTTACAAGCATTCACCAGCAACTCACATGAGTTTCTCTGAAAGAGAAGCAGTCTGTTCCAACACTTCAATTCACTGTGCGAAGTGATTGGAGTGTTGCTTCACTTTCTAAATGCTGTACTTTCAGAGAAAATCACTTTCCTTTGAAACTCCCTTAAGCTACTTACAAGCATTCACCAGCAATGCACAATCATTTTTCTGAAAGAGAAGCAGTCTGTTCAAACAATTCAATTCACTGTGCGAAGTGAATGGAGGGTTGCTTCACTTTCAAAATGCTGTACTTTCAGAGAAAATCACTTTCCTTTGACACTGCCTTAAGCTACTTACAAATATTCACCAGGAACTCACATGAGTTTCTCTGAAAGAGAAGCAGTCTGTTCCAACACTTCAATTAACTGTGCGAAGTGAATGGAGTGTTGCTTCACTTTCTAATTGCTGCACTTTCAAAGAAAAAAACTTTCCTTTGAAACTGCCTTAAGCTACTTACAAGCATTCACCAGCAACTCACATGAGTTTCTCTGAAAGAGAAGCAGTCTGTTCCAACACTTCAATTCACTGTGTGAAGTGATTGGAGTGTTGCTTCACTTTCTAAATGCTGTACTTTCAGAGAAAATCACTTTCCTTTGAAACTGCATTAAGCTACTAACAAGCATTCACCAGCAACTCACATGAGTTTCTCTGAAAGAGAAGCAGTCTGTTCCAACAGTTCAATTCACTGTGTGAATTGAATGGAGTGTGGCTTCACTTTCGAAATGCTGTACTTTCAGAGAAAATCACTTTTTTTAAAACTGCCTTAAGCTACTTACAAGCATTTAGAAGAAACTCACATTCGGTTCCCTGAATGAGAAGCAGTCTGTCCCAACATTTCAATTCACTGTGCGAAGAGAATGGAGTGTTGCTTCACTTTCTAAATGCTGTACTTTCAGAGAAAATCACTTTCCTTTGAAACTCCCTTAAGCTACTTACAAGCATTCACCAGCAATGCACAATCATTTTTCTGAAAGAGAAGCAGTCTGTTCAAACAATTCAATTCACTGTGCGAAGGGAATTGAGGGTTGCTTCACTTTAAAAATGCTGTACTTTCAGAGAAAATCACTTTCCTTTGAAACTGCCTTAAGCTATTTACGAGTATTCACGAGGAACTCACATGAGTTTCTCTGAAGGAGAAGCAGTCTGTTCCAACACTTCAATTAACTGTCCGAAGTGAATGGAGTGTTGCTTCACTTTCTTAATACTGTACTTTCAGAGAAAATCACTTTCCTTTGAAACTGCCTTAAGCTACTTACAAGCATGCACAAGAAACTCACATGCATTTCTCTGAAAGATAAGCAGTCTGTTCCAACACTTCAATTCACTGTGCGAAGTGAATGGAGTGTTGCTTCACTTTCTAAATGCTGTACTTTCAGAGAAAATCACTTTCCTTTGAAACTCCGTTAAGCTACTTACAAGCATTCACCAGCAATGCACAGTCACTTTTCAGAACGGGAAGCAGTCTGTTCAAACAATTCAATTCACTGTGCGAAGTGAATGGAGGGTTGCTTCACTTTTAAAATGCTGTACTTTCAGAGAAAATCACTTTCCTTTGAAACTGCCTTAAGCTACTTACAAGTATTCACCAGGAACTCACATGAGTTTCTCTGAAAGAGAAGCAGTCTGTTCCAACACTTCAATTCACTGTGCGAAGTGAATGGAGTGTTGCTTCACTTTCTAAATGCTGTACTTTCAGTGAAAATCACTTTCCTTGGAAACTGCCTTAAGCTAATTACGAGTATTCACAAGAAATTCACATGCATTTCTCTGAAAGATAAGTAGTCTGTTCCAACAATTCAATTCACTGTGTGAAGTGAATGGAGTGTTGATTCACTTTCTAAATGCTGTAGTTACAGAGATAATCACTTTACTTTGAAAGTGCCTTAAGGTACTTACAAACATTCACCAGCAACTCACATGTGTTTCTCTTAAAGAGAAGCAGTCTGTTCCAACACTTCAATTCACTGTGCGAAGTGATTGGAGTGTTACTTCACTTTCTAAATGCAGTAGTTACAGAGAAAATCACTTTCCTTTGAAACTGCCTTAATCTACTTACAAGAATTCACAAGAAGCTCACATGCGTTTCTCTGAAAGAGAAGCAGTCTGTTCCAACACTTCAATTCACTGTGCGAAGTGATTGGAGTGTTACTTCACTTTCTAAATTCTGTAGTTACAGAGAAAATCACTTTCCTTTGAAACTGCCTTAATCTACTTACAAGAATTCACAAGAAGCTCAAATGCGTTTCTCTGAAAGAGAAGCAGTCTGTTCCAACACTTCAATTCACTGTGCGAAGTGAATGGAGTGTTGCTTCCCTTTCTAAATGCTGTACTTTCAGAGAAAATCACTTTCCTTTGAAACTACCTTAAGCTACTTACATGCATTACCAGCAACTCAAATGCGTTTCTCTGAAAGAGAAGCAGTCTGTTCCAACACTTGAATTCACTGTGCGAAGTGAATGGAGTGTTGCTTCACTTTCTAAATGCTATACTTTCAGAGAAAATCACTTTCTTTGTAAGTGCCTTAAGCTAATTATAAGCATTCATCAGCAACTCACATGCATTTCTCTGAAAGAGAAGCAGTCTCTTCTAACATTTCAATTCACTGTGCGAAGTGAATGGAGTGTTGCTTCACTTTCTAAATGCTGTGCTTTCAGAGAAAATCACTTTCCTTTGAAAGTGCCTTAGGCTACTTACAAGCATTCACAAGAAACTAACATGTGTTTCCTGAAAGAGAAGCAGTCTGTTCCAACACTTCAATTAACTGTGCGAAGTGATTGGAGTGTTACTTCACTTTCTAAATGCTGTAGTTACAGAGAAAATCACTTTCCTTTGAAACTGCCTTAATCTACTTACAAGAATTCACAAGAAACTCTCATGCGTTTCTCTGAAAGAGAAGCAGTCTGTTCCAACACTTCAATTCACTGTGCGAAGTGAATGGAGTGTTGATTCACTTTCTAAATGCTGTACTTTCAGAGAAAATCACTTTTTTTTGAAACTCCCTTAAGCTACTTACAAGCATTCACCAGCAATGCACATGGGTTTCTCTGAAAGTGAAGAAGTCTGTTCCAACACTTCAATTCACTGTGCGAAGTGAATGGAGTGTTGCGTCACTTTCTAAATGCTGTACTTTCAGAGAAAATCACTTTCCTTTGAATCTCCCTTAAGCTACTTACAAGCATTCACCATCAATGCACAATCAATTTTCTGAAAGAGAAGCAGTCTGTTCAAACAATTCAATTCACTGTGCGAAGTGAATGGAGGGTTGCTTCACTTTCAAAATGCTGTACTTTCAGAGAAAATCACTTTCCTTTGAAACTGCCTTAAGCTACTTACAAGTATTCACCAGGAACTCACATGAGTTTCTCTGAAAGAGAAGCAGTCTCTTCTAACATTTCCATTCACTGTGCGAAGTGACTGAAGTGTTACTTCACTTTCTAAATGCTGTGCTTTCAGAGAAAATCACTTTCCTTTGAAACTCCCTTAAGCTACTTACAAGCATTCACCAGCAATGCACAGTCAGTTTTCAGAAAGAGAAGCAGTCTGTTCAAACAATTCAATTCACTGTGCGAATTGAATGGAGGGTTGCTTCACTTTTAAAATGCTGTACTTTCAGAGAAAATCACTTTCCTTTGAAACTGCCTTAAGCTACTTACAAGTATTCACCAGGAACTCACATGAGTTTCTCTTAAAGAGAAGCAGTCTGTTCCAACACTTCAATTCACTGTGCGAAGTGAACGGAGTGTTGCTTCACTTTCTAAATGCTGTACTTTCAGTGAAAATCACTTTCCTTGGAAACTGCCTTAAGCTAATTACAAGTATTCACAAGAAATTCACATGCATTTCTCTGAAAGATAAGTAGTCTGTTCCAACAATTCAATTCACTGTGTGAAGTGAATGGAGTGTTGATTCACTTTCTAAATGCTGTAGTTACAGAGATAATCACTTTACTTTGAAAGTGCCTTAAGCTACTTACAAACATTCACCAGCAACTAACATGTGTTTCTCTGAAAGAGAAGCAGTCTGCTCCAACACTTCAATTCACTGTGCGAAGTGATTGGAGTGTTACTTCACTTTCTAAATTCTGTAGTTACAGAGAAAATCACTTTCCTTTGAAACTGCCTTAATCTACTTACAAGAATTCACAAGAAGCTCACATGCGTTTCTCTGAAAGAGAAGCAGTCTGTTACAACACTTCAATTCACTGTGCGAAGTGAATGGAGTGTTGCTTTCCTTTCTAAATGCTGTACTTTCAGAGAAAATCACTTTCCTTTGAAACTACCTTAAGCTACTTACATGCATTACCAGCAACTCACATGCGTTCCTCTGAAAGAGAAGCAGTCTGTTCCAACACTTGAATTCACTGTGCGAAGTGAATGGAGTGTTGCTTCACTTTCTAAATGCTGTACTTTCAGAGAAAATCACTTTCTTTGAAAGTGCCTTAAGCTAATTATAAGCATTCATCAGCAACTCACATGCATTTCTCTGAAAGAGAAGCAGTCTCTTCTAACATTTCAATTCACTGTGTGAAGTGACTGGAGTGTTGCTTCACTTTCTAAATGCTGTGCTTTCAGAGAAAATCACTGTCCTTTGAAACCGCCTTAAGCTACTTACAATCATTCACCAGCAACTCACATGAATTTCTCTGAAAGAGAAGCAGTCTGTTCCAACACTTCAATTGACTGTGCGAAGTGATTGGAGTGGTACTTCACTTTTTAAATGCTGTAGTTACAGAGAAAATCACTTTCCTTTGAAACTGCCTTAATCTACTTACAAGAATTCACAAGAAACTCACATACGTTTCTCTGATAGAGAAGCAGTCTGTTCCAACACTTCAATTCACTGTGCGAAGTGAATGGAGTGTTGATTCACTTTCTAAATGCTGTACTTTCAGAGAAAATCACTTTCCTTTGAAACTGCCCTAAGCAACTTACAAGCATTCACCAGCAACTCACATGGGTTTCTCTGAAAGTGAAGCAGTCTGTTCCAACACTTCAATTCACTGTGCGAAATGAATGGAGTGTTGCGTCACTTTCTAAATGCTGTACTTTCAGAGAAAATCACTTTCCTTTGAATCTCCCTTAAGCTACTTACAAGCATTCACCATCAATGCACAATCAATTTTCTGAAAGAGAAGCAGTCTGTTCAAACAATTCAATTCACTGTGCGAAGTGAATGGAGGGTTGCTTCACTTTCAAAATGCTGTACTTTCAGAGAAAATCACTTTCCTTTGAAACTGCCTTAAGCTACTTACAAGTATTCACCAGGAACTCACATGAGTTTCTCTGAAAGAGAAGCAGTCTCTTCTAACATTTCCATTCACTGTGCGAAGTGACTGAAGTGTTACTTCACTTTCTAAATGCTGTGCTTTCAGAGAAAATCACTTTCCTTTGAAACTCCCTTAAGCTACTTACAAGCATTCACCAGCAATGCACAGTCAGTTTTCAGAAAGAGAAGCAGTCTGTTCAAACAATTCAATTCACTGTGCGAATTGAATGGAGGGTTGCTTCACTTTTAAAATGCTGTACTTTCAGAGAAAAACACTTTCCTTTGAAACTGCCTTAAGCTACTTACAAGTATTCACCAGGAACTCACATGAGTTTCTCTTAAAGAGAAGCAGTCTGTTCCAACACTTCAATTCATTGTGCGAAGTGAACAGAGTGTTGCTTCACTTTCTAAATGCTGTACTTTCAGTGAAAATCACTTTCCTTGGAAACTGCCTTAAGCTAATTACAAGTATTCACAAGAAATTCACATGCATTTCTCTGAAAGATAAGTAGTCTGTTCCAACAATTCAATTCACTGTGTGAAGTGAATGGAGTGTTGATTCACTTTCTAAATGCTGTAGTTACAGAGATAATCACTTTACTTTGAAAGTGCCTTAAGCTACTTACAAACATTCACCAGCAACTAACATGTGTTTCTCTGAAAGAGAAGCAGTCTGCTCCAACACTTCAATTCACTGTGCGAAGTGATTGGAGTGTTACTTCACTTTCTAAATTCTGTAGTTACAGAGAAAATCACTTTCCTTTGAAACTGCCTTAATCTACTTACAAGAATTCACAAGAAGCTCACATGCGTTTCTCTGAAAGAGAAGCAGTCTGTTACAACACTTCAATTCACTGTGCGAAGTGAATGGAGTGTTGCTTTCCTTTCTAAATGCTGTACTTTCAGAGAAAATCACTTTCCTTTGAAACTACCTTAAGCTACTTACATGCATTACCAGCAACTCACATGCGTTTCTCTGAAAGAGAAGCAGTCTGTTCCAACACTTGAATTCACTGTGCGAAGTGAATGGAGTGTTGCTTCACTTTCTAAATGCTGTACTTTCAGAGAAAATCACTTTCTTTGAAAGTGCCTTAAGCTAATTATAAGCATTCATCAGCAACTCACATGCATTTCTCTGAAAGAGAAGCAGTCTCTTCTAACATTTCAATTCACTGTGTGAAGTGACTGGAGTGTTGCTTCACTTTCTAAATGCTGTGCTTTCAGAGAAAATCACTGTCCTTTGAAACCGCCTTAAGCTACTTACAATCATTCACCAGCAACTCACATGAATTTCTCTGAAAGAGAAGCAGTCTGTTCCAACACTTCAATTCACTGTGCGAAGTGATTGGAGTGGTACTTCACTTTCTAAATGCTGTAGTTACAGAGAAAATCACTTTCCTTTGAAACTGCCTTAATCTGCTTACAAGAATTCACAAGAAACTCACATACGTTTCTCTGATAGAGAAGCAGTCTGTTCCAACACTTCAATTCACTGTGCGAAGTGAATGGAGTGTTGATTCACTTTCTAAATGCTGTACTTTCAGAGAAAATCACTTTCCTTTGAAACTGCCCTAAGCAACTTACAAGCATTCACCAGCAACTCACATGGGTTTCTCTGAAAGTGAAGCAGTCTGTTCCAACACTTCAATTAACTGTGCGAAGTGAATGGAGTGTTGCTTCACTTTCTAATTGCTGCACTTTCAAAGAAAAAAACTTTCTTTGGAAATGACTTAGGCTACTTACAAGCATTCACCAGCAACACACATGAGTTTATCTGAAAGAGAAGCAGTCTGTTCCAACACTTCAATTCACTGTGGAAAGTGAATAGAGTGTTGATTCTCTTTCTAAATGCTGTAATTTCAGAGAAAATCGCTTTCCTTTGAAACTGCATTAAGCTACTTACTAGCATTCACCAGCAACTCACATACATTTCTCTGAAAGAGAAGCAGTCTGTTCCAACACTTCAATTCACTATGCAAAGTGAACGGAGTGTTGCTTCACTTTCTAAATTCTGTACTTTCAGAGAAAATCACTTTCCTTTGAAATTGCCTTAAGCTACTTACAAGCATTCACAAGAAACTCACATGCATTTCTCTGAAAGAGAAGCAGTCTGTTCCAACACTTCAATTCACTGTGCGAAGTGAATGGAGTGTTGATTCACTTTCTAAATGCTGCACTTTCAGAGAAAATCACTTTCCTTTGAAACTCCCTTAAGCTACTTACAAGCATTCACCAGCAATGCACAGTCATTTTTCAGAAAGAGAAGCAGTCTGTTCAAACAATTCAATTCACTGTGCGAAGTGAATGGAGGGTTGCTTCACTTTTAAAATGCTGTACTTTCAGAGAAAATCACTTTCCTTTGAAACTGCCTTAAGCTACTTACAAGTATTCACCAGGAACTCACATGAGTTTCTCTGAAAGAGAAGCAGTCTGTTCCAACACTTCAATTAACTGTGCGAAGTGAATGGAGTGTTGCTTCACTTTCTAATTGCTGCACTTTCAAAGAAAAAAACTTTCCTTTGAAACTGCCTTAAGCTACTTACAAGCATTCACCAGCAACTCACATACATTTCTCTGAAAGAGAAGCAGTCTGTTCCAACACTTCAATTCACTGTGTGAAGTGAACGGAGTGTTGCTTCACTTTATAAATGCTGTACTTTCAGTGAAAATCACTTTCCTTGGAAACTGCCTTAAGCTAATTACAAGCATTCACAAGAAATTCACATGCATTTCTCTGAAAGAGAAGTAGTCTGTTCCAACAATTCAATTCACTGTGTGAAGTGAATGGAGTGTTGACTCACTTTCTAAATGCTGTAGTTACAGAGATAATCACTTTACTTTGAAAGGGCCTTAAGCTACTTACAAACATTCACCAGCAACTCACATGTGTTTCTCGGAAAGAGAAGCAATCTCTTCCAACACTTCAATTCACTGTGCGAAGTGATTGGAGTGTTACTTCACTTTCTAAATTCTGTAGTTACAGAGAAAATCACTTTCCTTTGAAACTGCCTTAATCTACTTACAAGAATTCACAAGAAGCTCACGTGCGTTTCTCTGAAAGAGAAGCAGTCTGTTCCAACAATTCAATTCACTGTGCGAAGTGAATGGAGTGTTGCTTCCCTTTCTAAATGCTGTACTTTCAGAGAAAATCACTTTCCTTTGAAACTACCTTAAGCTACTTACATGCATTACCAGCAACACACATGCGTTTCTCTGAAAGAGAAGCAGTCTGTTCCAACACTTCAATTCACTGTGCGAAGTGAACGGAGTGTTGCTTCACTTTCTAAATGCTGTACTTTCAGAGAAAATCACTTTCTTTGAAAGTGCCTTAAGCTAATTATAAGCATTCATCAGCAACTCACATGCATTTCTCTGAAAGAGAAGCAGTCTCTTCTAACATTTCAATTCACTGTGTGAAGTGAATGGAGTGTTGCTTCACTTTCTAAATGCTGTGCTTTCAGAGAAAATCACTGTCCTTTGAAAGTGCCTTAGGCTACTTACAAGCATTCACAAGAAACTAACATGCGTTTCCTGAAAGAGAAGCAGTCTGTTTCAACACTTCAATTCACTGTGCGAAGTGATTGGAGTGTTACTTCACTTTCTAAATGCTGTAGTTACAGAGAAAATCACTTTCCTTTGAAACTGCCTTAATCTACTTACAAGAATTCACAAGAAACTCACGTGCGTTTCTCTGAAAGAGAAGCAGTCTATTCCAACACTTCAATTCACTGTGCGAAGTGAATGGAGTGTTGATTCACTTTCTAAATGCTGTACTTTCAGAGAAAATCACTTTCCTTTGAAACTGCCTTAAGCTACTTACAAGTATTCACCAGGAACTCACATGAGTTTCTCTTAAAGAGAAGCAGTCTGTTCCAACACTTCAATTCACTGTGCGAAGTGAACGGAGTGTTGCTTCACTTTCTAAATGCTGTACTTTCAGTGAAAATCACTTTCCTTGGAAACTGCCTTAAGCTAATTACAAGTATTCACAAGAAATTCACATGCATTTCTCTGAAAGATAAGTAGTCTGTTCCAACAATTCAATTCACTGTGTTAAGTGAATGGAGTGTTGATTCACTTTCTAAATGCTGTAGTTACAGAGATAATCACTTTACTTTGAAAGTGCCTTAAGCTACTTACAAACATTCACCAGCAAATCACATTGTTTCTCTGAAAGAGAAGCAGTCTGTTCCAACACTTCAATTCACTGTGCGAAGTGATTGGAGTGTTACTTCACTTTCTAAATTCTGTAGTTACAGAGAAAATCACTTTTCTTTGAAACTGCCTTAATCTACTTACAAGAATTCACAAGAAGCTCACATGCGTTTCTCTGAAAGAGAAGCAGTCTGTTCCAACACTTCAATTCACTGTGCGAAGTGAATGGAGTGTTGCTTCCCTTTCTAAATGCTGTACGTTCAGAGAAAATCACTTTATTTGAAACTACCTTAAGCTACTTACATGCATTACCAGCAACTCACATGCGTTTCTCTGAAAGAGAAGCAGTCTGTTCCAACACTTGAATTCACTGTGCGAAGTGAATGGAGTGTTGCTTCACTTTCTAAATGCTGTACTTTCAGAGAAAATCACTTTCTTTGAAAGTGCCTTAAGCTAATTATAAGCATTCATCAGCAACTCACATGCATTTCTCTGAAAGAGAAGCATTCTCTTCTAACATTTCAATTCACTGTACGAAGTGACTGGAGTGTTGCTTCACTTTCTAAATGCTGTGCTTTCAGAGAAAATCACTGTCCTTTGAAACTGCCTTAAGCTACTTACAATCATTCACCAGCAACTCACATGAGTTTCTCTGAAAGAGAAGCAGTCTGTTCCAACACTTCAATTCACTGTGCGAAGTGATTGGAGTGGTACTTCACTTTCTAAATGCTGTAGTTACAGAGAAAATCACTTTCCTTTGAAACTGCATTAATCTACTTACAAGAATTCACAAGAAACTAACATATGTTTCTCTGATAGAGAAGCAGTCTGTTCCAACACTTCAATTCACTGTGCGAAGTGAATGGAGTGGTGCTTCCCTTTCTAAATGCTGTACTTTCAGAGAAAATCACTTTCCTTTGAAACTACCTTAAGCTACTTACATGCATTACCAGCAACTCACATGCGTTTCTCTGAAAGAGAAGCAGTCTGTTCCAACACTTGAATTCACTGTGCGAAGTGAATGGAGTGTTGCTTCACTTTCTAAATGCTGTACTTTCAGAGAAAATCACTTTCTTTGAAAGTGCCTTAAGCTAATTATAAGCATTCATCAGCAACTCACATGCATTTCTCTGAAAGAGAAGCAGTCTCTTCTAACATTTCAATTCACTGTGCGAAGTGAATGGAGTGTTGCTTCACTTTCTAAATGCTGTGCTTTCAGAGAAAATCACTGTCCTTTGAAACTGCCTTAAGCTACTTACTAGCATTCACCAGCAACTCACATGAGTTTCTCTGAAAGAGAAGCAGTCTGTTCCAACACTTCAATTCACTGTGCGAAGTGATTGGAGTGGTACTTCACTTTCTAAATGCTGTAGTTACAGAGAAAATCACTTTCCTTTGAAACTGCCTTAATCTACTTACAAGAATTCACAAGAAACACACATACGTTTCTCTGATAGAGAAGCAGTCTGTTCCAACACTTCAATTCACTGTGCGAAGTGAATGGAGTGTTGATTCACTTTCTAAATGCTGTACTTTCAGAGAAAATCACTTTCCTTTGAAACTGCCCTAAGCTACTTACAAGCATTCACCAGCAACTTACATGGGTTTCTCTTAAAGTGAAGCAGTCTGTTCCAACACTTCAATTAACTGTGCGAAGTGAATGGAGTGTTGCTTCACTTTCTAATTGCTGCACTTTCAAAGAAAAAAACTTTCCCTTGAAACTGACTTAGGCTACTTACAAGCATTCACCAGCAACACACATGACTTTATCTGAAAGAGAAGCAGTCTGTTCCAACACTTCAATTCACTGTGGAAAGTGAATAGAGTGTTGATTCACTTTCTAAATGCTGTAATTTCAGAGAAAATCGCTTTCCTTTGAAACTGCATTAAGCTACTTACTAGCATTCACCAGCAACTCACATACATTTCTCTGAAAGAGAAGCAGTCTGTTCCAACACTTCAATGCACTATGCAAAGTGAACGGAGTGTTGCTTCACTTTCTAAATTCTGTACTTTCAGAGAAAATCACTTTCCTTTGAAATTGCCTTAAGCTACTTACAAGCATTCACAAGAAACTCACATACATTTTTCTGAAAGAGAAGCAGTCAGTTCCAACACTTCAATTCACTGTGCGAAGTGAATGGAGTGTTGCTTCACTTTCTAAATGCTGTACTTTCAGAGAAAATCACTTTCCTTTGAAACTCCCTTAAGCTACTTACAAGCATTCACCAGCAATGCACAGTCATTTTTCAGAAAGAGAAGCAGTCTGTTCAAACAATTCAATTCACTGTGCGAAGTAAATGGAGGGTTGCTTCACTTTTAAAATGCTGTACTTTCAGAGAAAATCACTTTCCTTTGAAAATGCCTTAAGCTACTTACAAGCATTCACCAGGAACTCACATGAGTTTCTCTGAAAGAGAAGCAGTCTGTTCCAACACTTCAATTAACTGTGCGAAGTGAATGGAGTGTTGCTTCACTTTCTAATTGCTGCACTTTCAAAGAAAAAAACTTTCCTTTGAAACTGCCTTAAGCTACTTACAAGCATTCACCAATAACTCACATGAGTTTCTCTGAAAGAGAAGCAGTCTGTTCCAACACTTCAATTCACTGTGCGAAGTGAATGGAGTGTTGCTTCCCTTTCTAAATGCTGTACGTTCAGAGAAAATCACTTTCCTTTGAAACTACCTTAAGCTACTTACATGCATTACCAGCAACTCACATGCGTTTCTCTGAAAGAGAAGCAGTCTGTTCCAACACTTGAATTCACTCTGCGAAGTGAATGGAGTGTTGCTTCACTTTCTAAATGCTGTACTTTCAGAGAAAATCACTTTCTTTGAAAGTGCCTTAAGCTAATTATAAGCATTCATCAGCAACTCACATGCATTTCTCTGAAAGAGAAGCAGTCTCTTCTAACATTTCAATTCACTGTGCGAAGTGACTGGAGTGTTGCTTCACTTTCTAAATGCTGTGCTTTCAGAGAAAATCACTGTCCTTTGACACTGCCTTAAGCTACTTACAATCATTCACCAGCAACTCACATGAGTTTCTCTGAAAGAGAAGCAGTCTGTTCCAACACTTCAATTCACTGTGCGAAGTGATTGGAGTGGTACTTCACTTTCTAAATGCTGTAGTTACAGAGAAAATCACTTTCCTTTGAAATTGCCTTAATCTACTTACAAGAATTCACAAGAAACTCACATACGTTTCTCTGATAGAGAAGCAGTCTGTTCCAACACTTCAATTCACTGTGCGAAGTGAATGGAGTGTTGCTTCCCTTTCTAAATGCTGTACTTTCAGAGAAAATCACTTTCCTTTGAAACTACCTTAAGCTACTTACATGCATTACCAGCAACTCACATGCGTTTCTCTGAAAGAGAAGCAGTCTGTTCCAACACTTGAATTCACTGTGCGAAGTGAATGGAGTGTTGCTTCACTTTCTAAATGCTGTACTTTCAGAGAAAATCACTTTCTTTGAAAGTGCCTTAAGCTAATTATAAGCATTCATCAGCAACTCACATGCATTTCTCTGAAAGAGAAGCAGTCTCTTCTAACATTTCAATTCACTGTGCGAAGTGAATGGAGTGTTGCTTCACTTTCTAATTGCTGCACTTTCAAAGAAAAAAACTTTCCCTTGAAACTGACTTAGGCTACTTACAAGCATTCACCAGCAACACACATGAGTTTATCTGAAAGAGAAGCAGTCTGTTCCAACACTTCAATTCACTGTGGAAAGTGAATAGAGTGTTGATTCACTTTCTAAATGCTGTAATTTCAGAGAAAATCGCTTTCCTTTGAAACTGCATTAAGCTACTTACTAGCATTCACCAGCAACTCACATACATTTCTCTGAAAGAGAAGCAGTCTGTTCCAACACTTCAATTCACTATGCAAAGTGAACGGAGTGTTGCTTCACTTTCTAAATTCTGTACTTTCAGAGAAAATCACTTTCCTTTGAAATTGCCTTAAGCTACTTACAAGCATTCACAAGAAACTCACATACATTTTTCTGAAAGAGAAGCAGTCAGTTCCAACACTTCAATTCACTGTGCGAAGTGAATGGAGTGTTGATTCACTTTCTAAATGCTGTACTTTCAGAGAAAATCACTTTCCTTTGAAACTCCCTTAAGCTACTTACAAGCATTCACCAGCAATGCACAGTCATTTTTCAGAAAGAGAAGCAGTCTGTTCAAACAATTCAATTCACTGTGCGAAGTGAATGGAGGGTTGCTTCACTTTTAAAATGCTGTACTTTCAGAGAAAATCACTTTCCTTTGAAAATGCCTTAAGCTACTTACAAGCATTCACCAGTAACTCACATGAGTTTCTCTGAAAGAGAAGCAGTCTGTTCCAACACTTCAATTAACTGTGCGAAGTGAATGGAGTGTTGCTTCACTTTCTAATTGCTGCACTTTCAAAGAAAAAAACTTTCCTTTGAAACTGCCTTAAGCTACTTACAAGCATTCACCAATAACTCACATGAGTTTCTCTGAAAGAGAAGCAGTCTGTTCCAACACTTCAATTCACTGTGCGAAGTGAACGGAGTGTTGCTTCACTTTCTAAATGCTTTACTTTCAGTGAAAATCACTTTCCTTGGAAACTGCCTTAAGCTAATTACAAGCATTCACAAGAAATTCACATGCATTTCTCTGAAAGAGAAGTAGTCTGTTCCAACACTTCAATTCACTGTGTGAAGTGAATGGAGTGTTGCTTCACTTTCTAAATGCTGTGCTTTCAGAGAAAATCACTTTCCTTTGAAAGTGCCTTAGGCTACTTACAAGCATTCACAAGAAACTAACATGCGTTTCCTGAAAGATAAGCAGTCTGTTCCAACACTTCAATTCACTGTGCGAAGTGATTGGAGTGTTACTTCACTTTCTAAATGCTGTAGTTACAGAGAAAATCACTTTCCTTTGAAACTGCCTTAATCTACTTACAAGAATTCACAAGAAACTCACGTGCGTTTCTCTGAAAGAGAAGCAGTCTGTTCCAACACTTCAATTCACTGTGCGAAGTGAATGGAGTGTTGATTCACTTTCTAAATGCTGTACTTTCAGAGAAAATCACTTTCCTTTGAAACTGCCCTAAGCTACTTACAAGCATTCACCAGCAACTCACATGGGTTTCTCTGAAAGTGAAGCAGTCTGTTCCAACACTTCAATTAACTGTGCGAAGTGAATGGGGTGTTGCTTCACTTTCTAATTGCTGCACTTTCAAAGAAAAAAACTTTCCTTTGAAACTGACTTAGGCTACTTACAAGCATTCACCAGCAACACACATGAGTTTCTCTGAAAGAGAAGCAGTCTGTTCCAGCACTTCAATTCACTGTGTGAAGTGAATGGAGTGTTGCTTCACTTTCTAAATGCTGTACTTTCACAGAAAATCACTTTCATTTGAAAGTGCCTTAGGCTACTTACAAGCATTCACAAGAAACTAACATGTGTTTCCTGAAAGAGAAGCAGTCTGTTCCAACACTTCAATTCACTGTGCGAAGTGATTGGAGTGTTACTTCACTTTCTAAATGCTGTAGTTACAGAGAAAATCACTTTCCTTTGAAACTGCCTTAATCTACTTACAAGAATTCACAAGAAACTCACATGCGTTTCTCTGAAAGAGAAGCAGTCTGTTCCAACACTTCAATTCACTGTGCGAAGTGAATGGAGTGTTGATTCACTTTCTAAATGCTGTACTTTCAGAGAAAATCACTTTTTTTTGAAACTCTATTTAAGCTACTTACAAGCATTCACCAGCAATGCACATGGGTTTCTCTGAAAGTGAAGAAGTCTGTTCCAACACTTCAATTCACTGTGCGAAGTGAATGGAGTGTTGCTTCACTTTCTAAATGCTGTACTTTCAGAGAAAATCACTTTCCTTTGAAACTCCCTTAAGCTACTTACAAGCATTCACCATCAATGCACAATCAATTTTCTGAAAGAGAAGCAGTCTGTTCAAACAATTCAATTCACTGTGCGAAGTGAATGGAGTGTTGCTTCACTTTCTAATTGCCGCACTTTCAAAGAAAAAAAACTTTTCTTTGAAACTGCCTTGAGCTACTTACAAGCATTCACCAGCAACTCACATGAGTTTCTCTTAAAGAGAAGCAGTCTGTTCCAACACTTCAATTCACTGTGCGAAGTGAACGGAGTGTTGCTTCACTTTCTAAATGCTGTACTTTCAGTGAAAATCACTTTCCTCGGAAACTGCCTTAAGCTAATTACAAGCATTCACAAGAAATTCACATGCATTTCTCTGAAAGAGAAGTAGTATGTTCCAACACTTCAATTCACTGTGTGAAGTGAATGGAGTGTTACTTCACTTTCTAAATTCTGTAGTTACAGAGAAAATCACTTTCCTTTGAAAGTGCCTTAAGCTACATACAGGCATTCACCAGCAACTCACATACATTTCTCTGAAAGAGAAGCAGTCTGTTCCAACACTTCAGTTCGCTGTGTGAAGTGAACAGAGTTTTGCTTCACTTTCTAAATGCTGTACTTTCAGAGAAAATCACTTTCCTTTGAAAGTGCCTTAAGCTACTTACAAGCATTGACCAGCAACTCACATGAGTTTCTCTGAAAGAGACGCAGTCTGTTCCAACATTTCAATTCACTGTGCTAAGTTAATGGATTGTTGCTTCACTTTCTAAATGCTGTACTTTCAGAGAATATCACTTTCCTTTGAAACTGCATTAAGCTACTAACAAGCATTCACCAGCAACTCACATGAGTTTCTCTTAAAGAGAAGCAGTCTGTTCCAACAGTTCAATTCACTGTGTGTATTGAATGGAGTGTGGCTTCACTTTCGAAATGCTGTACTTTCAGAGAAAATCACTTTTTTTTAAAACTGCCTTAAGCTACTTACAAGCATTTAGAAGAAACTCACATTCATTTCTCTGAAAGAGAAGCAGTCTGTCCCAACATTTCAATTCACTGTGCGAAGAGAATGGAGTGTTACTTCACTTTCTAAATGCTGTACTTTCAGAGAAAATCACTCTTCTTTGAAAATGCCTTAAGCTACTTACAAGCATTCACCAGCAACTCACATGAATTTCTCTGAAAGAGAAGCAGTCTTTTCCAACATTTCAATTCACTGTGCGAAGTGAATGGAGTGTTGCTTCACTTTCTAAATACTGTACTTTCAGAGAAAATCACTTTCCTTTGAAACTCCCTTAAGCTACTTACAAGCATTCTCCAGCAATGCACAATCATTTTTCTGAAAGAGAAGCAGTCTGTTCAAACAATTCAATTCAGTGTGAGAAGTGAATGGAGGGTTGCTTCACTTTCAAAATGCTGTACTTTCAGAGAAAATCACTTTCCTTTGAAACTGCCTTAAGCTACTTACAAGTATTCACCAGGAACTCACATGAGATTCTCTGAAAGAGAAGCATTCTGTTCCAACACTTCAGTTAACTGTGCGAAGTGAATGGAGTGTTGCGTCACATTCTAATTGCTGCACTTTCAAAGAAAAAAACTTTTCTTTGAAACTGCCTTAAGCTACTTACAAGGATTCACCAGCAACTCACATGAGTTTCTCTGAAAGAGAAGCCGTCTGTTCCAACACTTCAATTCACTGTGCGAAGTGAACGGAGTGTTGCTTCACTTTCTAAATGCTGTACTTTCAGTGAAGATCACATTCCTTGGAAACTGCCTTAAGCTAATTACAAGCATTCACAAGAAATTCACATGCATTTCTCTGAAAGAGAAGTAGTCTGTTCGAACACTTCAATTCACTGTGTGAAGTGAATGGAGTGTTGCTAAACTTTCTAAATGCTGTAGTTACAGAGATAATCACTTTACTTTGAAAGTGCCTTAAGCTACTTACAAATATTCACCAGCAACTCACATGAGTTTCTTGAAAGAGAAGCAGTCTGTTCCAACACTTCAATTCACTGTGCAAAGTGAACGGAGTGTTACTTCACTTTCTAAATGCTGTAGCTACAGAGAAAATCACTTTCCTTTGAAAGTGCCTTAATCTACTTACAAGTATTCACAAAAAACTCATATCCGTTTCTCTGAAAGAGAAGTAGTCTGTTCCAACACTTCAATTCACTGTGCGAAGTGAATAGAGTGTTGCTTCACTTTCTAAATGCTGTCCTTTTTGAGAAAATAACTCTCTTTTGAAACTGCCTTAAGCTACTTACAAGCATTCACAGGAAATTCAAATGCGTTTCTCTGAAAGAGAAGCAGTCTGTTCCAACACTTCAATTCACTGTGCGAAGTGAATGGAGTGTTGCTTCACTTTCTAAATGCTGTACTTTCAGAGAAAATCACTTTCCTTTGAAAGTGCCTTAGGCTACTTACAAGCATTCACAAGAAACTCACATGCATTTTTCTGAAAGAGAAGAGGTTTGTTCCAACACTTCTATTCACTGTGTGAATAGAATGGAGTATTGATTCACTTTCTAAATGCTGTAATTTCAGAGAAAATCACTTTCCTTTGAAACTGCATTAAGCTACTTACTAGCATTCACCAGAAACTCACTTACATTTCTCTGAAAGAGAAGCAGTCTGTTCCAACACTTCAATTCACTGTGCAAAGTGAACGGAGTGTTGCTTCACTTTCTAAATTCTATACTTTCAGAGAAAATCACTTTCATTTGAAATTGCCTTAAGCTACTTACAAGCATTCACAAGACTCTCATGCATTTCTCTGAAAGAGAAGCAGTCTGTTCCAACACTTCAATTCACTATGCGAAGTGAATGGAGTGTTGCTTCACTTTCTAAATGCTGTACTTTCAGAGAAAATCACTTTCCTTTGAAAGTGCCTTAGGCTACTTACAAGCATTCACAAGAAACTAACATGCGATTCCTGAAAGAGACACAGTCTGTTCCAACACTTCAATTCACTGTGCGAAGTGATTGGTGTGTTACTTCACTTTCTAAATGATGTAGTTACAGAGAAAATCACTTTCCTTTGAAACTGCCCAAAGCTACTTACAAGCATTCACCACAACTCACATGGGTTTCTCTGAAAGTGAAGCAGTCTGTTCCAACACTTCAATTAACTGTGCGAAGTGAACGGAGTGTTGCTTCACTTTCTAAATGCTGTATTTTCAGAGAAAATCACGTTCCTTTGAAATTGCCTTAAGCTACTTACAAGCATTCACAAGAAACTAACATGCGTTTCTTGAAAGAGAAGCAGTCTGTTCCAACACTTCAATTCATGGTGCGAAGTGAAAGTAGTGTTGCTTCACTTTCTAAATGCTGTACTTTCAGAGAAAATCACTTTCTTTGAAACTGCCTTAAGCTACTTACAAGCAATTACCAGGAACTCAGATGCATTTCTCTGAAAGAGAAGCAGTCTGTTCCAACACTTCAATTCACTGTGCGAAGTGAATGGAGTGTTGCTTCACTTTCTAAATGCTGTTTTTTCAGAGAAAATCACTTTCCTTTGAAAGTGCCTTAAGCTACTTACAAGCATTTAACATAAATTCACATGTGTTTCTCTGAAAAAGAAGCAGTCTGTTCCAACACTTCAATTCACTGTGCGAAGTGAATGGAGTGTTGCTTCACTTTCTAAATGCTGTCCTTTCAGAGAAAATCACTTTCCTTTGAAAGTGCCTTAAGCTACTTACAAGAATTCACAAGAAACTCACACGCATTTTTCTGAAAGTGAAGCAGTTTGTTCCAACACTTCAATTCACTGTGCGAAGTGAATGGAGTGTTGCTTCACTTTCTATATGCTCTCCTTTGAGAGAAAATCACTCTCTTTTGAAACTGCCTTAAGCTACTTAGAAGCCTTCACAAGAAACTCAAATGCATTTCTCTGAAAGAGAAGCAGTCTGTTCCAACACTTCAATTCACTCTGCGAAGTGAATGGAGTGTTGCTTCACTTTCTAAATGCTGTACTTTCAGAGAAAATCACTTTCCTTTGAAAGTGCCTTAAGCTACTTACAAGCATTTAACAGAAATTCACATGCGTTTCTCTGAAAAAGAAGCAGTCTGTTCCAACACTTCAATTCACTGTGCGAAGTGAATGGAGTGTTGCTTCACTTTCTAAATGCTGTCCTTTCAGAGAAAATCACTTTCCTTTGAAAGTGCCTTAAGCTACTTACAAGCATTCACTAGAGACTCACATGCGTTTCTCTGAAAGAGAAGTAGTCTGTTCCAACACTTCAATTCACTGTGCGTAGTGAATGGAGTGTTGCTTCACTTTCTAAATGATGTCCTTTTAGAGAAAATCACTTTCCTTTGAAAGTGCCTTAAGCTACTTACAAGCATTCACAGGAAATTCAAATGCGTTTCTATGAAAGAGAAGCTGTCTATTCCAACACTTGAATTCAATGGTCGAAGTGAATGGAGTGTTGCTTCACTTTCTAAATGCTGACCTTTCAGAGAAAATCACTCTCTTTTGAAACTGCCTTAAGATACTTACAGGCATTCACAAGATACTCACATCTGTTTCTCTGAAAGAGAAGCAGTCTGTCCCAACACTTCAATTCACTGTGCGAAGTGAATGGAGTGTTGCTTCACTCTCTATATGCTCTCCTTTTAGAGAAAATCACTCTCTTTTGAAACTGCCTTAAGCTACTTACAAGCATTCACAAGAAACTTACTTCTGTTTCTCTGAAAGAGAAGCAGTCTGTTCCAACACTTCAATTCACTGTGCGAAGTGAATGGAGTGTTGCTTCACTTTCTAAATGCTGTCCTTTCAGAGAAAATCACTTTCCTTTGAAAGTGCCTTAAGCTACTTACAAGCATTCACAAGAAACTCACATGCGTTTCTCTGAAAGAGAAGTAGTCTGTTCCAACACTTCAATTAACTGTGCGTAGTGAATGGAGTGTTGCTTCACTTTCTAAAAGCTGTCCTTTTAGAGAAAATCACTTTCCTTTGAAAGTGCCTTAAGCTACTTACAAGCATTCACAGGAAATTCAAATGCGTTTCTATGAAAGAGAAGCTGTCTGTTCCAACAATTGAATTCACTGTTCGAAGTGAATGGAGTGTTGCTTCACTTTCTAAATGCTGTCCTTTCAGAGAAAATCACTCTCTTTTGAAACTGCCTTAAGCTACTTACAGGCATTCACAAGAAACTCACATCTGTTTCTCTGAAAGAGAAGCAGTCTGTTCCAACACTTCATTTCACTGTGCGAAGTGAATGGAGTGTTGCTTCACTTTCTAAATGCTGTCCTTTCAGAGAAATTCACTTTCCTTTGAAAGTGCCTTAAGCTACTTACAAGCATTCACAAGAAACTCACATGCATTTTTCTGAAAGAGAAGCAGTTTGTTCCAACACTTCAATTCACTCTGCGAAGTGAATGGAGTGTTTCTTCACTTTCTATATGCTCTCCTTTTAGAGAAAATCACTCTCTTTTGAAACTGCCTTAAGCTACTTACAAGCATTCACAAGAAACTCACTTCTGTTTCTCTGAAAGAGAAGCATTCAGTTCCAACACTTCAATTCACTGTGCGAAGTGAATGGAGTGTTGCTTCACTTTCTAAATGCTGTCCTTTTAGAGAAAATCACTTTCCTTTGAAAGTGCCTTAAGCTACTTACAAGCATTTAACATAAATTCACATGTGTTTCTCGGAAAATGAAGCAGTCTGTTCCAACACTTCAATTCACTGTGCAAAGTGAATGGAGTGTTGCTTCACTTTCTATATGCTCTCCGTTGAGAGAAAATCACTCTCTTTTGAAACTGCCTTAAGCTCCTTACAAGCATTCACAAGAAACTCACATCTGTTTCTCTGAAAGAGAAGCAGTCTGTTCCAACACTTCAATTCACTGTGCGAAGTGAATGGAGTGTTGCTTCACTTTCTAAACGCTGTCCTTTCAGAAAAAATCACTTTGCTTTGAAAGTGCCTTAAGCAACTTACAAGAATTTACAAAAAACTCACAACCGTTTCTCTGAAAGAGAAGCAGTCTGTTCCAACACTTCAATTCACTGTGCAAAGTGAATGGAGTGTTGCTTCACTTTCTAAATGCTGTCCTTTCAGAGAAAATCACTTTCCTTTGCAAGTGCCTTTAGCTAGTTACAAGTATTCACAAAAAACTCATATCCGTTTCTCTGAAAGAGAAGTAGTCTGTTCCAACACTTCAATTCACTGTGCGTAGTGAGTGGAGTGTTGCTTCACTTTCTAAATGCTGTCCTTTTTGAGAAAATCACTTTCCTTTTAAAGTGCCTTAAGCTACTTACAAGCATTCACAGGAAATTCAAATGCGTTTATATGAAAGAAAAGCTGTCTGTTCCAACACTTGAATTCACTGTGCGAAGTGAATGGAGTGTTGCTTCACTTTCTAAATACTGTCCTTTCAGAGAAAATCACTCTCTTTTGAAACTGCCTTAAGCTACTTACAGGCATTTACAAGAAACTCACATCTGTTTCTCTGAATTGAAGCAGACTGTTCCAACACTTCAATTCACTGTGCGAAGTGAATGGAGTGTTGCTTCACTTTCTAAATGCTGTCCTTTCAGAGAAAATCACTTTGCTTTGAAAGTGCCTTAAACAACTTACAAGCATTCACAAAAAACTCACAACCGTTTCTCTGAAAGAGAAGCAGTCTGTTCCAACACTTCAATTCACTGTTCAAAGTGAATGGAGTGTTGCTTCACTTTCTAAATGCTGTCCTTTCAGAGAAAATCACTTTCCTTTGAAAGTGCCTTTAGCTACTTACCAGCATTCACAAAAAACTCATATCCGTTTCCCTGAAAGAGAAGTAGTCTGTTCCAACACTTCAATTCACTGTGCGTAGTGAGTGGAGTGGTGCTTCACTTTCTAAATGCTGTCCTTTTTGAGAAAATCACTTTCCTTTTAAAGTGCCTTAAGCTACATACAAGCATTCACAGGAAATTCAAATGCGTTTATATGAAAGAGCAGCTGTCTGTTCCAACACTTGAATTCACTGTGCGAAGTGAATGGAGTGTTGCTTCACTTTCTAAATGCTGTTCTTTCAGAGAAAATCACTCTCTTTTGAAACTGCCTTAAGCTACTTACAGGCATTTACAAGAAACTCTCATCTGTTTCTCTGAAAGAGAAGAAGTCTGTTCCAACACTTCAATTCACGGTGCGAAGTGAATAGAGTGTTGCTTCACTTTCTAAATGCTCTCCTTTTAGAGAAAATAACTCTCTTTTGAAACTGCCTTAAGCTAGTTACAAGCATTCACAAGAAACTTACTTCTGTTTCTCTGAAAAAGAAGCAGTCTGTTCCAACACTTCAATTCACTGTGCGAAGTGAATGGAGTGTTGCTTCACTTTCTAAATGCTGTCCACTCAGAGAAAATCACTTTCTTTGAAAGTGCCTTAAGCTACTTACAAGCATTTAACAGACATTCACATGTTTTTCTCTGAAAAAGAAGCAGTCTGTTCCAAAACTTCAGTTCACTGTGCGAAGTGAATGGAGTGTTGCTTCACTTTCTAAATGCTGTCCTTTCAGAGAAAATCACTTTCCTTTGAAAGTGCCTTAAGCTACTTACAAACAATCACAAGAAACTCACACGCATTTTTCTGAAAGAGAAGCAGTTTGTTCCAACACTTCAATTCACTGTGCGAAGTGAATGGAGTGTTGCTTCATTTTCTATATGCTCTGCTTTGAGAGTAAATCACTCTCTTTTGAAACTGCCTTAAGCTACTTACAAGCATTCACAAGAAACTCACATCTGTTTCTCTGAAAGAGAAGCAGTCTGTTCCAACACTTCAATTCACTGTGCGAAGTGAATGGAGTGTTGCTTCACTTTCTAAATGCTGTCCTTTCAGAGAAAATCACTTTCCTTTGAAAGTGCCTTAAGCTACTTGCAAGCATTCACAAAAAACTCACAACCGTTTCTCTGAGATGGAAGCAGTCTGTTCCAACACTTCAATTCACTGTGCGAAGTGAATGGAGTGTTGCTTCACTTTCTAAATGCTGTCCTTTTGAGAAAATCACTTTCCTTTTAAAGTGCCTTAAGCTACTTGCAAGCATTCACAGGATATTCAAATGCGTTTCTATGAAAGAGAAGCTGTCTGTTCCAACACTTGAATTCACTGTGCGAAGTGAATGGAGTGTTGCTTCACTTTCTAAATGCTGTCCTTTCAGAGAAAATCACTCTCTTTTGAAACTGCCTTAAGCTACTTACAGGCATTTACAAGAAACTCACATCTGTTTCTCTGAAAGAGAAGCAGTCTGTTCCAACACTTCAATTCACTGTGCGAAGTGAAGAGAGTGTTGCTTCACTTTCTAAATGCTCTCCTTTTAGAGAAAATCACTCTCTTTTGAAACTGCCTTAAGCTACTTACAAGCATTCACAAGAAACTCACATCTGTTTCTTTGAAAGAGAAGCAGTCTGTTCCAACACTTCAATTCTCTGTGCGAAGTGAATGGAGTGTTGCTTCACTTTCTAAGTGCTGTCCTTTCAGAGAAAATCACTTTCCTTTCAAAGTGCCTTAAGCTACTTAGAAGCATTCACCAGCAACTCACATGAGTTTCTCTGAAAGAGAAGCAGTCTGTTTCAACACTTCAATTCACTGTGCGAAGTGAATGGAGTGTTGCTTCACTTTCTAAGTGCTGTACTTTCAGAGAAAATCACTTTCCTTTGAAAGTACCTTAAGCTACTTACAAGCATTCACCAGCAACTCACATGAGTTTCTCTGAAAGAGAAGCAGTCTGTTCCAACACTTCAATTCACTGTGCGAAGTGAATGGAGTGTTGCTTCACTTTCTAAATGCTGTACTTTCAGAGAAAATCACTTTAATTTGAAACTGCCTTAAACTACTTACAAGCATTCACCAGCAACTCACATGAGTTTCTCTGAAAGAGAAGCAGTCTGTTCCAACTCTTCAACTCACAGTGCAAAGTGAATGGAGTGTTTCTTCACTTTCTAAATGCTGTACTTTCAGAGAAAATCACTTTCCTTTGAAACTGTCTTAAACTACTTACAAGCATTCACCAGCAACTCACATGAGTTTCTCTGAAAGAGAAGCAGTCTGTTTGAACTCTTCAATTCACTGTGTGAAGTGAATGGAGTGTTGCGTCACTTTCTAAATGCTGTACTTTCAGAGAAAATCACTTTCCTTTCAAAGTACCTTAAGCTACTTACAAGCATTCACCAACAACTCACATGAGTTTCTCTGAAAGAAAAGCAGTCTCTTCCAACACTTCAATTCATTGTGCGAAGTGAATGTCTTGTTGTTTCACTTTATAAATGATGTACTTTCTGAGAAAATCACTTTCCTTTGAAAGTGCCTTAAGCTACTTACAAGCATTCACGAGCAACTCAGAAACATTTTTCTGAAGGAGAAGCAGTCTGTTCCAACACTTCAATTCACTGTGCGAAGTGAATGGAGTGTTGCTTCACTTTCTAAATGCTGTACTTTCAGAGAAAATCACTTTCCTTTGAAACTGCCTTAAGCTAATTACAAGCATTCACCAGCAACTCACATGAGTTTCCCTGAAAAAGAAGCAGTCTGTTCCAACACTTCAACTCAATGTGTGAAGTGAATGTGTTGTTGTTTCACTTTCTAAATGCTGTACTTTCAGAGAAAATCACTTTCTTTGAAAGTACGTTAAGATAAGTATAAGCATTCACAAGAAACTCACATGCATTTCTCTGAAAGAGAAGCAGTCTGTTCCAACACTTCAATTCACTGTGCGAAGTGAATGGAATTTTGCTTCACTTTCTAAATGCTGTCCTTTCAGAGAAAATCACTTTCCTTTGAAAGTGCCTTAAGCTACATACAAGCATTCACAAGAAACACACATCCATTTTTCTGAAAGAGAGGCAGTCTGTTCCAACACTTCAATTCACTGTGCGAAGTGAATGGAGTGTTGCTTCACTTTCTACATGCTGTACTTTCAGAGAAAATCACTTTCCTTTGAAAGTGCCTTAAGCTACTTACAAGCATTCACCAGCAACTCACATGAGTTTCTCTGAAAGAGAAGCAGTCTGTTCCAACACTTCAGTTCACTGTGTGATGTGAATGTGTTGCTGTTTCATTTTCAAAATGCTATACTTTCAGTGAAAATCACTTTCCTTTGAAAGTGCCTTAAGCTACTTACATGCATTCACGAGCAACTAACATGCATCTCTCTGAAAGAGAAACAGTCTGTTCCAACACTTCAATTCACTGTGTGAAGTGATTGGAGTGTTGCTTCACTTTCTAAATGCTGTACTTTCAGAGAAAATAACTTTCTTTGAAACTGCCTTAAGCTACTTACAAACATTCACCAGCAAGTCACATGAGTTTCTCTGAAAGAGAAGCAGTCTATTCCAACAATTCAATTCACTGTGCTAAGTGATTGGAGTGTTACTTCACTTTCCAAATGCTGTAGTTACAGAAAAAATCACTTTCCTTTGAAAGTACCTTAAGCTACTTACAAGCATTCACAAGAAACTCACATGCGTTTCTCTGAAAGAATAGCAGTCTGTTCCAACACTTCATTCACTGTGCGAAGTGAATGGAGTGTTGATTCACTTTCTAAATGCTGTGCTTTCAGAGAAAATCACTTTCCCTTGAAAGTGCCTTAAGCTACTTACAAGCATTCGCCTGCAACTCACTTGCATTTTTCTGAAAAAGAAGCAGTCTGTTCCAACACTTCATTCACTGTGCGTAGTGAATGGAGTGTTCCTTCATTTTCAAAATGCTGTACTTTCAGAGAAAATCACTTTCCTTTCAAAGTGCCTTAAGCTACTTACAAGCATTCACCAGCAACTCACATGCATTTCTCTGAAAGAGAAGCAGTCTGTTCCAACACTTCAATACACTCTGCGAAGTGAATAGAGTGTTGCGTCACTTTCTAAATGCTGTACTTTCAGAGAAAATCACTTTCCTCTCAAAGTACCTTAAGCTACAAACAATCATTCAACAGCAACTCACATGAGTTTCTCTTTAAGTGAAGCAGTCTGTTCCAACACTTCAATTCATTGTGCGAAGTGAATTTGTTATTGTTTCACTTCCTAAATGCTGTACTTTCAGAGAAGATCACTTTCCTTTGAAACTGTCTTAAGCTACTTACAGGAATTCACCAGCAACTCACATGAGTTTCTGTGTAAGAGGAGCAGTCTGTTCCAACACATCAATTCACAGTGTGAAGTGAATGGAGTGTTGCTTCACTTTCTAAATGCTGTGGTTACAGAGATAATCACTTATTTTGAAACTGCCTTAGGCTATTTAAAAGCATTTAGAAGAACCTCACATTCGTTTCTCTGAAAGAGAAGCAGTCTGTCCCAACATTTCAATTCACTGTGCGAAGTGAATGGAGTGTTGCTTTATTTTCTAAATGCTGTAGTAACAGATAAAATCACTTTCCTTTGAAAGTGCCTTAAGCTACATAAAAGCATTCACAAGAAACTCACATGCGTTTCTCTGAAAGAGAAGCTGTCTGTTCCTACACTTCAATTCACTGTGCGAAGTGAATGGAGTGTTGCTTCACTTTCTAAATGCTGTACTTTCATAGAAAATCACTTTTCTTTCAAAGTACCTTAAGCTACTTACAAGCATTCACCAGCAACTCACATGAATTTCTCTGAAAGAGAAGCAGTCTGTTCCAACACTTCAATTCACTCTGCGAAGTGAATAGAGTGTTGCTTCACTTTCTAAATGCTGTACTTTCAGAGAAAATCACTTTCCTTTCAAAGTACCTTAAGCTACTTACAAGCATTCACCAGCAACTCACATGAGTTTCTCTGAAAGAAAAGCAGTCTGTTTTAACACTTCAATTCACTCTGCGAAGTGAATAGAGTGTTGCGTCACTTTCTAAATGCTGTACTTTCAGACAAAATCACTTTCCTTTGAAACTGCCTTAAGCTACTTACAGTAATTCACCAGCAACTCACATGAGTTTCTGTGTAAGAGGAGCAGTCTGTTCCAACACATCAATTCACAGTGTGAAGTGAATGGAGTGTTGCTTCACTTTCTAAATGCTGTGGTTACAGAGATAATCACTTATTTTGAAACTGCCTTAGGCTACTTACAAGCATTTAGAAGAACCTCACATTCGTTTCTCTGAAAGAGAAGCAGTCTGTCCCAACATTTCAATTCACTGTGCGAAGTGAATGGAGTGTTGCTTTATTTTCTAAATGCTGTAGTAACAGAGAATATCACTTTCCTTTGAAAGTGCCTTAAGCTACATAAAAGCATTCACAAGAAACTCACATGCGTTTCTCTGAAAGAGAAGCAGTCTGTTCCTACACTTCAATTGACTGTGCGAAGTGAATGGAGTGTTGCTTCACTTTCTAAATGCTGACCTTTCATAGAAAATCACTTTTCTTTCAAAGTACCTTAAGCTACTTACAAGCATTCACCAGCAACTCACATGAATTTCTCTGAAAGAGAAGCAGTCTGTTCCAACACTTCAATTCACTCTGCGAAGTGAATAGAGTGTTGCTTCACTTTCTAAATGCTGTACTTTCAGAGAAAATCACTTTCCTTTTAAAGTACCTTAAGCTACTTAAAAGCATTCACCAGCAACTCACATGAGTTTCTCTGAAAGAAAAGCAGTCTGTTCCAACACTTCAATTCACTCTGCGAAGTGAATAGAGTGTTGTGTCACTTTCTAAATGCTGTACTTTCAGACAAAATCACTTTCCTTTGAAACTGCCTTAAGCTACTTACAGGAATTCACCAGCAACTCACATGCATTTCTCTGAAAGAGAAGCAGTCTGTTCCAACACTTCCATTCACTCTGCGAAGTGAATAGAGTGTTGCGTCACTTTCTAAATGCTGTACTTTCAGAGAAAATCACTTTCCTTTCAAAGTACCTTAAGCTACAAAAAAGCATTCAACAGCAACTCGCATGAGTTTCTCTGAAAGAGAAGAAGAATGTTCCAACACTTCAATTCACTGTGTGAAGTGAATGGAGTGTTGCTTCACTTTCCAAATGCTGTAGTTACAGAGAAAATCACTTGCCTTTGAAAGTGCCTTAAGCTACTTACAAGCATTCAAAAGAAACTCACATGCGTTTCTCTGAAAGAGATGCAGTCTGTTCCAACATTTCAATTCACTGTGCGAAGTGAATAGAGTGTTGCTTCACTTTCTAAATGCTGTACTTTCAGAGAAAATCACTTTAATTTGAAACTGCCTTAAACTACTTACAAGCATTCACCAGCAACTCACATGAGTTTCTCTGAAAGAGAAGCAGTCTGTTCCAACTCTTCAACTCACAGTGCAAAGTGAATGGAGTGTTTCTTCACTTTCTAAATGCTGTACTTTCAGAGAAAATCACTTTCCTTTGAAACTGTCTTAAACTACTTACAAGCATTCACCAGCAACTCACATGAGTTTCTCTGAAAGAGAAGCAGTCTGTTTGAACTCTTCAATTCACTGTGTGAAGTGAATGGAGTGTTGCGTCACTTTCTAAATGCTGTACTTTCAGAGAAAATCACTTTCCTTTCAAAGTACCTTAAGCTACTTACAAGCATTCACCAACAACTCACATGAGTTTCTCTGAAAGAAAAGCAGTCTCTTCCAACACTTCAATTCATTGTGCGAAGTGAATGTCTTGTTGTTTCACTTTATAAATGATGTACTTTCTGAGAAAATCACTTTCCTTTGAAAGTGCCTTAAGCTACTTACAAGCATTCACGAGCAACTCAGAAACATTTTTCTGAAGGAGAAGCAGTCTGTTCCAACACTTCAATTCACTGTGCGAAGTGAATGGAGTGTTGCTTCACTTTCTAAATGCTGTACTTTCAGAGAAAATCACTTTCCTTTGAAACTGCCTTAAGCTAATTACAAGCATTCACCAGCAACTCACATGAGTTTCCCTGAAAAAGAAGCAGTCTGTTCCAACACTTCAACTCAATGTGGAAGTGAATGTGTTGTTGTTTCACTTTCTAAATGCTGTACTTTCAGAGAAAATCACTTTCTTTGAAAGTACGTTAAGATAAGTATAAGCATTCACAAGAAACTCACATGCATTTCTCTGAAAGAGAAGCAGTCTGTTCCAACACTTCAATTCACTGTGCGAAGTGAATGGAATTTTGCTTCACTTTCTAAATGCTGTCCTTTCAGAGAAAATCACTTTCCTTTGAAAGTGCCTTAAGCTACATACAAGCATTCACAAGAAACACACATCCATTTTTCTGAAAGAGAGGCAGTCTGTTCCAACACTTCAATTCACTGTGCGAAGTGAATGGAGTGTTGCTTCACTTTCTACATGCTGTACTTTCAGAGAAAATCACTTTCCTTTGAAAGTGCCTTAAGCTACTTACAAGCATTCACCAGCAACTCACATGAGTTTCTCTGAAAGAGAAGCAGTCTGTTCCAACACTTCAGTTCACTGTGTGATGTGAACGTGTTGCTGTTTCATTTTCAAAATGCTATACTTTCAGTGAAAATCACTTTCCTTTGAAAGTGCCTTAAGCTACTTACATGCATTCACGAGCAACTAACATGCATTTCTCTGAAAGAGAAACAGTCTGTTCCAACACTTCAATTCACTGTGTGAAGTGATTGGAGTGTTGCTTCACTTTCTAAATGCTGTACTTTCAGAGAAAATCACTTTCTTTGAAACTGCCTTAAGCTACTTACAAACATTCACCAGCAAGTCACATGAGTTTCTCTGAAAGAGAAGCAGTCTATTCCAACAATTCAATTCACTGTGCTAAGTGATTGGAGTGTTACTTCACTTTCCAAATGCTGTAGTTACAGAAAAAATCACTTTCCTTTGAAAGTACCTTAAGCTACTTACAAGCATTCACAAGAAACTCACATGCGTTTCTCTGAAAGAATAGCAGTCTGTTCCAACACTTCATTCACTGTGCGAAGTGAATGGAGTGTTGATTCACTTTCTAAATGCTGTGCTTTCAGAGAAAATCACTTTCCCTTGAAAGTGCCTTAAGCTACTTACAAGCATTCGCCTGCAACTCACTTGCATTTTTCTGAAAAAGAAGCAGTCTGTTCCAACACTTCATTCACTGTGCGTAGTGAATGGAGTGTTCCTTCATTTTCAAAATGCTGTACTTTCAGAGAAAATCACTTTCCTTTCAAAGTGCCTTAAGCTACTTACAAGCATTCACCAGCAACTCACATGCATTTCTCTGAAAGAGAAGCAGTCTGTTCCAACACTTCAATACACTCTGCGAAGTGAATAGAGTGTTGCGTCACTTTCTAAATGCTGTACTTTCAGAGAAAATCACTTTCCTCTCAAAGTACCTTAAGCTACAAACAATCATTCAACAGCAACTCACATGAGTTTCTCTTTAAGTGAAGCAGTCTGTTCCAACACTTCAATTCATTGTGCGAAGTGAATTTGTTATTGTTTCACTTCCTAAATGCTGTACTTTCAGAGAAGATCACTTTCCTTTGAAACTGTCTTAAGCTACTTACAGGAATTCACCAGCAACTCACATGAGTTTCTGTGTAAGAGGAGCAGTCTGTTCCAACACATCAATTCACAGTGTGAAGTGAATGGAGTGTTGCTTCACTTTCTAAATGCTGTGGTTACAGAGATAATCACTTATTTTGAAACTGCCTTAGGCTATTTAAAAGCATTTAGAAGAACCTCACATTCGTTTCTCTGAAAGAGAAGCAGTCTGTCCCAACATTTCAATTCACTGTGCGAAGTGAATGGAGTGTTGCTTTATTTTCTAAATGCTGTAGTAACAGATAAAATCACTTTCCTTTGAAAGTGCCTTAAGCTACATAAAAGCATTCACAAGAAACTCACATGCGTTTCTCTGAAAGAGAAGCTGTCTGTTCCTACACTTCAATTCACTGTGCGAAGTGAATGGAGTGTTGCTTCACTTTCTAAATGCTGTACTTTCATAGAAAATCACTTTTCTTTCAAAGTACCTTAAGCTACTTACAAGCATTCACCAGCAACTCACATGAATTTCTCTGAAAGAGAAGCAGTCTGTTCCAACACTTCAATTCACTCTGCGAAGTGAATAGAGTGTTGCTTCACTTTCTAAATGCTGTACTTTCAGAGAAAATCACTTTCCTTTCAAAGTACCTTAAGCTACTTACAAGCATTCACCAGCAACTCACATGAGTTTCTCTGAAAGAAAAGCAGTCTGTTTTAACACTTCAATTCACTCTGCGAAGTGAATAGAGTGTTGCGTCACTTTCTAAATGCTGTACTTTCAGACAAAATCACTTTCCTTTGAAACTGCCTTAAGCTACTTACAGTAATTCACCAGCAACTCACATGAGTTTCTGTGTAAGAGGAGCAGTCTGTTCCAACACATCAATTCACAGTGTGAAGTGAATGGAGTGTTGCTTCACTTTCTAAATGCTGTGGTTACAGAGATAATCACTTATTTTGAATCTGCCTTAGGCTACTTACAAGCATTTAGAAGAACCTCACATTCGTTTCTCTGAAAGAGAAGCAGTCTGTCCCAACATTTCAATTCACTGTGCGAAGTGAATGGAGTGTTGCTTTATTTTCTAAATGCTGTAGTAACAGAGAGTATCACTTTCCTTTGAAAGTGCCTTAAGCTACATAAAAGCATTCACAAGAAACTCACATGCGTTTCTCTGAAAGAGAAGCAGTCTGTTCCTACACTTCAATTGACTGTGCGAAGTGAATGGAGTGTTGCTTCACTTTCTAAATGCTGACCTTTCATAGAAAATCACTTTTCTTTCAAAGTACCTTAAGCTACTTACAAGCATTCACCAGCAACTCACATGAATTTCTCTGAAAGAGAAGCAGTCTGTTCCAACACTTCAATTCACTCTGCGAAGTGAATAGAGTGTTGCTTCACTTTCTAAATGCTGTACTTTCAGAGAAAATCACTTTCCTTTCAAAGTACCTTAAGCTACTTACAAGCATTCACCAGCAACTCACATGAGTTTCTCTGAAAGAAAAGCAGTCTGTTCCAACACTTCAATTCACTCTGCGAAGTGAATAGAGTGTTGTGTCACTTTCTAAATGCTCTACTTTCAGACAAAATCACTTTCCTTTGAAACTGCCTTAAGCTACTTACAGGAATTCACCAGCAACTCACATGCATTTCTCTGAAAGAGAAGCAGTCTGTTCCAACACTTCCATTCACTCTGCGAAGTGAATAGAGTGTTGCGTCACTTTCTAAATGCTGTACTTTCAGAGAAAATCACTTTCCTTTCAAAGTACCTTAAGCTACAAAAAAGCATTCAACAGCAACTCGCATGAGTTTCTCTGAAAGAGAAGAAGAATGTTCCAACACTTCAATTCACTGTGTGAAGTGAATGGAGTGTTGCTTCACTTTCCAAATGCTGTAGTTACAGAGAAAATCACTTGCCTTTGAAAGTGCCTTAAGCTACTTACAAGCATTCAAAAGAAACTCACATGCGTTTCTCTGAAAGAGATGCAGTCTGTTCCAACATTTCAATTCACTGTGCGAAGTGAATAGAGTGTTGCTTCACTTTCTAAATGCTGTACTTTTAGAGAAAATCACTTTCCTTTGAAATTGCCTTAAGCTACTTACAAGCATTCACCAGCAACTCACATCCATTTCTCTGAAAGAGAAGCAGTCTGTTCCAACACTTCAATTCACTGTGTAAAGTAAATGGAGTGTTGCTTCACTCTAAATGCTGTCCTTTCAGAGAAAATCACTTTCCTTTGAAAGTGCCTTAAGCTAATTATAAGCATTCACAAGAAACTCACATGCATTTCTCTGAATGAGAAGCAGTCTGTTTCAACACTTCAATTCAGTGTGCGAAGTGAATGGAGTGTTCCTTCACTGTCTAAATGATGTACTTTCTGAGAAAATCACTTTCCGTTGAAACTGCCTTAAGCTACTTACAAGCACTCACCAGCAACTCACATGAGTTTCTATGACAGAGAAGCAGTCTGTTCCAACACTTCAATTCACTGTGTGAAGTAAATGGAGTGTTACTTCACTTTCTACATGCTGTACTTTCAGAGAAAATCACTTTCCTTTCAAAGTACATTAAGCTACTTACAAGCATTCACCAGCAACTCACATGCATTTCTCTGAAAGAGAAGCAGTCTGTTCTAACACTTCAATTCACTGTGCAAAGTGAGTGGAGGTTTGCTTCACTTTCTAAATGCTGTACTTTCAGAGAAAATCACTTTCCTTTGAAAGTGCCTTAAGCTACTTACAAGCATTCACCAGCAACTCACATGAGTTTCTCTGAAAGAGAAGCAGTCTGTTCCAACACTTCAATTCACTGTGTGATGTGAATGTGTTGCTGTTTCATTTTCAAAATGCTATACTTTCAGAGAAAATCACTTTCCTTTGAAACTGCCTTAAACTACCTACAAGCATTCAAGGGCAACTCACATGCATTTCTCTGAAAGAGAAGCAGTCTGTTCCAACACTTCAATTCACTGTGCGAAGTGAATGGAGTGTTGCTTCACTTTCTAAATGCTGTACTTTCAGAGAAAATCACTTTCTTTGATAGTGCCTTAAGATAATTATAAGCCTTCACAAGAAACTCACATGCATTTCTCTGAAAGAGAAGCAGTCTGTTCCAACACTTCAATTCACTGTGTGATGTGAATGTGTTGCTGTTTCATTTTCAAAATGCTATACTTTCAGAGAAAATCACTTTCCTTTGAAACTGCCTTAAACTACCTACAAGCATTCAAGGGCAACTCACATGCATTTCTCTGAAAGAGAAGCAGTCTGTTCCAACACTTCAATTCACTGTGCGAAGTGAATGGAGTGTTGCTTCACTTTCTAAATGCTGTACTTTCAGAGAAAATCACTTTCTTTGATAGTGCCTTAAGATAATTATAAGCCTTCACAAGAAACTCACATGCATTTCTCTGAAAGAGAAGCAGTCTGTTCCAACACTTCAATTCACTGTGCGAAGTGAATGGAGTGTTGCTTCACATTCTAAATGCTGTACTTTCAGAGAAAATCACTTTCCCCTGAAAGTGCCTTAAGCTAATTATAAGCATTCACCAGCAACTCACATGAGTTTCTGTGAAAGAGAAGCAGTCTGTTCCAACACTTCAATTCACTGCTCAAAGAGAATGGAGTGTTGCTTCACTTTCTAAATGATGTAATTTCAGAGAAAATCACTTTCCTTTGAAACTCCCTTAAGGTACTTACAGGAATTCACCAGCAACTCACATGAGTTTCTGTGTAAGAGGAGCAGTCTGTTCCAACACTTGAATTCACAGTGTGGAGTGAATGGAGTGTTGCTTCACTTTCTAAATGCTGTAGTTACAGAGATAATCACTATTTTTTGAAACTGCCTTAAGCTACTTACAAGCATTTAGAAGAACCTCACATTCGTTTCTCTGAAAGAGAAGCAGTCTCTGTCCCAACATTTCAATTCACTGTGCGAAGTGAATGGAGTGTTGCTTTACTTTCTATATGCTGTAGTTACAGAGAAAATCACTTTCCTTAAAGTGCCTTAAGCTACATAAAACCATTCACAAGAAACTCACATGAATTTCTCTGAAAGAGAAGCAGTCTTTTCCTACACTTCAATTCACTGTGCGAAGTGAATGGAGTGTTGCTAAACTTTCTAAATGCTGTACTTTCAGAGAAAATCACTTTCCTTTCAACGTACTTTAAGCTACTTACAAGCATTCACCAGCAACTCACATGAGTTTCTCTGAAAGCGAAGCAGTCAGTTCCAACTCTTCAATTCACTGTGTGAAGTGAATGTGTTGTTGTTTCACTTTCTAAATGCTGTACTTTCAGAGAAAATCACTTTCCTTTGAAACAGCCTTAAGCTACTTACAGGCATTCACCAGGAACTCACATGCATTTCTCTGAAAGAGAAGCAGTCTGTTCCTACACTTCTATTCACTCTGCGAAATGAATAGAGTGTTGCGTCACTTTCTAAATGCTGTACATTCAGAGATAATCACTTTCCTTTCAAAGTACCTTAAGCTACAAACAATCATTCAACAGCAACTCACATGAGTTTCTCTGAAAGAGAAGCAGTCTGCTCCAACACTTCAGTTCACTGTGCGAAGTGAATTTGTTGTTGTTTCACTTTCTAAATGCTGTACTTTCAGAGAAGATCACTTTCCTTTGATACTGCCTTAAGCTACTTACAGGAATTCACCAGCAACTCATATGAGTTTCTGTGTAAGAGGAGCAGTCTATTGCAACACTTCAATTCACAGTGTGAAGTGAATGGAGTGTTGCTTCTCTTTCTTAATGCTGTAGTTACAGAGATAGTCACTTTTTTTGAAACTGCCTTAAGCTACTTACAAGCATTTAGAAGAACCTCACATTCGTTTCTCTGAAAGAGAAGCACTCTGTCCCAACATTTCAATTCACTGTGCGAAGTGAATGGAGTGTTGCTTTACTTTCTAAATGCTGTAGTTACAGAGAAAATCACTTTCCTTTGAAAGTGCCTTAAGCTACATAAAAGCATTCACAAGAAACTCACATGCGTTTCTCTGAAAGAGAAGCAGTCTGTTCCTACACTTCAATTCACTGTGCGAAGTGAATGGAGTGTTGCTTCAGTTTCTAAATGCTGTACTTTCAGAGAAAATCACTTTCCTTTCAACGTACCTTAAGTTACTTACAAGCATTCACCAGCAACTCACATGAGTTTCTCGGAAAGTGAAGCAGTCTGTTCCTACACTTCAATTCACTGTGCGAAGTGAATGGAGTGTTGCTTCACTTTCTAAATGCTTTACTTTCAGAGAAAATCACTTTCCTTTGAAACTGCCTTAAGCTACTCTCAAGCATTCACCAGCAACTTAGATGAGTCTCCCTGAAAGAGAAGCAGTCTATTCCAACACTTCAATTCACTGTGTGAAGTGAATGGAGTGTTGCTTCACTTTCTAAATGCTGTACTTTCAGAGAAAATCACTTTCCTTTCAAAGTACCTTAAGCTACTTACAAGCATTCGCCAGCAACTCACATGCATTTCTCAGAAAGAGAAGCAGTCTGTTCCAACACTTCAATTCACTCTACGAAGTGAATAGAGTGTTGTGTCACTTTCTAAATGCTGTACTTTCAGAGAAAATCACATTCCTTTGAAACTGCCTTAAGCTACTTACAGGAGTTCACCAGCAACTCACATGAGTTTCTGTGTAAGAGGAGCAGTCTGTTCCAACACTTCAATTCACAGTGTGAAGTGAATGGAGTGTTGCTTCACTTTCTAAATGCTGTAGTTACAGAGATAATCACTTTTTTTGAAACTTCCTTAAGATACTTACAAGCATTTAGAAGAACCTTACATTCGTTTCTCTGAAAGAGAAGCAGTCTGTCCCAACATTTCAATTCACTGTGCGATGTGAATGGAGTGTTGCTTTACTTTCTAAATGCTGTAGTTACAGAGAAAATCACGTTCCTTAAAGGGCCTTAAGCTACATATAAGCATTCACCAGCAACTTACATGAGTTTCTCTGAAAGAGAAGCAGTCTGTTCCAACACTTCACTTCACTGTGCGAAGAGAATGGAGTGTTGCTTCACATTCTAAATGCTGTAGTTTCAGAGAAATTCACTTTCCTTTGAAACTGCCATAAGCTTCTTACAAGCATTCACCAGAAACTCACAATCATTTTTCTGAAAGAGACGCAGTCTGTTCCAACACTTCAATTCACTGTGCGAAGTGAATGGAGTGTTGCTTCACTTTCTAAATGCTGTACTTTCAGAGAAAATCACTTTCCTCTGAAAGTGCCTTAAGCTACTTACAAGCATTCACCAACAACTCACATGCATTTCTCTGAAAGAGAAGCAGTCTGTTCCAACACTTTAATACACTCTGCGAAGTGAATAGAGTGTTGCGTCACTTTCTAAATGGTGTACTTTCAGAGAAAATCACTTTCCTCTCAAAGTACCTTAAGGTACAAACAATCATTCAACAGCAACTCACATGAGTTTCTCTGAAAGTGAAGCAGTCTGTTCCAACACTTCAATTCACTGTGCGAAGTGAATTTGTTATAATTTCACTTTCTAAATGCTGTACTTTCAGAGAAGATCACTTTCCTTTGAAACTGCCTTAAGCTACTTACAGGAATTCACCAGCAACTCACATGAGTTTCTGTGTTAGAGGAGCAGTCTGTTCCAACACATCAATTCACAGTGTGAAGTGAATGGAGTGTTGCTTCACTTTCTAAATGCTGTTGTTACAGAGATAATCACTTTTTTTTGAAACTGCCTTAAGCTACTTACAAGCATTTAGAAGAACCTCATATTCGTTTCTCTGAAAGAGAAGCAGTCTGTCCCAACATTTCAATTCACTGTGCGAAGAGAATGGAGTGTTGCTTTACTTTCTAAATGCTGTAGTAACAAGGAAAATCACTTTCCTTTGAAAGTGCCTTAAGCTACATAAAAGCATTCACAAGAAACTCACATGCGTTTCTCTGAAAGAGAAGCAGTCTGTTCCCACACTTCAATTCACTGTGCGAAGTGAATGGAGTGTTGCTTCACTTTCTAAATGCTGTACTTTCATAGAAAATCACTTTCCTTTCAAAGTACCTTAAGCTACTTACAAGCATTCACCAGCAACTCACATGAGTTTCTCTGAAAGAGAAGCAGTCTGTTCCAACACTTCAATTCACTGTGCGAAGTGAATGGAGTGTTGCATCACTTTCTAAATGCTGTACTTTCAGAGAAAATCACTTTCCTTTGAAACTGCCTTAAGCTACTTACAAGCATTCAACAGCAACTCATAATCATTTTTCTGAAAGAGATGCAGTCTGTTCCAACACTTCAATTCAATGTTCAAAGAGAATGGGGTGTTTCTTCACTTTCTAAATGCTGTACTTTCAGACAAAATCACTTTCCTTTGAAACTGCCTTAAGCTAACTATAAGCGTTCAGAAGAAACTCACATGCATTTCTCTGAAAGAGAAGCAGTCTGTTCCAACTCTTCAATTCACTGTGCAAAGTGAATGGAGTTTTGTTTCACTTTATAAATGCTGTACTTTCAGAGAAAATCACTTTCCTTTGAAAGTGCCTTAAGATACTTACTAGCGGCTAGCTTCCCGCCAGCCATCCCAGCTTCCATCCAGAGGGCCTTCGGAGTGGTGAGTTGATTCGGGCCCGCGGCAGGGGCCCAGCAAGGAGGAGCTAGGACTTTCCCCGACCCCATAGACTCCCAGGTCAGCCTGCCCTGCTGGCTCCACCCTGCTAGCTTCCCCCCAGCCATCCCAGCTTCCATCCAGAGGGCCTTCCGAGTGGTGAGTTTATTCGGGCCACGGGCAGGGGCCCGATGATGGCGAGCTAGGACTTTCCCCGACCCCATAGACTCCCAGGTCAGCCTGCCCTGCTGGCTCCACCCTGCTAGCTTCCCCCCAGCCATCCCAGCTTCCATCCAGAGGGCCTTCCGAGTGGTGAGTTTATTCGGGCCACGGGCAGGGGCCCGATGATGGCGAGCTAGGACTTTCCCCGACCCCATAGACTCCCAGGTCAGCCTGCCCTGCCGGCTCCACCCTGCTAGCTTCCCGCCAGCCATCCCAGCTTCCATCCAGAGGGCCTTCCGAGTGGTGAGTTGATTCGGGCCACGGCAGGGGCCCCGGCGAGGGGGAGCTAGGACTTTCCCCGACCCCATAGACACCCAGGTCAGCCTGCCCTGCTGGCTCCACCCTGCTAGCTTCCTGCCAGCCATCCCAGCTTCCATCCAGAGGGCCTTCCCGAGTGGTGAGTTGATTCGGGCCACGGCAGGGGCCCCGGCGAGGGGAAGCTAGGACTTTCCCCGACCCCATAGACTCCCAGGTCAGCCTGCCCTGCTGGCTCCACCCTGCTAGCTCCCGCCAGCCATCCCAGCTTCCATCCAGAGGGCCTTCCGAGTGGTGAGTTGATTCGGGCCACGGCAGGGGCCCGGCGAGGGGGAGCTAGGACTTTCCCCGACCCCATAGACTCCCAGGCCAGCCTGCAGTGCTGTGTCCACACTGCTAGGCTCTCCCGCCTGCCATCCCAGCTTCCATCCAGGTACAAATTTCTATATTTCTCCCCTCCCACTGAGGCCATAAAATTTCCCCAGTTCAGCTGCCTTGCACACTGGGCCTGCTCTGTAGGGGCATCCCGGAAAGAGGGAGTGCCTGTGCTTCAATACCCTGCCTGGGGAAAGGTAGGCATTCTGTCAGTGAACTCCCTGCCCAACAAGGGAACCTGACCCGATACCAGAAGTTCCAATAGAGAGCATTGGATCGAAGAGATGGGCAGACGCCAAGGCAAGACCTCCTCCAACAATCTGAAAAACAACATGAAAATATCAGATCCCAACGACCCTACAACAGAAGGATTTGAGCACTCTAACCCAGATGAAGTGGGAAAAAGTGCCATTATGAAAGCAATAGAGTCCCTTAAACAGGATATGAATAACTCCCTTAAGGAACTGGTCGAGAAGTATAACAAAAAGTTTGAAGAAATGAGTATAGAAATGGATGAGAAATATAACAAAAAGTTTGAAGAAATAAGTAAATCCGTGAATGATACCCTGAGAAACCAAGAAAAAACAATCAAGCAAGTAAAGGAAACAGTCCAAGAATTGAAAACTGAAATGGAGGCAATGAAGAAAACACAAAACGAGAACCGGCTGGATATGGAAAACCTAGGTAAACGAGCGGAGACTACAGAATCAAGCATAACCAATAGAATACAAGAGATAGAAGAACGAATCTCAGATTCTGAAGATACCATAGAGAAAATAAATGCTCTGGTCAGAGAAAACGGCAAATCCAACAAATTCTCTTCACAAAACATTCAGGAAATCTGGGACACAATAAAAAAACCAAATCTAAGAATAATAGGGATTGAAGAAGGAGAAGAACTGCAGATCAAAGGCCCAGAAAATATATTCAACAAAATTATAGAAGAAAACTTTCCCAACCTAAAGAACGATATTCCTATGAAGGTTCAAGAAGCATACAGAACACCGAATAGATTGGATCAGAAAAAAACATCCCCGCGTCATATAATAATCAAAACACAAAACATAAATATTAAAGAAAAAATTTTAAGAGCTGCAAAGGAAAAAGGTCAAGTAACTTATAAAGGTAAACCTATCAGGCTTACACCGGATTTCTCTATGGAAACCATGAAAGCCAGAAGATCCTGGATAGAGGTACTGCAGAAACTAAGAGACCATGGATGCAAACCCAGACTAATATACCCTGCCAAGCTACTGTTCACTATCAACGGAGAAAACAAAATATTCCAGGATAAAAACAAATTTAAACAATACGTAGCTACTAATCCAGCCTTACAGAGAATATTAGAAGGAAAATCACTACCGAAGGAATCCAACATTCCTAACACGGCCTACAATAACTCGAACATCTAGCGACCATTCACAAGCACAAATTAAAGAAGAAAAACACATATACTCTACTACCTAACAAAAAAAAAATGACCGGGGTCAACAACCACTGGTCATTAATATCACTTAATATCAATGGACTCAATTCACCTATAAAGAGGCACAGACTTAGAGATTGGATACGAAAACAGGATCCAACATTCTGCTGTTTACAAGAAACACACCTCAACCACAAAGACAGACACCTACTCAGAGTAAAGGGTTGGGAAAAGGTTTTCCAAGCAAATGGACCTAAGAAACAAGCGGGCGTGGCCATTCTAATATCTAACAAAATCGACTTCAAACTAAAATCAATCAGAAGAAATGGAGATGGACATTTCATACTCATAACTGGAACAATTCATCAGGAGGAAGTCTCAATCCTGAATATCTATGCTCCTAATATAAAGGCACCCACATATGTAAAAGAAACTCTTCTAGAACTCAAGGCGGTCATCAAACCACACACACTAATAGTAGGAGACTTCAACACTCCTCTCTCACCAATGGACAGGTCAATCAGACAGAAACCAAACAGAGAATTGAGAGACCTATTGGAGGTATTGAATCAAATGGACTTAACAGACATCTATAGAACACTCCACCCAAATAGGAAAGAATATACCTTTTTCTCTGCAGCTCATGGAACCTTCTCGAAAATTGACCACATACTCGGTAACAAAGTAAACTTCCACAGATACAAAAAAATATTAGTAACTACCTGTGTCTTGTCAGATCACCATGGACTAAAATTAGAATTCAACAACAATGCTCCCCCCAGGAAGCCAACAAACTCATGGAAACTGAACAGTCAACTACTAAATCACCCCTGGGTCAAGGAAGAAATAAAGAAAGAAATTAAACTCTTCCTTGAATTTAATGAAAACAAAGACACAACATACTCAAACCTATGGGACACTATGAAAGCAGTGCTAAGAGGAAAGTTCATAGCACTAAGTGCCCAATTAAAGAAAGCAGAGAAAGCACACATTGGAGAATTAACAGCACAATTGAAAGCTCTAGAAAAAAAAGAAGCTGATTCACCCAGGAGGTCTAGAAGACTGGAAATAATCAAACTGAGGGCTGAAATCAACAAAATAGAAACAGAGAAAACAATCCAAAGAATCAATGAATCAAAAAGCTGGTTCTTGGAGAAAATCAACAAGATTGACAAACCCCTAGCCAAGTTAATCAAACGGCAGAGAGAGAACATGCAAATTAATAAGATCAGAAATGAAAAGGGGGACATAACCACAGACACAGAGGAAATCCAGAGAATCATTAGATCTTACTATGAAAGTTTATATGCCACAAAGTTGGAAAATGTAAAAGAAATGGACATTTTTTTAGATAAGTACCATATACCAAAGTTGAACCAAGAACAGGTGAACAATCTAAATAGACCTGTTAGTCGCGAAGAATTAGAAGCTGTTATCAAAAATCTCCCTACCAAAAAAAGCCCAGGACCAGATGGTTTCAATGCAGAATTCTACCAGAACTTCCAGGAAGAGCTAATACCTATACTCCTTAACGTATTCCACAATATAGAAACAGAAGAGTCATTGCCTAACTCCTTTTATGAAGCTACAGTTACCCTAATACCAAAACCACACAAAGACACAACCAAGAAAGAGAATTACAGGCCAATCTCACTCATGAACATCGACGCGAAAATTCTCAATAAAATACTGGCAAACCGAATCCAAGAGCACATTAGAAAAATTATCCATTATGATCAAGTCGGCTTCATTCCAGAGATGCAGGGCTGGTTCAACATACGCAAATCTATCAATGTAATCCATCATATAAATAAACTGAAAGAAAAAAACCATATGATCATCTCACTAGATGCTGAAAAAGCATTTGACAAAATTCAACACCCATTTATGATAAAGGTGTTGGAGAGACTGGGGATACAAGGATCATACCTAAATATAATAAAAGCAATATACAGCAAGCCGACAGCTAACATCAAACTGAATGGAGAGAAACTCAAAGCCTTTCCACTAAAATCAGGAACGCCACAAGGCTGTCCACTCTCTCCATACCTCTTCAATATAGTGCTTGAAGTTCTAGCAATAGCAATAAGACAACATAAGGAGATCAAGGGGATTCGAATTGGAAAGGATGAAGTTAAACTTTCATTATTTGCTGACGATATGATAGTTTACATAAGTGACCCCAAAAACTCTACCAAAGAACTCCTACAGCTGATAAACACCTTTAGTAACGTGGCAGGATACAAGATCAACTCCAAAAAATCAGTGGCCCTCCTATACACAAAGGATAAAGAAGCAGAGAGGGAAATCAGAGAAGCATCACCTTTCATGATAGCCACAAATAGCATAAAATATCTTGGGGTTACTCTAACCAAGGAAGTGAAAGACCTATTTGACAAAAACTTTAAGTCTTTGAAGAAAGAAATTGAGGAGGATACCAGAAAATGGAAAGACCTCCCCTGCTCTTGGATTGGGAGAATCAACATAGTAAAAATGGCAATTCTACCAAAAGCAATCTATAGATTCAATGCAATCCCCATCAAAATCCCATCAAACTTCTTCATAGACCTTGAGGGAACAATAATCAAGTTTATATGGCAAAACAAAAAACCCAGGATAGCCAAAACAATCTTATATAATAAAAGAACTTCTGGAGGCATTACCATCCCTGACTTCAAACTCTATTATAGAGCTACAGTATTGAAAACAGCTTGGTATTGGCATAAGAACAGAGAAGTCGACCTATGGAATCGAATAGAAGACCCAGATATTAACCCACAAACTTATGAACACCTAATTTTCGACAAGGGAGCTAAAGGTATACAATGGAAGAAGGAAAGCATCTTTAACAAATGGTGCTGGCATAACTGGATGTCAACCTGTAAAAAAATGAAAGTAGATCCATATCTATCACCATGCACAAAAATCAAGTCCAAATGGATTAAAAACATCAACATTAATCCGTCCACTTTGAACCTGATAGAAGAGAAAGTGGGAAGTAGTCTACAAGATTTAGGCACAGGAGGCCTCTTCCTAAGCAGGACCCCAGCAGCACAGACAATAAGAGAAACAATGAATAAATGGGATCTACTGAAACTGGGAAGCTTCTGTAAAGCAAAGGACACTGTCAGTAGGACAAAAAGGCTGCCTTCTGACTGGGAGAAGATCTTCACCAACCCCTCATCAGACAAAGGTCTGATCTCCAAAATATACAAAGAACTCAAGAAACTAGGCACTAAAACTCTAATTAACCCAATTAAAAAATGGGGTACTGAACTTAACAGAGAATTCACAACAGATGAACTTCGAATGGCCAGAAGACACTTAAGGTCATGCTCAACCTCCTTAGCGATCAGGGAAATGCAAATCAAAACCACTTTGAGATACCATCTTACACCTGTCAGAATAGCTAAAGTCAAAAACACCAATGATATCCTATGCTGGAGAGGATGTGGGGTGAGGGGAACACTCATCCATTGTTGGTGGGAATGCAAACTCGTGCAGCCACTGTGGAAATCAGTGTGGCGGTTTCTCAGGAAACTGGGAGTCAACCTCCCTCAGGACCCAGCAATTCCACTCTTGGGAATATACCCTAAAGATTCCCGATCATACTACAAAAGCATTTGTTCTACTATGTTCATAGCAGCACTATTTGTAATAGCCAGAACCTGGAAACAGCCTAGGTGCCCCTCAATAGAAGAATGGTTAAAAAAGGTGTGGAACATATACACATTAGAGTTTTACTCAGCGGTAAAAAACAATGACATCTTGAATTTTGCATGCAAATGGATGGAAATAGAAAACGCTTTACTGAGTGAGGTAAGCCAGACCCAAAAAGAGGAACACGGTATGTATTCACTCATAAGTGGATTCTAACCATAATTAAAGGTCTTTGAGCCTATTATTCGTGATCCTAGAGAAGCTAAATAAGAAGATGAACCTGATGAAGATTATTTAGCTATTCACCAGGAGGTAGGAAATAGACAAGAGTCCCAGGTAACCTCGGGTGCATGGGGGGGAGGGAGGGTCGATGGAAGGGGAGAAGGTTAGAGAGAAGGGAGTAGGGGAAGAAAGGGGAAAGCTTGGTGGCCTGGGATGGGGGGGAGGGAGGAAGGATGAATATGGGATCAGGGAAGATTATATTTCAACTAAGGGACCCATTTTAGGGTTTACAGGAGACTTGATTATATATGGGATCCCAGGTCCAAGGAGAGATCCCCCAGATTGCTCTCTGGACAGAGGAGTGGGTGCCTGAATCGGCCGTGGCCCATGTCCATACTGATGTATATTTTGCTTATCACCATAGATCCTGCATCTGACGAAGGACGGCGATACAGTCGGTGACCCATATTGCAGCACCGGACTGAGCCCCCGAGGTCCAAATGAGGAGTAGAAGGAGGAAGAACATGAAAAACGAAATCAGTACTGCGAGGGATGCTATCACCCACTGATACAAGGGAACGGATCTGATGAGAGTTTACCAAGGCCAGTTGGACTGGGACTGAAAGAGGACGTGATCTAACCAGACTCTCCGAATTTGGCCGGATTCTATGACTGTGGCTGACCCGAAGTCTTTCTGAAAAGCCATTGACTATGACACTGGGACCTGGTTCCTCTACATATAATGGATTTTGGGGATCCAGTCTGTTTGGACACTCACCTTCCTGGACCTGGAGTGAGGGGGAAAGAACTGGAACTTCCCACAGGGCAGGAAACCCTGACTGCCCTGGGGGACGAAAAGGGAGGAGGAGGGGGAGTAGGGGGAATGGGAGAGTGTTGGGAGGGGGGGTGGAAATGGAAACTTTTATAATTTAATAAAATTTACTAAAAAAAAAAGATACTTACTAGCATTCACCAGCAACTCACAATCATTTTTCTGAAAGAGAAGCACTCTGTTCCATAACTTCAATTCACTGTGCGAAGTGTATGGAGTGTTGCTTCACTTTCTAAATGCTGTACTTTCAGAGAAAATCACTTTCCTTTGAAAGTGCCTTAAGCTAATTATAAGCATTCACAAGAAACTCACATGCATTTCTCTGAAAGAGAAGCAGTGTGGTCCAACACTTCAATTCACTGTGCGAAGTGAATGGAGTGTTGCTTCACTTTCTAAATGCTGTACTTTCAGAGAAAATCACTTTCCTTTGAAACTGCCTTCAGCTGCTTACAAGCATTCACCAGCAACTCACATGAGTTTCTCTGAAAGAGAAGCAGTCTGTTCCAACACTTCATTTCATTGTGCGAAGTGAATGGAGTGTTGCTTCACTTTTTAAATGCTGTACTTTCAGAGAAAATCACTTTCCTTTCAAAGTACCTTAAGCTACAAACAAGCATTCACCAGCAACTCACATGAGTTTCTCTGAAAGAGAAGCAGTCTGTTCCAACACTTCAATTCACTGTGCGAAGTGAATGGAGTGTTGCTTCACTTTCTAAATGCTGTACTTTCAGAGAAAATCACTTTCCTTTGAAACTGCCTTCAGCTACTTAGAAGCATTCAACAGCAACTCACATGAGTTTCTCTGAAATTGAAGCAATCTGTTCCAACACTTCATTTCATTGTGCGAAGTGAATGGAGTGGTGCTTCACTTTCCAAATGCTGTACTTTCAGAGAAAATCACTTTCCTTTGAAACTGCCTTAAGCTACTTACAAGCATTCACAAGCAACTCACATGAGTTTCTCTGAAAGAGAAGCAGTGTGGTCCAACACTTCAATTCATTGTGCGAAGTGAATGGAGTGTTGCTTCACTTTCTAAATGCTGTACTTTCAGAGAAAATCACTTTCCTTTCAAAGTACCTTAAGCTACAAACAAGCATTCACCAGCAACTCACATGAGTTTCTCTGAAAGAGAAGCAGTCTGTTCCAACACTTCAATTCACTGTGCGAAGTGAACGTGTTGTTGTTTCACTTTCTAAATGCTGTAATTTCAGAGAAAATCACTTTCCTTTGAAACTGCCTAAAGCTACTTACAAGCATTCTCCAGCAACTCACATGCATTTCTCTGAAAGAGAAGCGGTCTGTTCCAACACTTCAATTCACTGTGCGAAGTGAATGGAGGGTTGCTTCACTTTCAAAAGGCTGTACTTTCAGAGAAAATCACTTTCCTTTGAAAGTGCCTTAAGCTACTTTCAAGCATTCCTCAGCAACTCACATCCATATCTCTGAAAGAGAAGCAGTCTGTTCCAAAACTTCAATTCACTGTGCGAAGTGAATGGAGTGTTGCTTCACTTTCTAAATGCTGTACTTTGAGAGAAAATCTCTTTCCTTTGAAAGTGCCTTAAGCTAATTATAAGCATTCACAAGAAACTCACATGCATTTCTCTGAAAGAGAAGCAGTCTGTTCCAACACTTCAATTCACTGTGCGAAGTGAATGGAGTGTTGCTTCACTATCAAAATGCTGTACTTTCAGAGAAAATCACTTTCCTTTGTAAGTGCCTTAAGCTACTTACAAGCATTCCCCAGCAACTCACATGCATTTCTCTGAAAGAGAAGCAGACTGTTCCAACACTTCAATTCACTGTGCGAAGTGAATGGAGTGTTGCTTCACTTTGTAAATGCTGTCCTTTTAGAGAAAATCACTTTCCTTTGAAAGTGCCTTAAGCTAATTATAAGCATTCACAAGAAACTCACATGCATTTCTCTGAAAGAGAAGCAGTGTGTTCCAACACTTCAATTCACTGTGCAAAGTGAATGGAGTGTTGCTTCACTTTCTAAATGCTCTACTTTGAGAGAAAATCTCTTTCCTTTGAAAGTGCCTTAAGCTAATTATATGCATTCACAAGAAACTCACATGCATTTCTCTGAAAGAGAAGCAGTCTGTTCCAACACTTCAATTCACTGTGCGAAGTGAATGGAGTGTTGCGTCACTTTCTAAATGCTGTACTTTCAGAGAAAATCACTTTCCTTTGAAACTGCCTTAAGCTACGTACAAGCATTCACCAGCAACTCACATGAGTTTCTCTAAAAGAGAAGCATTCTGTTCCAACTCTTCAATTCACGGTGCGAAGTGAATGGAGTGTTGTGTCACTTTCTAAATGCTGTACTTTCAGAGAAAACCACTTTCCTTTGAAAGTACCTTAAGCTACTTACAAGCATTCACCAGCAACTCACATGAGTTTCTCTGAAAGAGAAGCAGTCTGTTCCAACACTTCAATTCACTGTGCGAAGTGAATGTGTTATTGTTTCACTTTCTAAATGCTGTACTTTCAGAAAAAATCACTTTCCTTTGAAACTGCCTTAAGGTACTTACAAGCATTCCCCAGGAACTCACATGCATTTCTCTGAAAGAGAAGCAGTCTGTTCCAACACTTCAATTCACTGTGAGAAGTGAATGGAGTGTTGCTTCACTTTCTAAATGCTGTACTTTCAGAGAAAATCACTTTCCTTTGAAACTGCCTTAAGCTACTTACAAGCATTCACCTGCAACTCACATACATTTTTCTGAAAGAGAAGCAGTCTGTTCCAACACTTCAATTCACTTTGCGAAGTGAATGGAGGGTTGCTTCACTTTCAAAATGCTGTACTTTCAGAGAAAATCATTTTCCTTTAAAAGTGCCTTAAGCTACTTACAAGCATCCACCAGCAACTCACATGCATTTCTCTGAAAGAGAAGCAGTCTGTTCCAACACTTCAATTCACTGTGCAAAGTAAATGGAGTGTTGCTTCACTTTCTAAATGCTGTACTTTCAGAGAAAATCACTTTCCTTTGAAAGTGCCTTAAGCTAATTATAAGCATTCACAAGAAACTCACATGCATTTCTATGAAAGAGAAGCAGTCTGTTCCAACACTTCAATTCACTGTGCGAAGTGAATGGAGTGTTGCTTCACTATCAAAATGCTGTACTTTCAGAGAAAATCACTTTCCTTTGTAAGTGCCTTAAGCTACTTACAAGCATTCCCCAGCAACTCACATGCATTTCTCTGAAAGAGAAGCAGACTGTTCCAACACTTCAATTCACTGTGCGAAGTGAATGGAGTGTTGCTTCACTTTGTAAATGCTGTCCATTCAGAGGAAATCACTTTCCTTTGAAAGTGCCTTAAGCTAATTATAAGCATTCACAAGAAACTCACATGCATTTCTCTGAAAGAGAAGCAGTGTGTTCCAACACTTCAATTCACTGTGCAAAGTGAATGGAGTGTTGCTTCACGTTCTAAATGCTGTACTTTCAGAGAAAATCACTTTCCTTTGAAACTGCCTTAAGCTACTTACAAGCATTCTCCAGCAACTCACATGCATTTCTCTGAAAGAGAAGCAGTCTGTTCCAACACTTCAATTCACTGTGCGTAGTGAATGAAGTGTTGCTTCATTTTCTAAATGCTGTGCTTTCAGAGAAAATCACTTTCCTTTGAAAGTGCCTTAAGCTAATTATAAGCATTCACAAGAAACTCACATGCATTTCTCTGAAAGAGAAGCAGTCTGTTCCAACACTTCAATTCACTGTGCGAGGTGAATGGAGTGTTGCTTCACTTTCTAAATTCTGTACTCTCAGAGAAAATCACTTTCCTTTGAAACTGCCTTCAGCTGCTTACAAGCATTCACCAGCAACTCACATGAGTTTCTCTGAAAGAGAAGCAGTCTGTTCCAACACTTCAATTCACTGTGCGAAGTGAATGGAGTGTTGCGTCACTTTCTAAAGGCTGTACTTTCAGAGAAAATCATTTTCCTTTCAAAGTACCTTAAACTACTTACAAGCATTCACCAGCAACTCACATGAGTTTCTCTGAAAGAGAAGCAGTGTGTTCAAACACTTCAATTCACTGTGCGAAGTGAATGTGTTGTTGTTTCACTTTCTAAGTGCTGTACGTTCAGGGAAATCACTTTCCTTTGAAACTGCCTTAAGCTACTTACAAGCATTCACCAGCAACTCACATGCATTTCTCTGAAAGAGAAGCAGTCTGTTCCAACACTTCAATTCACTGTGCAAAGTGAAGTTGCTTCAGTTTCTAAATGCTGTACTTTCAGAGAAAATCACTTTCCTTCGAAACAGCCTTAAGCTACTTACAAGCATTCACCTGCAACTCACATGAGTCTCTCTGAAAGAGAAGCAGTCTGTTCCAACACTTCAATTCACTGTGCAAAGTGAATGGAGGGTTGCTTCACTTTCAAAATGCTGTACTTTCAGAGAAAATCACTTTCCTTTGTAAGTGCCTTAAGCTACTTACAAGCATTCTCCAGCAACTCACATGCATTTCTCTGAAAGAGAAGCGGTCTGTTCCAACACTTCAATTCACTGTGCGAAGTGAATGGAGGGTTGCTTCACTTTCAAAAGGCTGTACTTTCAGAGAAAATCACTATCCTTTGAAAGTGCCTTAAGCTACATTCAAGCATTCCTCAGCAACTCACATCCATATCTCCGAAAGAGAAGCCGTCTGTTCCAAAACTTCAATTCACTGTGCGAAGTGAATGGAGTGTTGCTTCACTTTCTAAATGCTGTCCTTTCAGAGAAAATCTCTTTCCTTTGAAAGTGCCTTAAGCTAATTATATGCATTCACAAGAAACTCACATGCATTTCTCTGAAAAAGAAGCAGTCTGTTCCAACACTTCAATTCACTGTGCGAAGTGAATGGAGTGTTGCGTCACTTTCTAAATGCTGTACTTTCAGAGAAAATCACTTTCCTTTGAAACTGCCTTAAGCTACTTACAAGCATTCACCAGCAACCCACATGAGTTTCTCTGAAAGAGAAGCATTCTGTTCCAACTCTTCAATTCACGGTGCGAAGTGAATGGAGTGTTGCGTCACTTTCTAAATGCTGTACTTTCAGAGAAAACCACTTTCCTTTGAAATTACCTTAAGTTACTTACAAGCATTCACCAGCAACTCACATTAGTTTCTCTGAAAGAGAAGCAGTCTGTTCCAACACTTCAATTCACTGTGCGAAGTGAATGTGTTGTTGTTTCACTTTCTAAATGCTGTGCTTTCAGAAAAAATCACTTTCCTTTGAAACTGCCTTAAGGTACTTACAAGCATTCCCCAGGAACTCACATGCATTTCTCTGAAAGAGAAGCAGTCTGTTCCAACACTTCAATTCACTGTGAGAAGTTAATGGAGTGTTGCTTCACTTTCTAAATGCTGTACTTTCAGAGAAAATCACTTTCCTTTGAAACTGCCTTAAGCTACTTACAAGCATTCACCTGCAACTCACATACATTTTTCTGAAAGAGAAGCAGTCTGTTCCAACACTTCAATTCACTTTGCGAAGTGAATGGAGGGTTGCTTCACTTTCAAAATGCTGTACTTTCAGAGAAAATCACTTTCCTTTAAAAGTGCCTTAAGCTACTTACAAGCATTCACCAGCAACTCACATGCATTTCTCTGAAAGAGAAGCAGTCTGTTCCATCACTTCAATTCACTGTGCAAAGTAAATGGAGTGTTGCTTCACTTTCTAAATGCTGTACTTTCAGAGAAAATCACTTTCCTTTGAAAGTGCCTTAAGCTAATTATAAGCATTCACAAGAAACTCTCATGCATTTCTCTGAAAGAGAAGCAGTCTGTTCCAACACTTCAATTCACTGTGCAAAGTGAATGGAGTGTTGCTTCACGTTCTAAATGCTGTACTTTCAGAGAAAATCACTTTCCTTTGAAACTGCCTTAAGCTACTTACAAGCTTTCTCCAGCAACTCACATGCATTTCTCTGAAAGAGAAGCAGTCTGTTCCAACACTTCAATTCACTGTGCGAAGTGATGGAGTGTTGCTTCATTTTCAAAATGCTGTGCTTTCAGAGAAAATCACTTTCCTTTGAAACTGCCTTAAGCTAATTATAAGCATTCACAAGAAACTCACATGCATTTCTCTGAAAGAGAAGCAGTCTGTTCCAACACTTCAATTCACTGTGCGAAGTGAATGGAGTGTTGCGTCACTTTCTAAATGCTGTACTTTCAGAGAAAATCACTTTCCTTTGAAACTGCTTTAAGCTACTTACAAGCATTCACCAGCAATTCACATGAGTTTCTCTGAAAGAGAAGCATTCTGTTCCAACTCTTCAATTCACGGTGCGAAGTGAATGGAGTGTTGCGTCACTTTCTAAATGCTGTACTTTCAGAGAAAATCACTTTCCTTTGCAAGTACCTTAAGCTACTTACAAGCATTCACCAGCAACTCACATGAGTTTCTCTGAAAGAGAAGCAGTCTGTTCCAACACTTCAATTCACTGTGCGAAGTGAATGTGTTGTTGTTTCACTTTCTAAATGCTGTACTTTCAGAAAAAATCACTTTCCTTTGAAACTGCCTTAAGGTACTTACAAGCATTCACCAGGAACTCACATGCATTTCTCTGAAAGAGAAGCAGTCTGTTCCAACACTTCAATTCACTGTGAGAAGTGGATGGAGTGTTGCTTCACTTTCTAAATGCTGTACTTTCAGAGAAAATCACTTTCCTTTGAAACTGCCTTAAGCTACTTACAAGCATTCACCAGCAACTCACATGCATTTCTCTGAAAGAGAAGCAGTCTGTTCCAACACTTCAATTCACTGTGCGAAGTGAACGTGTTGTTGTTTCACTTTCTAAATGCTGTAATTTCAGAGAAAATCACTTTCCTTTGAAACTGCCTAAAGCTACTTACAAGCATTCTCCAGCAACTCACATGCATTTCTCTGAAAGAGAAGCGGTCTGTTCCAACACTTCAATTCACTGTGCGAAGTGAATGGAGGGTTGCTTCACTTTCAAAAGGCTGTACTTTCAGAGAAAATCACTTTCCTTTGAAAGTGCCTTAAGCTACTTTCAAGCATTCCTCAGCAACTCACATCCATATCTCTGAAAGAGAAGCAGTCTGTTCCAAAACTTCAATTCACTGTGCGAAGTGAATGGAGTGTTGCTTCACTTTCTAAATGCTGTACTTTGAGAGAAAATCTCTTTCCTTTGAAAGTGCCTTAAGCTAATTATAAGCATTCACAAGAAACTCACATGCATTTCTCTGAAAGAGAAGCAGTCTGTTCCAACACTTCAATTCACTGTGCGAAGTGAATGGAGTGTTGCTTCACTATCAAAATGCTGTACTTTCAGAGAAAATCACTTTCCTTTGTAAGTGCCTTAAGCTACTTACAAGCATTCCCCAGCAACTCACATGCATTTCTCTGAAAGAGAAGCAGACTGTTCCAACACTTCAATTCACTGTGCGAAGTGAATGGAGTGTTGCTTCACTTTGTAAATGCTGTCCTTTTAGAGAAAATCACTTTCCTTTGAAAGTGCCTTAAGCTAATTATAAGCATTCACAAGAAACTCACATGCATTTCTCTGAAAGAGAAGCAGTGTGTTCCAACACTTCAATTCACTGTGCAAAGTGAATGGAGTGTTGCTTCACTTTCTAAATGCTCTACTTTGAGAGAAAATCTCTTTCCTTTGAAAGTGCCTTAAGCTAATTATATGCATTCACAAGAAACTCACATGCATTTCTCTGAAAGAGAAGCAGTCTGTTCCAACACTTCAATTCACTGTGCGAAGTGAATGGAGTGTTGCGTCACTTTCTAAATGCTGTACTTTCAGAGAAAATCACTTTCCTTTGAAACTGCCTTAAGCTACGTACAAGCATTCACCAGCAACTCACATGAGTTTCTCTAAAAGAGAAGCATTCTGTTCCAACTCTTCAATTCACGGTGCGAAGTGAATGGAGTGTTGTGTCACTTTCTAAATGCTGTACTTTCAGAGAAAACCACTTTCCTTTGAAAGTACCTTAAGCTACTTACAAGCATTCACCAGCAACTCACATGAGTTTCTCTGAAAGAGAAGCAGTCTGTTCCAACACTTCAATTCACTGTGCGAAGTGAATGTGTTATTGTTTCACTTTCTAAATGCTGTACTTTCAGAAAAAATCACTTTCCTTTGAAACTGCCTTAAGGTACTTACAAGCATTCCCCAGGAACTCACATGCATTTCTCTGAAAGAGAAGCAGTCTGTTCCAACACTTCAATTCACTGTGAGAAGTGAATGGAGTGTTGCTTCACTTTCTAAATGCTGTACTTTCAGAGAAAATCACTTTCCTTTGAAACTGCCTTAAGCTACTTACAAGCATTCACCTGCAACTCACATACATTTTTCTGAAAGAGAAGCAGTCTGTTCCAACACTTCAATTCACTTTGCGAAGTGAATGGAGGGTTGCTTCACTTTCAAAATGCTGTACTTTCAGAGAAAATCATTTTCCTTTAAAAGTGCCTTAAGCTACTTACAAGCATCCACCAGCAACTCACATGCATTTCTCTGAAAGAGAAGCAGTCTGTTCCAACACTTCAATTCACTGTGCAAAGTAAATGGAGTGTTGCTTCACTTTCTAAATGCTGTACTTTCAGAGAAAATCACTTTCCTTTGAAAGTGCCTTAAGCTAATTATAAGCATTCACAAGAAACTCACATGCATTTCTATGAAAGAGAAGCAGTCTGTTCCAACACTTCAATTCACTGTGCGAAGTGAATGGAGTGTTGCTTCACTATCAAAATGCTGTACTTTCAGAGAAAATCACTTTCCTTTGTAAGTGCCTTAAGCTACTTACAAGCATTCCCCAGCAACTCACATGCATTTCTCTGAAAGAGAAGCAGACTGTTCCAACACTTCAATTCACTGTGCGAAGTGAATGGAGTGTTGCTTCACTTTGTAAATGCTGTCCATTCAGAGGAAATCACTTTCCTTTGAAAGTGCCTTAAGCTAATTATAAGCATTCACAAGAAACTCACATGCATTTCTCTGAAAGAGAAGCAGTGTGTTCCAACACTTCAATTCACTGTGCAAAGTGAATGGAGTGTTGCTTCACGTTCTAAATGCTGTACTTTCAGAGAAAATCACTTTCCTTTGAAACTGCCTTAAGCTACTTACAAGCATTCTCCAGCAACTCACATGCATTTCTCTGAAAGAGAAGCAGTCTGTTCCAACACTTCAATTCACTGTGCGTAGTGAATGAAGTGTTGCTTCATTTTCTAAATGCTGTGCTTTCAGAGAAAATCACTTTCCTTTGAAAGTGCCTTAAGCTAATTATAAGCATTCACAAGAAACTCACATGCATTTCTCTGAAAGAGAAGCAGTCTGTTCCAACACTTCAATTCACTGTGCGAGGTGAATGGAGTGTTGCTTCACTTTCTAAATTCTGTACTCTCAGAGAAAATCACTTTCCTTTGAAACTGCCTTCAGCTGCTTACAAGCATTCACCAGCAACTCACATGAGTTTCTCTGAAAGAGAAGCAGTCTGTTCCAACACTTCAATTCACTGTGCGAAGTGAATGGAGTGTTGCGTCACTTTCTAAAGGCTGTACTTTCAGAGAAAATCATTTTCCTTTCAAAGTACCTTAAACTACTTACAAGCATTCACCAGCAACTCACATGAGTTTCTCTGAAAGAGAAGCAGTCTGTTCAAACACTTCAATTCACTGTGCGAAGTGAATGTGTTGTTGTTTCACTTTCTAAGTGCTGTACGTTCAGGGAAATCACTTTCCTTTGAAACTGCCTTAAGCTACTTACAAGCATTCACCAGCAACTCACATGCATTTCTCTGAAAGAGAAGCAGTCTGTTCCAACACTTCAATTCACTGTGCAAAGTGAAGTTGCTTCAGTTTCTAAATGCTGTACTTTCAGAGAAAATCACTTTCCTTCGAAACAGCCTTAAGCTACTTACAAGCATTCACCTGCAACTCACATGAGTCTCTCTGAAAGAGAAGCAGTCTGTTCCAACACTTCAATTCACTGTGCAAAGTGAATGGAGGGTTGCTTCACTTTCAAAATGCTGTACTTTCAGAGAAAATCACTTTCCTTTGTAAGTGCCTTAAGCTACTTACAAGCATTCTCCAGCAACTCACATGCATTTCTCTGAAAGAGAAGCGGTCTGTTCCAACACTTCAATTCACTGTGCGAAGTGAATGGAGGGTTGCTTCACTTTCAAAAGGCTGTACTTTCAGAGAAAATCACTATCCTTTGAAAGTGCCTTAAGCTACATTCAAGCATTCCTCAGCAACTCACATCCATATCTCCGAAAGAGAAGCCGTCTGTTCCAAAACTTCAATTCACTGTGCGAAGTGAATGGAGTGTTGCTTCACTTTCTAAATGCTGTCCTTTCAGAGAAAATCTCTTTCCTTTGAAAGTGCCTTAAGCTAATTATATGCATTCACAAGAAACTCACATGCATTTCTCTGAAAAAGAAGCAGTCTGTTCCAACACTTCAATTCACTGTGCGAAGTGAATGGAGTGTTGCGTCACTTTCTAAATGCTGTACTTTCAGAGAAAATCACTTTCCTTTGAAACTGCCTTAAGCTACTTACAAGCATTCACCAGCAACCCACATGAGTTTCTCTGAAAGAGAAGCATTCTGTTCCAACTCTTCAATTCACGGTGCGAAGTGAATGGAGTGTTGCGTCACTTTCTAAATGCTGTACTTTCAGAGAAAACCACTTTCCTTTGATATTACCTTAAGTTACTTACAAGCATTCACCAGCAACTCACATTAGTTTCTCTGAAAGAGAAGCAGTCTGTTCCAACACTTCAATTCACTGTGCGAAGTGAATGTGTTGTTGTTTCACTTTCTAAATGCTGTGCTTTCAGAAAAAATCACTTTCCTTTGAAACTGCCTTAAGGTACTTACAAGCATTCCCCAGGAACTCACATGCATTTCTCTGAAAGAGAAGCAGTCTGTTCCAACACTTCAATTCACTGTGAGAAGTTAATGGAGTGTTGCTTCACTTTCTAAATGCTGTACTTTCAGAGAAAATCACTTTCCTTTGAAACTGCCTTAAGCTACTTACAAGCATTCACCTGCAACTCACATACATTTTTCTGAAAGAGAAGCAGTCTGTTCCAACACTTCAATTCACTTTGCGAAGTGAATGGAGGGTTGCTTCACTTTCAAAATGCTGTACTTTCAGAGAAAATCACTTTCCTTTAAAAGTGCCTTAAGCTACTTACAAGCATTCACCAGCAACTCACATGCATTTCTCTGAAAGAGAAGCAGTCTGTTCCATCACTTCAATTCACTGTGCAAAGTAAATGGAGTGTTGCTTCACTTTCTAAATGCTGTACTTTCAGAGAAAATCACTTTCCTTTGAAAGTGCCTTAAGCTAATTATAAGCATTCACAAGAAACTCTCATGCATTTCTCTGAAAGAGAAGCAGTCTGTTCCAACACTTCAATTCACTGTGCAAAGTGAATGGAGTGTTGCTTCACGTTCTAAATGCTGTACTTTCAGAGAAAATCACTTTCCTTTGAAACTGCCTTAAGCTACTTACAAGCTTTCTCCAGCAACTCACATGCATTTCTCTGAAAGAGAAGCAGTCTGTTCCAACACTTCAATTCACTGTGCGAAGTGATGGAGTGTTGCTTCATTTTCAAAATGCTGTGCTTTCAGAGAAAATCACTTTCCTTTGAAACTGCCTTAAGCTAATTATAAGCATTCACAAGAAACTCACATGCATTTCTCTGAAAGAGAAGCAGTCTGTTCCAACACTTCAATTCACTGTGCGAAGTGAATGGAGTGTTGCGTCACTTTCTAAATGCTGTACTTTCAGAGAAAATCACTTTCCTTTGAAACTGCTTTAAGCTACTTACAAGCATTCACCAGCAATTCACATGAGTTTCTCTGAAAGAGAAGCATTCTGTTCCAACTCTTCAATTCACGGTGCGAAGTGAATGGAGTGTTGCGTCACTTTCTAAATGCTGTACTTTCAGAGAAAATCACTTTCCTTTGCAAGTACCTTAAGCTACTTACAAGCATTCACCAGCAACTCACATGAGTTTCTCTGAAAGAGAAGCAGTCTGTTCCAACACTTCAATTCACTGTGCGAAGTGAATGTGTTGTTGTTTCACTTTCTAAATGCTGTACTTTCAGAAAAAATCACTTTCCTTTGAAACTGCCTTAAGGTACTTACAAGCATTCACCAGGAACTCACATGCATTTCTCTGAAAGAGAAGCAGTCTGTTCCGACACTTCAATTCACTGTGAGAAGTGGATGGAGTGTTGCTTCACTTTCTAAATGCTGTACTTTCAGAGAAAATCACTTTCCTTTGAAACTGCCTTAAGCTACTTACAAGCATTCACCAGCAACTCACATGCATTTCTCTGAAAGAGAAGCAGTCTGTTCCAACACTTCAATTCACTGTGCGAAGTGAAGTTTCTTCAGTTTCTAAATTCTGTACTTTCAGAGAAAATTACTTTCCTTCGAAACAGCCTTAAGCTACTTACAAGCATTCACCTGCAACTCACATGAGTCTCTCTGAAAGAGAAGCAGTGTGTTCCAACACTTCAATTCACTGTTCGAAGTGAATGGAGGGTTGCTTCACTCTCAAAATGCTGTACTTTCAGAGAAAATCACTTTCCTTTGTAAGTGCCTTAAGCTACTTACAAGCATTCTCCAGCAACTCACATGCATTTCTCTGAAAGAGAAGCGGTCTGTTCCAACACTTCAATTCACTGTGCGAAGTGAATGGAGGGTTGCTTCACTTTCAAAAGGCTGTACTTTCAGAGAAAATCACTTTCCTTTGAAAGTGCCTTAAGCTACTTTCAAGCATTCCTCAGCAACTCACATCCATATCTCTGAAAGAGAAGCAGTCTGTTCCAAAACTTCATTTCACTGTGCGAAGTGAATGGAGTGTTGCTTCACTTTCTAAATGCTGTACTTTGAGAGAAAATCTCTTTCCTTTGAAAGTGCCTTAAGCTAATTATAAGCATTCAATAGAAACTCACATGCATTTCTCTGAAAGAGAAGCAGTCTGTTCCAACACTTCAATTCACTGTGCGAAGTGAATGGAGTGTTGCGTCACTTTCTAAATGCTGTACTTTCAGAGAAAATCACTTTCCTTTGAAACTGCCTTAAGCTACGTACAAGCATTCACCAGCAACTCACATGAGTTTCTCTGAAAGAGAAGCATTCTGTTCCAACTCTTCAATTCACGGTGCGAAGTGAATGGAGTGTTGCGTCACTTTCTAAATGCAGTACTTTCAGAGAAAACCACTTTCTTTTGAAAGTACCTTAAGCTACTTACAAGCATTCACCAGCAACTCACATGAGTTTCTCTGAAAGAGAAGCAGTCTGTTCCAACACTTCAATTCACTGTGCGAAGTGAATGTGTTATTGTTTCACTTTCTAAATGCTGTACTTTCAGAAAAAATCACTTTCCTTTGAAACTGCCTTAAGGTACTTACAAGCATTCCCCAGGAACTCACATGCATTTCTCTGAAAGAGAAGCAGTCTGTTCCAACACTTCAATTCACTGTGAGAAGTGAATGGAGTGTTGCTTCACTTTCTAAATGCTGTACTTTCAGAGAAAATCACTTTCCTTTGAAACTGCCTTAAGCTACTTACAAGCATTCACCTGCAACTCACATACATTTTTCTGAAAGAGAAGCAGTCTGTTCCAACACTTCAATTCACTTTGCGAAGTGAATGGAGGGTTGCTTCACTTTCAAAATGCTGTACTTTCAGAGAAAATCATTTTCCTTTAAAAGTGCCTTAAGCTACTTACAAGCATCCACCAGCAACTCACATGCATTTCTCTGAAAGAGAAGCAGTCTGTTCCAACACTTCAATTCACTGTGCAAAGTAAATGGAGTGTTGCTTCACTTTCTAAATGCTGTACTTTCAGAGAAAATCACTTTCCTTTGAAAGTGCCTTAAGCTAATTATAAGCATTCACAAGAAACTCACATGCATTTCTATGAAAGAGAAGCAGTCTGTTCCAACACTTCAATTCACTTTGCGAAGTGAATGGAGTGTTGCTTCACTATCAAAATGCTGTACTTTCAGAGAAAATCACTTTCCTTTGTAAGTGCCTTAAGCTACTTACAAGCATTCCCCAGCAACTCACATGCATTTCTCTGAAAGAGAAGCAGACTGTTCCAACACTTCAATTCACTGTGCGAAGTGAATGGAGTGTTGCTTCACTTTGTAAATGCTGTCCATTCAGAGGAAATCACTTTCCTTTGAAAGTGCCTTAAGCTAATTATAAGCATTCACAAGAAACTCACATGCATTTCTCTGAAAGAGAAGCAGTGTGTTCCAACACTTCAATTCACTGTGCAAAGTGAATGGAGTGTTGCTTCACGTTCTAAATGCTGTACTTTCAGAGAAAATCACTTTCCTTTGAAACTGCCTTAAGCTACTTACAAGCATTCTCCAGCAACTCACATGCATTTCTCTGAAAGAGAAGCAGTCTGTTCCAACACTTCAATTCACTGTGCGTAGTGAATGAAGTGTTGCTTCATTTTCTAAATGCTGTGCTTTCAGAGAAAATCACTTTCCTTTGAAAGTGCCTTAAGCTAATTATAAGCATTCACAAGAAACTCACATGCATTTCTCTGAAAGAGAAGCAGTCTGTTCCAACACTTCAATTCACTGTGCGAGGTGAATGGAGTGTTGCTTCACTTTCTAAATTCTGTACTCTCAGAGAAAATCACTTTCCTTTGAAACTGCCTTCAGCTGCTTACAAGCATTCACCAGCAACTCACATGAGTTTCTCTGAAAGAGAAGCAGTCTGTTCCAACACTTCAATTCACTGTGCGAAGTGAATGGAGTGTTGCGTCACTTTCTAAATGCTGTACTTTCAGAGAAAATCATTTTCCTTTCAAAGTACCTTAAACTACTTACAAGCATTCACCAGCAACTCACATGAGTTTCTCTGAAAGAGAAGCAGTGTGTTCAAACACTTCAATTCACTGTGCGAAGTGAATGTGTTGTTGTTTCACTTTCTAAGTGCTGTACGTTCAGGGAAATCACTTTCCTTTGAAACTGCCTTAAGCTACTTACAAGCATTCACCAGCAACTCACATGCATTTCTCTGAAAGAGAAGCAGTCTGTTCCAACACTTCAATTCACTGTGCAAAGTGAAGTTGCTTCAGTTTCTAAATGCTGTACTTTCAGAGAAAATCACTTTCCTTCGAAACAGCCTTAAGCTACTTACAAGCATTCACCTGCAACTCACATGAGTCTCTCTGAAAGAGAAGCAGTCTGTTCCAACACTTCAATTCACTGTGCAAAGTGAATGGAGGGTTTCTTCACTTTCAAAATGCTGTACTTTCAGAGAAAATCACTTTCCTTTGTAAGTGCCTTAAGCTACTTACAAGCATTCTCCAGCAACTCACATGCATTTCTCTGAAAGAGAAGCGGTCTGTTCCAACACTTCAATTCACTGTGCGAAGTGAATGGAGGGTTGCTTCACTTTCAAAAGGCTGTACTTTCAGAGAAAATCACTTTCCTTTGAAAGTGCCTTAAGCTACATTCAAGCATTCCTCAGCAACTCACATCCATATCTCCGAAAGAGAAGCCGTCTGTTCCAAAACTTCAATTCACTGTGCGAAGTGAATGGAGTGTTGCTTCACTTTCTAAATGCTGTCCTTTCACAGAAAATCTCTTTCCTTTGAAAGTGCCTTAAGCTAATTATATGCATTCACAAGAAACTCACATGCATTTCTCTGAAAAAGAAGCAGTCTGTTCCAACACTTCAATTCACTGTGCGAAGTGAATGGAGTGTTGCGTCACTTTCTAAATGCTGTACTTTCAGAGAAAATCACTTTCCTTTGAAACTGCCTTAAGCTACTTACAAGCATTCACCAGCAACTCACATGAGTTTCTCTGAAAGAGAAGCATTCTGTTCCAACTCTTCAATTCACGGTGCGAAGTGAATGGAGTGTTGCGTCACTTTCTAAATGCTGTACTTTCAGAGAAAACCACTTTCCTTTGAAAGTACCTTAAGCTACTTACAAGCATTCACCAGCAACTCACATTAGTTTCTCTGAAAGAGAAGCAGTCTGTTCCAACACTTCAATTCACTGTGCGAAGTGAATGTGTTGTTGTTTCACTTTCTAAATGCTGTGCTTTCAGAAAAAATCACTTTCCTTTGAAACTGCCTTAAGGTACTTACAAGCATTCCCCAGGAACTCACATGCATTTCTCTGAAAGAGAAGCAGTCTGTTCCAACACTTCAATTCAGTGTGAGAAGTGAATGGAGTGTTGCTTCACTTTCTAAATGCTGTACTTTCAGAGAAAATCACTTTCCTTTGTAACTGCCTTAAGCTACATACAAGCATTCACCTGCAACTCACATACATTTTTCTGAAAGAGAAGCAGTCTGTTCCAACACTTCAATTCACTTTGCGAAGTGAATGGAGTGTTGCTTCACTTTCAAAATGCTGTACTTTCAGAGAAAATCACTTTCCTTTGAAACTGCCTTAAGCTACTTACAAGCATTCACCAGCAACTCACATGAGTTTCTCTGAAAGAGAAGCATTCTGTTCCAACTCTTCAATTCACGGTGCGAAGTGAATGGAGTGTTGCGTCACTTTCTAAATGCTGTACTTTCAGAGAAAACCACTTTCCTTTGAAAGTACCTTAAGCTACTTACAAGCATTCACCAGCAACTCACATTAGTTTCTCTGAAAGAGAAGCAGTCTGTTCCAACACTTCAATTCACTGTGCGAAGTGAATGTGTTGTTGTTTCACTTTCTAAATGCTGTGCTTTCAGAAAAAATCACTTTCCTTTGAAACTGCCTTAAGGTACTTACAAGATTCCCCAGGAACTCACATGCATTTCTCTGAAAGAGAAGCAGTCTGTTCCAACACTTCAATTCAGTGTGAGAAGTGAATGGAGTGTTGCTTCACTTTCTAAATGCTGTACTTTCAGAGAAAATCACTTTCCTTTGAAACTGCCTTAAGCTACATACAAGCATTCACCTGCAACTCACATACATTTTTCTGAAAGAGAAGCAGTCTGTTCCAACACTTCAATTCACTTTGCGAAGTGAATGGAGGGTTGCTTCACTTTCAAAATGCTGTACTTTCAGAGAAAATCACTTTCCTTTAAAAGTGCCTTAAGCTACTTACAAGCATTCACCAGCAACTCACATGCATTTCTCTGAAAGAGAAGCAGTCTGTTCCATCACTTCAATTCACTGTGCAAAGTAAATGGAGTGTTGCTTCACTTTCTAAATGCTGTACTTTCAGAGAAAATCACTTTCCTTTGAAAGTGCCTTAAGCTAATTATAAGCATTCACAAGAAACTCTCATGCATTTCTCTGAAAGAGAAGCAGTCTGTTCCAACACTTCAATTCACTGTGCAAAGTGAATGGAGTGTTGCTTCACGTTCTAAATGCTGTACTTTCAGAGAAAATCACTTTCCTTTGAAACTGCCTTAAGCTACTTACAAGCTTTCTCCAGCAACTCACATGCATTTCTCTGAAAGAGAAGCAGTCTGTTCCAACACTTCAATTCACTGTGCTAAGTGATGGAGTGTTGCTTCATTTTCAAAATGCTGTGCTTTCAGAGAAAATCACTTTCCTTTGAAACTGCCTTAAGCTAATTATAAGCATTCACAAGAAACTCACATGCATTTCTCTGAAAGAGAAGCAGTCTGTTCCAACACTTCAATTCACTGTGAGAAGTTGATGGAGTGTTGCTTCACTTTCTAAATGCTGTACTTTCAGAGAAAATCACTTTCCTTTGAAACTGCCTTAAGCTAATTATAAGCATTCACAAGAAACTCTCATGCATTTCTCTGAAAGAGAAGCAGTCTGTTCCAACACTTCAATTCACTGTGCAAAGTGAATGGAGTGTTGCTTCACTTTGTAAATGCTGTCCATTCAGAGGAAATCACTTTCCTTTGAAAGTGCCTTAAGCTAATTATAAGCATTCACAAGAAACTCACATGCATTTCTCTGAAAGAGAAGCAGTGTGTTCCAACACTACAATTCACTGTGCAAAGTGAATGGAGTGTTGCTTCACGTTCTAAATGCTGTACTTTCAGAGAAAATCACTTTCCTTTGAAACTGCCTTAAGCTACTTACAAGCATTCTCCAGCAACTCACATGCATTTCTCTGAAAGAGAAGCAGTCTGTTCCAACACTTCAATTCACTGTGCGTAGTGAATGAAGTGTTGCTTCATTTTCTAAATGCTGTGCTTTCAGAGAAAATCACTTTCCTTTGAAAGTGCCTTAAGCTAATTATAAGCATTCACAAGAAACTCACATGCATTTCTCTGAAAGAGAAGCAGTCTGTTCCAACACTTCAATTCACTGTGCGAGGTGAATGGAGTGTTGCTTCACTTTCTAAATTCTGTACTCTCAGAGAAAATCACTTTCCTTTGAAACTGCCTTCAGCTGCTTACAAGCATTCACCAGCAACTCACATGAGTTTCTCTGAAAGAGAAGCAGTCTGTTCCAACACTTCAATTCACTGTGCGAAGTGAATGGAGTGTTGCGTCACTTTCTAAATGCTGTACTTTCAGAGAAAATCATTTTCCTTTGAAAGTACCTTAAACTAATTACAAGCATTCACCAGCAACTCACATGAGTTTCTCTGAAAGAGAAGCAGTCTGGTCAAACACTTCAATTCACTGTGCGAAGTGAATGTGTTGTTGTTTCACTTTCTAAGTGCTGTACGTTCAGGGAAATCACTTTCCTTTGAAACTGCCTTAAGCTACTTACAAGCATTCACCAGCAACTCACATGCATTTCTCTGAAAGAGAAGCAGTCTGTTCCAACACTTCAATTCACTGTGCAAAGTGAAGTTGCTTCAGTTTCTAAATGCTGTACTTTCAGAGAAAATCACTTTCCTTCGAAACAGCCTTAAGCTACTTACAAGCATTCACCTGCAACTCACATGAGTCTCTCTGAAAGAGAAGCAGTCTGTTCCAACACTTCAATTCACTGTGCAAAGTGAATGGAGGGTTGCTTCACTTTCAAAATGCTGTACTTTCAGAGAAAATCACTTTCCTTTGTAAGTGCCTTAAGCTACTTACAAGCATTCTCCAGCAACTCACATGCATTTCTCTGAAAGAGAAGCGGTCTGTTCCAACACTTCAATTCACTGTGCGAAGTGAATGGAGGGTTGCTTCACTTTCAAAAGGCTGTACTTTCAGAGAAAATCACTTTCCTTTGAAAGTGCCTTAAGCTACATTCAAGCATTCCTCAGCAACTCACATCCATATCTCCGAAAGAGAAGCCATCTGTTCCAAAACTTCAATTCACTGTGTGAAGTGAATGGAGTGTTGCTTCACTTTCTAAATGCTGTCCTTTCAGAGAAAATCTCTTTCCTTTGAAAGTGCCTTAAGCTAATTATATGCATTCACAAGAAACTCACATGCATTTCTCTGAAAAAGAAGCAGTCTGTTCCAACACTTCAATTCACTGTGCGAAGTGAATGGAGTGTTGCGTCACTTTCTAAATGCTGTACTTTCAGAGAAAATCACTTTCCTTTGAAACTGCCTTAAGCTACGTACAAGCATTCACCAGCAACTCACATGAGTTTCTCTGAAAGAGAAGCATTCTGTTCCAACTCTTCAATTCACGGTGCGAAGTGAATGGAGTGTTGCGTCACTTTCTAAATGCTGTACTTTCAGAGAAAACCACTTTCCTTTGAAAGTACCTTAAGCTACTTACAAGCATTCACCAGCAACTCACATTAGTTTCTCTGAAAGAGAAGCAGTCTGTTCCAACACTTCAATTCACTGTGCGAAGTGAATGTGTTGTTGTTTCACTTTCTAAATGCTGTGCTTTCAGAAAAAATCACTTTCCTTTGAAACTGCCTTAAGGTACTTACAAGCATTCCCCAGGAACTCACATGCATTTCTCTGAAAGAGAAGCAGTCTGTTCCAACACTTCAATTCACTGTGAGAAGTGAATGGAGTGTTGCTTCACTTTCTAAATGCTGTACTTTCAGAGAAAATCACTTTCCTTTGAAACTGCCTTAAGCTACATACAAGCATTCACCTGCAACTCACATACATTTTTCTGAAAGAGAAGCAGTCTGTTCCAACACTTCAATTCACTTTGCGAAGTGAATGGAGGGTTGCTTCACATTCAAAATGCTGTACTTTCAGAGAAAATCACTTTCCTTTAAAAGTGCCTTAAGCTACTTACAAGCATTCACCAGCAACTCACAGGCATTTCTCTGAAAGAGAAGCAGTCTGTTCCATCACTTCAATTCACTGTGCAAAGTAAATGGAGTGTTGCTTCACTTTCTAAATGCTGTACTTTCAGAGAAAATCACTTTCCTTTGAAAGTGCCTTAAGCTAATTATAAGCATTCACAAGAAACTCTCTTGCATTTCTCTGAAAGTGAAGCAGTCTGTTCCAACACTTCAATTCACTGTGCAAACTGAATGGAGTGTTGCTTCACGTTCTAAATGCTGTACTTTGAGAGAAAATCACTTTCCTTTGAAACTGCCTTAAGCTACTTACAAGCTTTCTCCAGCAACTCACATGCATTTCTCTGAAAGAGAAGCAGTCTGTTCCAACACTTCAATTCACTGTGCGAAGTGATGGAGTGTTGCTTCATTTTCAAAATGCTGTGCTTTCAGAGAAAATCACTTTCCTTTGAAACTGCCTTAAGCTAATTATAAGCATTCACAAGAAACTCACATGCATTTCTCTGAAAGAGAAGCAGTCTGTTCCAACACTTCAATTCACTGTGCGAAGTGAATGGAGTGTTGCGTCACTTTCTAAATGCTGTACTTTCAGAGAAAATCACTTTCCTTTGAAACTGCCTTAAGCTACTTACAAGCATTCACCAGCAATTCACATGAGTTTCTCTGAAAGAGAAGCATTCTGTTCCAACTCTTCAATTCACGGTGCGAAGTGAATGGAGTGTTGCGTCACTTTCTAAATGCTGTACTTTCAGAGAAAATCACTTTCCTTTGAAAGTACCTTAAGCTACTTACAAACATTCACCAGCAACTCACATGAGTTTCTCTGAAAGAGAAGCAGTCTGTTCCAACACTTCAATTCACTGTGCGAAGTGAATGTGTTGTTGTTTCACTTTCTAAATGCTGTACTTTCAGACAAAATCACTTTCCTGTCAAAGCACCTTTTGCTACTTACAAGCATTCACCTGCAACTCACATGAGTCTCTCTGAAAGAGAAGCAGTGTGTTCCAACACTTCAATTCACTGTGCGAAGTGAATGGAGGGTTGCTTCACTTTCAAAATGCTGAACTTTCAGAGAAAATCACTTTCCTTTGTAAGTGCCTTAAGCTACTTACAAGCATTCTCCAGCAACTCACATGCATTTCTCTGAAAGAGAAGCGGTCTGTTCCAACACTTCAATTCACTGTGCGAAGTGAATGGAGGGTTGCTTCACTTTCAAAAGGCTGTACTTTCAGAGAAAATCACTTTCCTTTGAAAGTGCCTTAAGCTACTTTCAAGCATTCCTCAGCAACTCACATCCATATCTCTGAAAGAGAAGCAGTCTGTTCCAAAACTTCAATTCACTGTGCGAAGTGAATGGAGTGTTGCTTCACTTTCTAAATGCTGTACTTTGAGAGAAAATCTCTTTCCTTTGAAAGTGCCTTAAGCTAATTATAAGCATTCAATAGAAACTCACATGCATTTCTCTGAAAGAGAAGCAGTCTGTTCCAACACTTCAATTCACTGTGCGAAGTGAATGGAGTGTTGCGTCACTTTATAAATGCTGTACTTTCAGAGAAAATCACTTTCCTTTGAAACTGCCTTAAGCTACTTTCAAGCATTCACCAGCAACTCACATGAGTTTCTCTGAAAGAGAAGCATTCTGTTCCAACTCTTCAATTCACGGTGCGAAGTGAATGGAGTGTTGGGTCACTTTCTAAATGCTGTACTTTCAGAGAAAATCACTTTCCTTTGAAAGTACCTTAAGCTACTTACAAGCATTCACCAGCAACTCACATGAGTTTCTCTGAAAGAGAAGCAGTCTGTTCCAACACTTCAATTCACTGTGCGAAGTGAATGTGTTGTTGTTTCACTTTCTAAATGCTGTACTTTCAGAAAAAATCACTTTCCTTTGAAACTGCCTTAAGCTACATACAAGCATTCACCAGGAACTCACATGAATTTCTCTGAAAGAGAAGCAGTCTGTTCCAACACTTCAATTCACTGTGAGAAGTGAATGGAGTGTTGCTTCACTTTCTAAATGCTGTACTTTCAGAGAAAATCACTTTCCTTTGAAACTGCCTTAAGGTACTTACAAGCATTCACCTGCAACTCACATACATTTTTCTGAAAGAGAAGCAGTCTGTTCCAACACTTCAATTCACTGTGCAAAGTAAATGGAGTGTTGCTTCACTTTCTAAATGCTGTACTTTCAGAGAAAATCACTTTCCTTTGAAAGTGCCTTAAGCTAATTATAAGCATTCACAAGAAACTCACATGCATTTCTCTGAAAGAGAAGCAGTCTGTTCCAACACTTCAATTCACTGTGCGAAGTGAATGGAGTGTTGCTTCACTATCAAAATGCTGTACTTTCAGAGAAAATCACTTTCCTTTGTAAGTGCCTTAAGCTACTTACAAGCATTCCCCAGCAACTCACATGCATTTCTCTGAAAGAGAAGCAGACTGTTCCAACACTTCAATTCACTGTGCGAAGTGAATGGAGTGTTGCTTCACTTTGTAAATGCTGTCCTTTCAGAGAAAATCACTTTCCTTTGAAAGTGCCTTAAGCTAATTATAAGCATTCACAAGAAACTCACATGCATTTCTCTGAAAGAGAAGCAGTCTGTTCCAACACTTCAATTCACTGTGCAAAGTGAATGGAGTGTTGCTTCACTTTCTAAATGCTGTACTTTCAGAGAAAATCACTTTCCTTTGAAACTGCCTTAAGCTACTTACAAGCATTCACCAGCAATTCACATGAGTTTCTCTGAAAGAGAAGCATTCTGTTCCAACTCTTCAATTCACGGTGCGAAGTGAATGGAGTGTTGCGTCACTTTCTAAATGCTGTACTTTCAGAGAAAATCACTTTCCTTTGAAAGTACCTTAAGCTACTTACAAGCATTCACCAGCAACTCACATGAGTTTCTCTGAAAGAGAAGCAGTCTGTTCCAACACTTCAATTCACTGTGCGAAGTGAATGTGTTGTTGTTTCACTTTCTAAATGCTGTACTTTCAGAAAAAATCACTTTCCTTTGAAACTGCCTTAAGGTACTTACAAGCATTCACCAGGAACTCACATGCATTTCTCTGAAAGAGAAGCAGTCTGTTCCAACACTTCAATTCACTGTGAGAAGTGGATGGAGTGTTGCTTCACTTTCTAAATGCTGTACTTTCAGAGAAAATCACTTTCCTTTGAAACTGCCTTAAGCTACTTACAAGCATTCACCAGCAACTCACATGCATTTCTCTGAAAGAGAAGCAGTCTGTTCCAACACTTCAATTCACTGTGCGAAGTGAAGTTTCTTCAGTTTCTAAATGCTGTACTTTCAGAGAAAATTACTTTCCTTCGAAACAGCCTTAAGCTACTTACAAGCATTCACCTGCAACTCACATGAGTCTCTCTGAAAGAGAAGCAGTGTGTTCCAACACTTCAATTCACTGTGCGAAGTGAATGGAGGGTTGCTTCACTTTCAAAATGCTGTACTTTCAGAGAAAATCACTTTCCTTTGTAAGTGTCTTAAGCTACTTACAAGCATTCTCCAGCAACTCACATGCATTTCTCTGAAAGAGAAGCGGTCTGTTCCAACACTTCAATTCACTGTGCGAAGTGAATGGAGGGTTGCTTCACTTTCAAAAGGCTGTACTTTCAGAGAAAATCACTTTCCTTTGAAAGTGCCTTAAGCTACTTTCAAGCATTCCTCAGCAACTCACATCCATATCTCTGAAAGAGAAGCAGTCTGTTCCAAAACTTCAATTCACTGTGCGAAGTGAATGGAGTGTTGCTTCACTTTCTAAATGCTGTACTTTGAGAGAAAATCTCTTTCCTTTGAAAGTGCCTTAAGCTAATTATAAGCATTCAATAGAAACTCACATGCATTTCTCTGAAAGAGAAGCAGTCTGTTCCAACACTTCAATTCACTGTGCGAAGTGAATGGAGTGTTGCGTCACTTTATAAATGCTGTACTTTCAGAGAAAATCACTTTCCTTTGAAACTGCCTTAAGCTACTTACAAGCATTCACCAGCAACTCACATGAGTTTCTCTGAAAGAGAAGCATTCTGTTCTAACTCTTCAATTCACGGTGCGAAGTGAATGGAGTGTTGGGTCACTTTCTAAATGCTGTACTTTCAGAGAAAATCACTTTCCTTTGAAAGTACCTTAAGCTACTTACAAGCATTCACCAGCAACTCACATGAGTTTCTCTGAAAGAGAAGCAGTCTGTTCCAACACGTCAATTCACTGTGCGAAGTGAATGTGTTGTTGTTTCACTTTCTAAATGCTGTACTTTCAGAAAAAATCACTTTCCTTTGAAACTGCCTTAAGGTACTTACAAGCATTCACCAGGAACTCACATGAATTTCTCTGAAAGAGAAGCAGTCTGTTACAACACTTCAATTCACTGTGAGAAGTGAATGGAGTGTTGCTTCACTTTCTAAATGCTGTACTTTCAGAGAAAATCACTTTCCTTTGAAACTGCCTTAAGCTACTTACAAGCATTCACCTGCAACTCACATACATTTTTCTGAAAGAGAAGCAGTCTGTTCCAACACTTCAATTCACTGTGCAAAGTAAATGGAGTGTTGCTTCACTTTCTAAATGCTGTACTTTCAGAGAAAATCACTTTCCTTTGAAAGTGCCTTAAGCTAATTATAAGCATTCACAAGAAACTCACATGCATTTCTCTGAAAGAGAAGCAGTCTGTTCCAACACTTCAATTCACTGTGCGAAGTGAATGGATTGTTGCTTCACTATCAAAATGCTGTACTTTCAGAGAAAATCACTTTCCTTTGTAAGTGCCTTAAGCTACTTACAAGCATTCCCCAGCAACTCACATGCATTTCTCTGAAAGAGAAGCAGACTGTTCCAACACTTCAATTCACTGTGCGAAGTGAATGGAGTGTTGCTTCACTTTGTAAATGCTGTCCTTTCAGAGAAAATCACTTTCCTTTGAAAGTGCCTTAAGCTAATTATAAGCATTCACAAGAAACTCACATGCATTTCTCTGAAAGAGAAGCAGTGTGTTCCAACACTTCAATTCACTGTGCAAAGTGAATGGAGTGTTGCTTCACGTTCTAAATGCTGTACTTTCAGAGAAAATCACTTTCCTTTGAAACAGCCTTAAGCTACTTACAAGCATTCTCCAGCAACTCACATGCATTTCTCTGAAAGAGAAGCAGTCTGTTCCAACACTTCAATTCACTGTGCGAAGTGAATGGAGTGTTGCTTCATTTTCTAAATGCTGTGCTTTCAGAGAAAATCACTTTCCTTTGAAAGTGCCTTAAGCTAATTATAAGCATTCACAAGAAACTCACATGCATTTCTCTGAAAGAGAAGCAGTGTGTTCCAACACTCCAATTCACTGTGCGAAGTGAATGGAGTGTTGCTTCACTTTCTAAATTCTGTACTCTCAGAGAAAATCACTTTCCTTTGAAACTGCCTTCAGCTACTTACAAGCATTCACCAGCAACTCACATGAGTTTCTCTGAAAGAGAAGCAGTCTGTTCCAACAGTTCAATTCACTGTGCAAAGTGAATGGAGTGTTGCTTCACTTTCTAAATGCTGTACTTTCAGAGAAAATCACTTTCCTTTGAATGTGCCTTAAGCTACTTACAAGCACTCACCAGCAACTCACAATCATTTTTCTGAAAGAGAAGCAGTCTGTTCCAACACTTCAATTCACTGTGCGAAGTGAATGGAGTGTTGCTTCACTTTCTAAATGATGTACTTTCAGAGAAAATCACTTTCCTTTGAAACTGCCTTATGCTACTTACAAACATTCACCATCAACTCACATGAGTTTCTCTGAAAGAGAAGCAGTCTGTTCCAACACTTCAATTCACTGTGCGAAGTGAATGTAGTGTTGCGTCACTTTCTAAATGCTGTACTTTCAGAGAAAATCATTTTCCTTTCAAAGTACCTTAAACTACTTAAAAGCATTCACCAGCAAATCACAAGAGTTTCTCTGAAAGAGAAGCAGTCTGTTCAAACACTTCAATTCACTGTGCGAAGTGAATGTGTTGTTGTTTCACTTTCTAAATGCTGTACTTTCAGAGAAATCACTTTCCTTTGAAACTGCCTTAAGCTACTTACAAGCATTCACCAGCAACTCACATGTATTTCTCTGAAAGAGAAGCAGTCTGTTCCAACACTTCAATTCACTGTGCGAAGTGAAGTTGCTTCAGTTTCTAAATGCTGTACTTTCAGAGAAAATCACTTTCCTTTGAAAGTGCCTTATGCTACTTACAAGCATTGTCCAGCACCTCACATAAGTTTCTCTGAAAGAGAGGCAGTCTGTTCCAACACTTCCATTCACTGTGCGAAGTGAATGGAGTGTTGCTTCATTTTCTAAATGCTGTGGTTTTAGAGAAAATCACTTTCTTTGAAAGTGCCTTAAGCTAATTATAAGCATTCACAAGAAACTAACATGCATTTCTCTGAAAGAGAAGCAGTGTGTTCCAACACTTCAATTCACTGTGCGAAGTGAATGGAGTTTTGATTCACTTTTTAAATGCTGTACTTTCAGAGAAAATCACTTTCCTTTGAAACTGCCTTCAGCTGCTTACAAGCATTCACCAGCAACTCACATGAGTTTCTCTGAAAGAGAAGCAGTCTGTTCCAACACTTCAATTCACTGTGCGATGTGAATGGAGTGTTGCTTCACTTTCTAAATGCTGTACTTTCAGAGAAAATCACTTTCCTTTGAAAGTGCCTTAAGCTACTTACAAGCATTCACCAGCAACTCACAAACATTTTTCTGAAAGAGAAGCAGTCTGTTCCAACACTTCATTTCACTGTGCGAAGTGAATGGAGGGTTGCTTCACTTTCAAAATGCTGTACTTTCAGAGAAAATCACTTTCCTTTGTAAGTGCCTTAAGCTACTTACAAGCATTCCTCAGCAACTCACATGCATTACTCTGAAAGAGAAGCAGTCTGTTCCAACACATCAATTCACTGTGCGAAGTGAATGGAGTGTTGCTTCACTTTGAAAATGCTGTCCTTTCAGAGAAAATCACTTTCCTTTGAAACTGCCTTAAGCTACTCACAAGCATTCACCAGCAACTCAAATGAGTTTCTCTGAAAGAGAAGCAGTCTGTTCCAACACTTCAATTCACTGTGCGAAGTGAATGGAGTGTTGCTTCACTTTCTAAATGATGTACTTTCAGAGAAAATCACTTTCCTTTGAAACTGCCTTAAGCTACTTACAAACATTCACCAGCAACTCACATGAGTTTCTCTGAAAGAGAAGCAGTCTGTTCCAACACTTCAATTCACTGTGCGAAGTGAATGGAGTGTTGCTTCATTTTCTAAATGCTGTGCTTTCAGAGAAAATCACTTTCCTTTGATAGTGCCTTAAGCTAATTATAAGCATTCACAAGAAACTCACATGCATTTCTCTGAAAGAGAAGCAGCGTGTTCCCACACTTCAATTCACTGTGCGAAGTGAATGGAGTGTTGCTTCACTTTCTAAATTCTGTACTCTCAGAGAAAATCACTTTTCTTTGAAACTGCCTTCAGCTGCTTACAAGCATTCACCAGCAACTCACATGAGTTTCTCTGAAAGAGAAGCAGTCTGTTCCAACAGTTCAATTCACTGTGCAAAGTGAATGGAGTGTAGCTTCACTTTCTAAATGCTGTACTTTCAGAGAAAATCACTTTCCTTTGAATGTGCATTAAGCTACTTACAAGCATTCACCAGCAACTCACAATCATTTTTCTGAAAGGGAAGCAGTCTGTTCCAACACTTCAATTCACTGTGCGAAGTGAATGGAGTGTTGCTTCACTTTCTAAATGATGTACTTTCAGAGAAAATCACTTTCCTTTGAAACTGCCTTATTCTACTTACAAACATTCACCATCAACTCACATGAGTTTCTCTGAAAGAGAAGCAGTCTGTTCCAACACTTCAATTCACTGTGAGAAGTGGATGGAGTGTTGCTTCACTTTCTAAATGCTGTACTTTCAGAGAAAATCACTTTCCTTTGAAACTGCCTTAAGCTACTTACAAGCATTCACCAGCAACTCACATGCATTTCTCTGAAAGAGAAGCAGTCTGTTCCAACACTTCAATTCACTGTGCGAAGTGAAGTTTCTTCAGTTTCTAAATGCTGTACTTTCAGAGAAAATTACTTTCCTTCGAAACAGCCTTAAGCTACTTACAAGCATTCACCTGCAACTCACATGAGTCTCTCTGAAAGAGAAGCAGTGTGTTCCAACACTTCAATTCACTGTGCGAAGTGAATGGAGGGTTGCTTCACTTTCAAAATGCTGTACTTTCAGAGAAAATCACTTTCCTTTGTAAGTGCCTTAAGCTACTTACAAGCATTCTCCAGCAACTCACATGCATTTCTCTGAAAGAGAAGCGGTCTGTTCCAACACTTCAATTCACTGTGCGAAGTGAATGGAGGGTTGCTTCACTTTCAAAAGGCTGTACTTTCAGAGAAAATCACTTTCCTTTGAAAGTGCCTTAAGCTACTTTCAAGCATTCCTCAGCAACTCACATCCATATCTCTGAAAGAGAAGCAGTCTGTTCCAAAACTTCAATTCACTGTGCGAAGTGAATGGAGTGTTGCTTCACTTTCTAAATGCTGTACTTTGAGAGAAAATCTCTTTCCTTTGAAAGTGCCTTAAGCTAATTATAAGCATTCAATAGAAACTCACATGCATTTCTCTGAAAGAGAAGCAGTCTGTTCCAACACTTCAATTCACTGTGCGAAGTGAATGGAGTGTTGCGTCACTTTATAAATGCTGTACTTTCAGAGAAAATCACTTTCCTTTGAAACTGCCTTAAGCTACTTACAAGCATTCACCAGCAACTCACATGAGTTTCTCTGAAAGAGAAGCATTCTGTTCCAACTCTTCAATTCACGGTGCGAAGTGAATGGAGTGTTGGGTCGCTTTCTAAATGCTGTACTTTCAGAGAAAATCACTTTCCTTTGAAAGTACCTTAAGCTACTTACAAGCATTCACCAGCAACTCACATGAGTTTCTCTGAAAGAGAAGCAGTCTGTTCCAACACTTCAATTCACTGTGCGAAGTGAATGTGTTGTTTTTTCACTTTCTAAATGCTGTACTTTCAGAAAAAATCACTTTCCTTTGAAACTGCCTTAAGGTACTTACAAGCATTCACCAGGAACTCACATGAATTTCTCTGAAAGAGAAGCAGTCTGTTCCAACACTTCAATTCACTGTGAGAAGTGAATGGAGTGTTGCTTCACTTTCTAAATGCTGTACTTTCAGAGAAAATCACTTTCCTTTGAAACTGCCTTAAGCTACTTACAAGCATTCACCGGCAACTCACATACATTTTTCTGAAAGAGAAGCAGTCTGTTCCAACACTTCAATTCACTTTGCGACGTGAATGGAGGGTTGCTTCACTTTCAAAATGCTGTACTTTCAGAGAAAATCACTTTCCTTTAAAAGTGCCTTAAGCTACTTACAAGCATTCACCAGCAATTCACATGCATTTCTCTGAAAGAGAAGCAGTCTGTTCCAACACTTCAATTCACTGTGCAAAGTAAATGGAGTGTTGCTTCACTTTCTAAATGCTGTACTTTCAGAGAAAATCACTTTCCTTTGAAAGTGCCTTAAGCTAATTATAAGCATTCACAAGAAACTCACATGCATTTCTCTGAAAGAGAAGCAGTCTGTTCCAACACTTCAATTCACTGTGCGAAGTGAATGGAGTGTTGCTTCACTATCAAAATGCTGTACTTTCAGAGAAAATCACTTTCCTTTGTAAGTGCCTTATGCTACTTACAAGCATTCCCCAGCAACTCACATGCATTTCTCTGAAAGAGAAGCAGACTGTTCCAACACTTCAATTCACTGTGCGAAGTGAATGGAGTGTTGCTTCACTTTGTAAATGCTGTCCTTTCAGAGAAAATCACTTTCCTTTGAAAGTGCCTTAAGCTAATTATAAGCATTCACAAGAAACTCACATGCATTTCTCTGAAAGAGAAGCAGTGTGTTCCAACACTTCAATTCACTGTGCAAAGTGAATGGAGTGTTGCTTCACGTTCTAAATGCTGTACTTTCAGAGAAAATCACTTTCCTTTGAAACAGCCTTAAGCTACTTACAAGCATTCTCCAACAACTCACATGCATTTCTCTGAAAGAGAAGCAGTCTGTTCCAACACTTCAATTCACTGTGCGAAGTGAATGGAGTGTTGCTTCATTTTCTAAATGCTGTGCTTTCAGAGAAAATCACTTTCCTTTGAAAGTGCCTTAAGCTAATTATAAGCATTCACAAGAAACTCACATGCATTTCTCTGAAAGAGAAGCAGTGTGTTCCAACACTCCAATTCACTGTGCGAAGTGAATGGAGTGTTGCTTCACTTTCTAAATTCTGTACTCTCAGAGAAAATCACTTTCCTTTGAAACTGCCTTCAGCTACTTACAAGCATTCACCAGCAACTCACATGAGTTTCTCTGAAAGAGAAGCAGTCTGTTCCAACAGTTCAATTCACTGTGCAAAGTGAATGGAGTGTTGCTTCACTTTCTAAATGCTGTACTTTCAGAGAAAATCACTTTCCTTTGAATGTGCCTTAAGCTACTTACAAGCACTCACCAGCAACTCACAATCATTTTTCTGAAAGAGAAGCAGTCTGTTCCAAAACTGAAATTCACTGTGCGAAGTGAATGGAGTGTTGCTTCACTTTATAAATGATGTACTTTCAGAGAAAATCACTTTCCTTTGAAACAGCCTTAAGCTACTTACAAGCATTCTCCAGCAACTCACATGCATTTCTCTGAAAGAGAAGCAGTCTGTTCCAACACTTCAATTCACTGTGCGAAGTGAATGGAGTGTTGCTTCATTTTCTAAATGCTGTGCTTTCAGAGAAAATCACTTTCCTTTGAAAGTGCCTTAAGCTAATTATAAGCATTCACAAGAAACTCACATGCATTTCTCTGAAAGAGAAGCAGTGTGTTCCAACACTCCAATTCACTGTGCGAAGTGAATGGAGTGTTGCTTCACTTTCTAAATTCTGTACTCTCAGAGAAAATCACTTTCCTTTGAAACTGCCTTCAGCTACTTACAAGCATTCACCAGCAACTCACATGAGTTTCTCTGAAAGAGAAGCAGTCTGTTCCAACAGTTCAATTCACTGTGCAAAGTGAATGGAGTGTTGCTTCACTTTCTAAATGCTGTACTTTCAGAGAAAATCACTTTCCTTTGAATGTGCCTTAAGCTACTTACAAGCACTCACCAGCAACTCACAATCATTTTTCTGAAAGAGAAGCAGTCTGTTCCAAAACTGCAATTCACTGTGCGAAGTGAATGGAGTGTTGCTTCACTTTCTAAATGATGTACTTTCAGAGAAAATCACTTTCCTTTGAAACTGCCTTATGCTACTTACAAACATTCACCATCAACTCACATGAGTTTCTCTGAAAGAGAAGCAGTCTGTTCCAAAACTTCAATTCACTGTGCGAAGTGAATGTAGTGTTGCGTCACTTTCTAAATGCTGTACTTTCAGAGAAAATCATTTTCCTTTCAAAGTACCTTAAACTACTTACAAGCATTCACCAGCAAATCACAAGAGTTTCTCTGAAAGAGAAGCAGTCTGTTCAAACACTTCAATTCACTGTGCGAAGTGAATGTGTTGTTGTTTCACTTTCTAAATGCTGTACTTTCAGAGAAATCACTTTCCTTTGAAACTGCCTTAAGCTACTTACAAGCATTCACCAGCAACTCACATGTATTTCTCTGAAAGAGAAGCAGTCTGTTCCAACACTTCAATTCACTGTGCGAAGTGAAGTTGCTTCAGTTTCTAAATGCTGTACTTTCAGAGAAAATCACTATCCTTTGAAAGTGCCTTATGCTACTTACAAGCATTGTCCAGCACCTCACATAAGTTTCTCTGAAAGAGAGGCAGTCTGTTCCAACACTTCAATTCACTGTGCGAAGTGAATGGAGTGTTGCTTCATTTTCTAAATGCTGTGCTTTTAGAGAAAATCACTTTCTTTGAAAGTGCCTTAAGCTAATTATAAGCATTCACAAGAAACTAACATGCATTTCTCTGAAAGAGAAGCAGTGTGTTCCAACACTTCAATTCACTGTGCGAAGTGAATGGAGTTTTGCTTCACTTTTTAAATGCTGTACTTTCAGAGAAAATCACTTTCCTTTGAAACTGCCTTCAGCTGCTTACAAGCATTCACCAGCAACTCACATGAGTTTCTCTGAAAGAGAAGCAGTCTGTTCCAACACTTCAATTCACTGTGCGATGTGAATGGAGTGTTGCTTCACTTTCTAAATGCTGTACTTTCAGAGAAAATCACTTTCCTTTGAAAGTGCCTTAAGCTACTTACAAGCATTCACCAGCAACTCACAAACATTTTTCTGAAAGAGAAGCAGTCTGTTCCAAAACTTCAATTCACTGTGCGAAGTGAATGTAGGGTTGCTTCACTTTCAAAATGCTGTACTTTCAGAGAAAATCACTTTCCTTTGTAAGTGCCTTAAGCTACTTACAAGCATTCCTCAGCAACTCACATGCATTACTCTGAAAGAGAAGCAGTCTGTTCCAAAACTTCAATTCACTGTGCGAAGTGAATGGAGTGTTGCTTCACTTTCTAAATGCTGTCCTTTCAGAGAAAATCACTTTCCTTTGAAACTGCATTAAGCTACTCACAAGCATTCACCAGCAACTCAAATGAGTTTCTCTGAAAGAGAAGCAGTCTGTTCCAACACTTCAATTCACTGTGCGAAGTGAATGGAGTGTTGCTTCACTTTCTAAATGATGTACTTTCAGAGAAAATCACTTTCCTTTGAAACTGCCTTAAGCTACTTACACACATTCACCAGCAACTCACATGAGTTTCTCTGAAAGAGAAGCAGTCTGTTCCAACACTTCAATTCACTGTGCGAAGTGAATGGAGTGTTGCTTCATTTTCTAAATGCTGTGCTTTCAGAGAAAATCACTTTCCTTTGATAGTGCCTTAAGCTAATTATAAGCATTCACAAGAAACTCACATGCATTTCTCTGAAAGAGAAGCAGCGTGTTCCAACACTTCAATTCACTGTGCGAAGTGAATGGAGTGTTGCTTCACTTTCTAAATTCTGTACTCTCAGAGAAAATCACTTTTATTTGAAACTGCCTTCAGCTGCTTACAAGCATTCACCAGCAACTCACATGAGTTTCTCTGAAAGAGAAGCAGTCTGTTCCAACAGTTCAATTCACTGTGCAAAGTGAATGGAGTGTTGCTTCACTTTCTAAATGCTGTACTTTCAGAGAAAATCACTTTCCTTTGAATGTGCATTAAGCTACTTACAAGCACTCACCAGCAACTCACAATCATTTTTCTGAAAGAGAAGCAGTCTGTTCCAACACTTCAATTCACTGTGCGAAGTGAATGGAGTGTTGCTTCACTTTCTAAATGATGTACTTTCAGAGAAAATCACTTTCCTTTGAAACTGCCTTATTCTACTTACAAACATTCACCATCAACTCACATGAGTTTCTCTGAAAGAGAAGGAGTCTGTTCCAACACTTCAATTCACTGTGAGAAGTGGATGGAGTGTTGCTTCACTTTCTAAATGCTGTACTTTCAGAGAAAATCACTTTCCTTTGAAACTACCTTAAGCTATTTACAAGCATTCACCAGCAACTCACATGCATTTCTCTGAAAGAGAAGCAGTCTGTTCCAACACTTCAATTCACTGTGCGAAGTGAAGTTTCTTCAGTTTCTAAATGCTGTACTTTCAGAGAAAATTACTTTCCTTCGAAACAGCCTTAAGCTACTTACAAGCATTCACCTGCAACTCACATGAGTCTCTCTGAAAGAGAAGCAGTGTGTTCCAACACTTCAATTCACTGTGCGAAGTGAATGGAGGGTTGCTTCACTTTCAAAATGCTGTACTTTCAGAGAAAATCACTTTCCTTTGTAAGTGCCTTAAGCTACTTACAAGCATTCTCCAGCAACTCACATGCATTTCTCTGAAAGAGAAGCGGTCTGTTCCAACACTTCAATTCACTGTGCGAAGTGAATGGAGGGTTGCTTCACTTTCAAAAGGCTGTACTTTGAGAGAAAATCTCTTTCCTTTGAAAGTGCCTTAAGCTAATTATAAGCATTCAATAGAAACTCACATACATTTCTCTGAAAGAGAAGCAGTCTGTTCCAACACTTCAATTCACTGTGCGAAGTGAATGGAGTGTTGCGTCACTTTATAAATGCTGTACTTTCAGAGAAAATCACTTTCCTTTGAAACTGCCTTAAGCTACTTACAAGCATTCACCAGCAACTCACATGAGTTTCTCTGAAAGAGAAGCATTCTGTTCCAACTCTTCAATTCACGGTGCGAAGTGAATGGAGTGTTGGGTCACTTTCTAAATGCTGTACTTTCAGAGAAAATCACTTTCCTTTGAAAGTACCTTAAGCTACTTACAAGCATTCACCAGCAACTCACATGAGTTTCTCTGAAAGAGAAGCAGTCTGTTCCAACACTTCAATTCACTGTGCGAAGTGAATGTGTTGTTGTTTCACTTTCTAAATGCTGTACTTTCAGAAAAAATCACTTTCCTTTGAAACTGCCTTAAGGTACTTACAAGCATTCACCAGGAACTCACATGAATTTCTCTGAAAGAGAAGCAGTCTGTTCCAACACTTCAATTCACTGTGAGAAGTGAATGGAGTGTTGCTTCACTTTCTAAATGCTGTACTTTCAGAGAAAATCACTTTCCTTTGAAACTGCCTTAAGCTACTTACAAGCATTCACCTGCAACTCACATACATTTTCCTGAAAGAGAAGCAGTCTGTTCCAACACTTCAATTCACTTTGCGAAGTGAATGGAGGGTTGCTTCACTTTCAAAATGCTGTACTTTCAGAGAAAATCACTTTCCTTTAAAAGTGCCTTAAGCTACTTACAAGCATTCACCTGCAACTCACATGCATTTCTCTGAAAGAGAAGCAGTCTGTTCCAACACTTCAATTCACTGTGCAAAGTAAATGGAGTGTTGCTTCACTTTCTAAATGCTGTACTTTCAGAGAAAATCACTTTCCTTTGAAAGTGCCTTAAGCTAATTATAAGCATTCACAAGAAACTCACATGCATTTCTCTGAAAGAGAAGCAGTCTGTTCCAACACTTCAATTCACTGTGCGAAGTGAATGGAGTGTTGCTTCACTATCAAAATGCTGTACTTTCAGAGAAAATCACTTTCCTTTGTAAGTGCCTTAAGCTACTTACAAGCATTCCCCAGCAACTCACATGCATTTCTCTGAAAGAGAAGCAGACTGTTCCAACACTTCAATTCACTGTGCGAAGTGAATGGAGTGTTGCTTCACTTTGTAAATGCTGTCCTTTCAGAGAAAATCACTTTCCTTTGAAAGTGCCTTAAGCTAATTATAAGCATTCACAAGAAACTCACATGCATTTCTCTGAAAGAGAAGCAGTGTGTTCCAACACTTCAATTCACTGTGCAAAGTGAATGGAGTGTTGCTTCACGTTCTAAATGCTGTACTTTCAGAGAAAATCACTTTCCTTTGAAACAGCCTTAAGCTACTTACAAGCATTCTCCAGCAACTCACATGCATTTCTCTGAAAGAGAAGCAGTCTGTTCCAACACTTCAATTCACTGTGCGAAGTGAATGGAGTGTTGCTTCATTTTCTAAATGCTGTGCTTTCAGAGAAAATCACTTTCCTTTGAAAGTGCCTTAAGCTAATTATAAGCATTCACAAGAAACTCACATGCATTTCTCTGAAAGAGAAGCAGTGTGTTCCAACACTCCAATTCACTGTGCGAAGTGAATGGAGTGTTGCTTCACTTTCTAAATTCTGTACTCTCAGAGAAAATCACTTTCCTTTGAAACTGCCTTCAGCTACTTACAAGCATTCACCAGCAACTCACATGAGTTTCTCTGAAAGAGAAGCAGTCTGTTCCAACAGTTCAATTCACTGTGCAAAGTGAATGGAGTGTTGCTTCACTTTCTAAATGCTGTACTTTCAGAGAAAATCACTTTCCTTTGAATGTGCCTTAAGCTACTTACAAGCACTCACCAGCAACTCACAATCATTTTTCTGAAAGAGAAGCAGTCTGTTCCAACACTTCAATTCACTGTGCGAAGTGAATGGAGTGTTGCTTCACTTTCTAAATGATGTACTTTCAGAGAAAATCACTTTCCTTTGAAACTGCCTTATGCTACTTACAAACATTCACCATCAACTCACATGAGTTTCTCTGAAAGAGAAGCAGTCTGTTCCAACACTTCAATTCACTGTGCGAAGTGAATGTAGTGTTGCGTCACTTTCTAAATGCTGTACATTCAGAGAAAATCATTTTCCTTTCAAAGTACCTTAAACTACTTACAAGCATTCACCAGCAAATCACAAGAGTTTCTCTGAAAGAGAAGCAGTCTGTTCAAACACTTCAATTCACTGTGCGAAGTGAATGTGTTGTTGTTTCACTTTCTAAATGCTGTACTTTCAGAGAAATCACTTTCCTTTGAAACTGCCTTAAGCTACTTACAAGCATTCACCAGCAACTCACATGTATTTCTCTGAAAGAGAAGCAGTCTGTTCCAACACTTCAATTCACTGTGCGAAGTGAAGTTGCTTCAGTTTCTAAATGCTGTACTTTCAGAGAAAATCACTTTCCTTTGAAAGTGCCTTATGCTACTTACAAGCATTGTCCAGCAACTCACATAAGTTTCTCTGAAAGAGAGGCAGTCTGTTCCAACACTTCAATTCACTGTGCGAAGTGAATGGAGTGTTGCTTCATTTTCTAAATGCTGTGCTTTTAGAGAAAAGCACTTTCTTTGAAAGTGCCTTAAGCTAATTATAAGCATTCACAAGAAACTAACATGCATTTCTCTGAAAGAGAAGCAGTGTGTTCCAACACTTCAATTCACTGTGCGAAGTGAATGGAGTTTTGCTTCACTTTTTAAATGCTGTACTTTCAGAGAAAATCACTTTCCTTTGAAACTGCCTTCAGCTGCTTACAAGCATTCACCAGCAACTCACATGAGTTTCTCTGAAAGATAAGCAGTCTGTTCCAACACTTCAATTCACTGTGCGATGTGAATGGAGTGTTGCTTCACTTTCTAAATGCTGTACTTTCAGAGAAAATCACTTTCCTTTGAAAGTGCCTTAAGCTACTTACAAGCATTCACCAGCAACTCACAAACATTTTTCTGAAAGAGAAACAGTCTGTTCCAACACTTCAATTCACTGTGCGAAGTGAATGGAGTGTTGCTTCATTTTCTAAATGCTGTGCTTTCAGAGAAAATCACTTTCCTTTGATAGTGCCTTAAGCTACTTACAAGCATTCCTCAGCAACTCACATGCATTACTCTGAAAGAGAAGCAGTGTGTTCCAACACTTCAATTCACTGTGCGAAGTGAATGGAGTGTTGCTTCACTTTCTAAATTCTGTACTCTCAGAGAAAATCACTTTTCTTTGAAACTGCCTTCAGCTACTTACAAACATTCACCAGCAACTCACATGAGTTTCTCTGAAAGAGAAGCAGTCTGTTCCAACAGTTCAATTCACTGTGCAAAGTGAATGGAGTGTTGCTTCACTTTCTAAATGCTGTACTTTCAGAGAAAATCACTTTCCTTTGAATGTGCATTAAGCTACTTACAAGCATTCACCAGCAACTCACAATCATTTTTCTGAAAGGGAAGCAGTCTGTTCCAACACTTCAATTCACTGTGCGAAGTGAATGGAGTGTTGCTTCACTTTCTAAATGATGTACTTTCAGAGAAAATCACTTTCCTTTGAAACTGCCTTATTCTACTTACAAACATTCACCATCAACTCACATGAGTTTCTCTGAAAGAGAAGCAGTCTGTTCCAACACTTCAATTCACTGTGAGAAGTGGATGGAGTGTTGCTTCACTTTCTAAATGCTGTACTTTCAGAGAAAATCACTTTCCTTTGAAACTGCCTTAAGCTACTTACAAGCATTCACCAGCAACTCACATGCATTTCTCTGAAAGAGAAGCAGTCTGTTCCAACACTTCAATTCACTGTGCGAAGTGAAGTTTCTTCAGTTTCTAAATGCTGTACTTTCAGAGAAAATTACTTTCCTTCGAAACAGCCTTAAGCTACTTACAAGCATTCACCAGCAACTCACATGAGTTTCTCTGAAAGAGAAGCAGTCTGTTCCAACACTTCAATTCACTGTGCGAAGTGAATGGAGTGTTGCTTCACTTTCTAAATGATGTACTTTCAGAGAAAATCACTTTCCTTTGAAACTGCCTTATTCTACTTACAAACATTCACCATCAACTCACATGAGTTTCTCTGAAAGAGAAGCAGTCTGTTCCAACACTTCAATTTACTGTGCAAAGTGAATGGAGTGTTGCTTCGCTTTCTAAATGCTGTACTTTCAGAGAAAATCACTTTCCTTTGAAACTGCCTTAAGCTACTTACAAGCATTCACCAGCAACTCACATGAGTTTCTCTGAAAGAGAAGCAGTCTGTTCCAACACTTCAATTCACTGTGCGAAGTGAATGGAGTGTTGCGTTACTTTCTAAATGCTGTACTTTCAGAGAAAATCACTTTCCTTTCAAAGTACCTTAAGCTGCATACAAGCATTCACCAGTCACTCACATGAGTTTCTCTGAAAGAGAAGCAGTCGGTTCGAAGACTTCAATTCACTGTGCGAAGTGAATGTGTAGTTGTTTCACTTTCTAAATGCTGTCCTTTCAGAGAAAATCACTTTCCTTTGAAACTGCCTTAAGCTACTTACAAGCATTTAGAAGAAACTCACATTCGTTTCTCTGAAAGAGAAGCAGTGTGTTCCAACACTTCAATTCACTGTGCATAGTGAATGAAGTGTTGCTTCACTTTCTAAATGCTGTAATTTCAGAGAAAATCACTTTCCTTTTAAAGTGCCTTAAGCTACTTCCAAGCATCCACCAGCAACTCTCATGAGTTTCTCTGAAAGAGAAGCAGTCTGTTCCAACACTTCAATTCACTGTGCGAAGTGAATGGAGTGTTACTTCACTTTCTAAATGTGATAGTTACAGAGATAATCACTTTTTTTGAAACTCCGTTAAACTACTCACAAGCATTTAGAAGAAACTCACATTCGTTTTTCTGAAAGAGAAGCAGTCTGTCCCAACATTTCAATTCACAGTGCAAAGAGCATGGAGTGGTGCTTCACTTTCTAAATGCTGTACTTTCAGAGAATATCACTCTTCTTTGAAAATGCCTTAAGCTACTTACAAGCATTGACCAGCAACTCACATGTTTCTCTGAAAGAAAGGCAGTCTGTTCCAACACTTCAATTCACTGTGCGAAGTGAATGGAGTGTTGCTTCACTTTCTAAATGCTGTACTTTCAGAGAAAATCACTTTCCTTTGAAACTGCCTTAAGCTACTTACAAGCATTCACGAGAAACTCAGAATCATTTCTCTGAAAGAGAAGCAGTCTGTTCCAACACTTCAATTCAATGTGCGAAGTGAATGGAGGGTTGCTTCACTTTCAAAATACTGTACTTTCAGAGAAAATCACTTTCCTTTGAAAGTGCCTTATGCTAATTGCAAGCATTCACCAGCAACTCACATGAGTTTCTCTGAAAGAGAAGCAGTCTGTTCCAACACTTCAATTCACTGTGCGAAGTGAATGGAGTGTTGCGTTACTTTCTAAATGCTGTACTTTCAGAGAAAATCACTTTCCTTTCAAAGTACCTTAAGCTACTTACAAGCATTCCCCAGCAACTCACATGAGTTTCTCTGAAAGAGAAGCAGTAGGTTCCAACACTTCAATTCACTGTGCGAAGTGAATGTGTTGTTGTTTCACGTTCTAAATGCTGTACTTTCAGAGAAAATCACTTTCCTTTGAAAGTGCCTTCAGCTATTACAAGCATTCACCAGCAACTCACATGACTTTCTCTGAAAGAGAAGCAGTCTGTTCCAACACTTCAATTCACTGTGCAATTTGAATGGAGTTTTGCTTCACTTTGCAATGCTGTACTTTCAGAGAAAATCACTTTCCTTTCAAAGTACCTTAAGCTGCATACAAGCATCACCAGCCACTCACATGAGTTTCTCTGAAAGAGACGCAGTCGGTTCGAACACTTCAATTCACTGTGCGAAGTGAATGTGTTGTTGTTTCACTTTCTAAACGCTGTCCTTTCAGAGAAAATCACTTTCCTTTGAAACTGCCTTAAGCTACTTACATGCACTTGGAAGAAACTCACATTCGTTTCTCTGAAAGAGAAGCAGTCTGTTACAACACTTCAATTCACTGTGCGAAGTAAATGGAGTGTTGCTTCACTTTCTAAATGCTGTAATTTCAGAGAAAATCACTTTCCTTTTAAAGTGCCTTAAGCTACTTCCAAACATTCACCAGCAACTCTCATGAGTTTCTCTGAAAGAGAAGCAGTCTGTTCCAACACTTCAATTCACTGTGCGAAGTGAATGTGTTGTTGTTTCACTTTCTAACTGCTGTACTTTCAGAGAAAATCCCTTTCTTTTGAAACTGTCTTAAGCTACTTACAAGCATTCACCAGCAAATCACATGCGTTTCTCTGAAAGAGAAGCAGTCTGTTCCAACACTTCAATTCACTGTGCGAAGTGAATGGAGTGTTGCTTCACTTTCTAATTGCTGTACTTTCAGAGAAAATCACTTCCCTTTGAAAGTGCCTTAAACTACTTACAAGCATTCACCAGCAACTCACATGAGTTTCTCTGAAATAGAAGCAGTCTGTTCCAACACATCAATTCACTGTGCGAAGTGAATGGAGTGTTGCTTCACTTTCTCAATGCTGTAATTTCAGAGAAAATCACTTTCCTTTGAAAATGCCTTTAGCTACTTACAAGCATTCACCAGCAACTCACATGAGTTTCTCTGAAAGAGAAGCAGTCTGTTCCGACACTTCAATTCACTGTGCAAAGTGAATGGAGTGTTGCTTCACTTTCTAAATGCTGTACTTTCAGAGAAAATCACTCTTCCTTGAAAATGCCTTAAGCTACTAACAAGCATTGACCAGCAACTCACATGTTTCTCTGAAAGAGAAGCAGTCTGTCCCAACACTTCAATTCACTGTGCGAAGTGAATGGAGTGTTGCGTTACTTTCTAAATGCTGTACTTTCTGAGAAAATCACTTTCCTTTCAAAGTACCTTCAGCTACTTGCAAGCATTCACCAGCAAATCACATGAGTTTCTCTGAAAGAGAAGCAGTCGGTTCGAACACTTCAATTCACTGTGCGAAGTGAATGTGTTGTTGTTTCACTTTCTAAACGCTGTCCTTTCAGAGAAAATCACTTTCCTTTGAAACTGCCTTAAGCTACTTAAAAGCACTTGGAAGAAACTCACATTCGTTTCTCTGAAAGAGAAGCAGTCTGTTACAACACTTCAATTCACTGTGCGAAGTGAATGGAGTGTTGCTTCACTTTCTAATTGCTGTACTTTCAGAGAAAATCACTTCCCTTTGAAAGTGCCTTAAACTACTTACAAGCATTCACCAGCAACTCACATGAGTTTCTCTGAAATAGAAGCAGTCTGTTCCAACACATCAATTCACTGTGCGAAGTGAATGGAGTGTTGCTTCACTTTCTCAATGCTGTAATTTCAGAGAAAATCACTTTCCTTTGAAAATGCCTTAAGCTACTTACGAGCATTCAAAAGCAACTCACATGAGTTTCTCTGAAAGAGAAGCAGTCTGTTCCAACACTTCAATTCACTGTGCGAAGTGAATGGAGTGTTTCTTCACTTTCTAAATGCTGTACTTTCAGAGAAAATCACTTTCCTTTGAAAGTGCTTTAAGCTAATTATAAGCATTCACAAGAAACTCACATGCATTTCTCTGAAAGAGAAGCAGTCTGTTCCAACACTTCAATTCACTGTGCGAAGTGAATGGAGTGTTACTTCACTTTCTAAATGCGATAGTTACAGAGATAATCACTTTTTTTGAAACTCCGTTAAACTACTTACAAGCATTTAGAAGAAACTCACATTCGTTTTTCTGAAAGAGAAGCAGTCTGTCCCAACACTTCAATTCACTGTGCGAAGTGAATGGAGTGTTGCGTTACTTTCTAAATGCTGTACTTTCAGAGAAAATCACTTTCCTTTCAAAGTACCTTAAGCTACTTGCAAGCATTCACCAGCAAATCACATGAGTTTCTCTGAAAGAGAAGCAGTAGGTTCCAACACTTCAATTCACTGTGCGAAGTGAATGTGTTGTTGTTTCACGTTCTAAATGCTGTACTTTCAGAGAAAATCACTTTCCTTTGAAACTGCCTTAAGCTACTTACAAGCATTCACCAGCAAATCACAAGCGTTGCTCTGACAGAGAAGCAGTCTGTTCAAACACTTCAATTCTCTGTGCGAAGTGAATGGAGTGTTGCTTTACTTTCTAAATGCTGTACTTTCAAAGGAAATCACTTTCCTTTCAAAGTACCTTAAGCTTCTTACAAGCATTCAGCAGTAACTCACATGAGTTTCTCTGAAAGAGAAGCAGTATGTTCCAACACTTCAATTCACTGTGCGAAGTGAATGTGTTGTTGTTTCACTTTCTAAATGCTGTACTTTCAGAGAAAATCACTTTCCTTTGAAACTGCCTTGAGATACTTACACGCATTCACCAGCAACTCACATTCATTTCTCTGAAGAGAAGCAGTCTGTTCCAACACTTCAATTCACTGTGCGAAGTAAATGGAATGTTGTTTCACGTTCTAAATGCTGTACTTTCAGAGAAAATCACTTTCATTTGAAACTGCCTTAAGCTACTTACAAGCATTTAGAAGAAACTCACATTGGTTTCTCTGAAAGAGAAGCATTCTCTTCCAACACTTCAATTCAGTGTGCGAAGTGAGTGGAGTGTTGCTTCACTTTCTAAATGTTGTACTTTGAGAGAAAATCACTTTCCTTTCAAAGTACCTTTAGCTACTTACAAGCATTCACCAGCAACTCACATGTTTCTCTGAAAGAGAGGCAGTCTGTTCCAACACTTCAATTCACTGTGCGAAGTGAATGGAGTGTTGCTTCACTTTCTAAATGCTGTACTTTCAGAGAAAATCACTTTCCTTTGAAACTGCCTTAAGCTACTTGCAAGCATTCTCCAGCAACTCACATGCATTTCTCTGAAAGAGAAGCAGTCTGTTCCAACACTTCAATTCACTGTGCGAAGTGAATGGAGTGGTGCGTCACTTTTTAAATGCTGTACTTTCAGAGAAAATCACTTTCCTTTCAAAGTACCTTAAGCTACTTACAAGCATTCAACAGCAACTCACATGAGTTTCTCTGAAAGAGAAGCAGTAGGTTCCAACACTTCAATTCACTGTGCGAAGTGAATGTGTTGTTGTTTCACTTTCTAAATGCTGTACTTTCAGAGAAAATCACTTTCCTTTGAATCTGCCTTAAGCTACTTACAAGCATTCACCAGCAACTCACATGAGTTTCTCTGAAAGAGAAGAAGTCTGTTCCAACACTTCAATTCACTGTGCGAAGTGAATGGAGTGTTGCGTTACTTTCTAAATGCTGTACTTTCAGAGAAAATCACTTTCCTTTCAAAGTACCTTAAGCTGCATACAAGCATCACCAGCCACTCACATGAGTTTCTCTGAAAGAGAAGCAGTCGGTTCGAACACTTCAATTCACTGTGCGAAGTGAATGTGTTGTTGTTTCACTTTCTAAACGCTGTCCTTTCAGAGAAAATCACTTTCCTTTGAAACTGCCTTAAGCTACTTACAAGCACTTGGAAGAAACTCACATTCGTTTCTCTGAAAGAGAAGCAGTCTGTTCCAACACTTCAATTCACTGTGCGAAGTGAGTGGAGTGTTGCTTCACTTTCTAAATGCTGTACTTTCAGAGAAAATCACTTTCCTTTCAAAGTGCGTTAAGTTAATTATAAGCATTCATAAGAAACTCACATGCATTTCTCTGAAAGAGAAGCAGTCTGTTCCAACACTTCAATTCACTGTGCGAAGTGAATGGAGTGTTGCTTCACTTTCTAAATGCTGTACTTTCAGAGAAAATCACTTTCCTATGAAACTACCTTCACCTACATACAAGCATTCACCAGCATCTCACATGAGTTTCTCTGAAAGAGAAGCAGTCTGTTCCAACACTTCAATTCACTGTGTAAAGTGAATGGAGTGTTGCTTCGCTTTCTAAATGCTGTACTTTCAGAGAAAATCACTTTCCTTTGAAACTGCCTTAAGCTACTTACAAGCATTCACCAGCAACTCACATGAGTTTCTCTGAAAGAGAAGCAGTCTGTTCCAACACTTCAATTCACTGTGCGAAGTGAATGGAGTGTTGCGTTACTTTCTAAATGCTGTACTTTCAGAGAAAATCACTTTCCTTTCAAAGTACCTTAAGCTGCATACAAGCATTCACCAGTCACTCACATGAGTTTCTCTGAAAGAGAAGCAGTCGGTTCGAAGACTTCAATTCACTGTGCGAAGTGAATGTGTAGTTGTTTCACTTTCTAAATGCTGTCCTTTCAGAGAAAATCACTTTCCTTTTAAAGTGCCTTAAGCTACTTCCAAGCATCCACCAGCAACTCTCATGAGTTTCTCTGAAAGAGAAGCAGTCTGTTCCAACACTTCAATTCACTGTGCGAAGTGAATGGAGTGTTACTTCACTTTCTAAATGTGATAGTTACAGAGATAATCACTTTTTTTGAAACTCCGTTAAACTACTCACAAGTATTTAGAAGAAACTCACATTCGTTTTTCTGAAAGAGAAGCAGTCTGTCCCAACATTTCAATTCACAGTGCAAAGAGCATGGAGTGGTGCTTCACTTTCTAAATGCTGTACTTTCAGAGAATATCACTCTTCTTTGAAAATGCCTTAAGCTACTTACAAGCATTGAGCAGCAACTCACATGTTTCTCTGAAAGAAAGGCAGTCTGTTCCAACACTTCAATTCACTGTGCGAAGTGAATGGAGTGTTGCTTCACTTTCTAAATGCTGTACTTTCAGAGAAAATCACTTTCCTTTGAAACTGCCTTAAGCTACTTACAAGCATTCACCAGCAACTCAGAATCATTTCTCTGAAAGAGAAGCAGTCTGTTCCAACACTTCAATTCAATGTGCGAAGTGAATGGAGGGTTGCTTCACTTTCAAAATACTGTACTTTCAGAGAAAATCACTTTCCTTTGAAAGTGCCTTATGCTAATTGCAAGCATTCACCAGCAACTCACATGAGTTTCTCTGAAAGAGAAGCAGTCTGTTCCAACACTTCAATTCACTGTGCGAAGTGAATGGAGTGTTGCGTGACTTTCTAAATGCTGTACTTTCAGAGAAAATCACTTTACTTTCAAAGTACCTTAAGCTACTTACAAGCATTCCCCAGCAACTCACATGAGTTTCTCTGAAAGAGAAGCAGTCTGTTCCAACACTTCAATTCACTGTGCAATTTGAATGGAGTTTTGCTTCACTTTGTAATGCTGTACTTTCAGAGAAAATCACTTTCCTTTGAAAGTGCCTTAAGGTACTTACAAGCATGCACCAGCAACTCACATGAGTTTCTCTGAAAGAGAAGCAGTCTGGTCCAGCACTTCAATTCACTGTGCGATGTGAATGTGTTGTTGTTTCATTTTCTAAATGCTGTACTTTCAGAGAAAATCACTTTCCTTTGATACAGCCTTAAGCTACTTAAAAGCATTCACCAGCAACTCACATGAGATTCTCTGAAAGAGAAGCAGTCTGTTCCGACATTTCAATTCACTGTGCAAAGTGAATGGAGTGTTGCTTCACTTTCTAAATGCTGTACTTTCAGAGAAAATCACTTTCCTTTGAAAATGCCTTAAGCTACTTACGAGCATTCACCAGCAACTCACATGCATTTCTCTGAAAGAGAAGTAGTCTGTTCCAACACTTCAATTCACTGTGCGAAGTGAATGGAGTGTTGCTTCACTTTCTAAATGCTGTACTTTCAGAGAAAATCACTTTCCTTTGAAAGTGCTTTAAGCTAATTATAAGCATTGACAAGAAACTCACATGCATTTCTCTGAAAGAGAAGCAGTCTGTTCCAACACTTCAATTCACTGTGCGAAGTGAATGGAGTGTTACTTCACTTTCTAAATGCGATAGTTACAGAGATAATCACTTTTTTTGAAACTCCGTTAAACTACTTACAAGCATTTAGAAGAAACTCACATTCGTTTTTCTGAAAGAGAAGCAGTCTCTCCCAACATTTCAATTCACAGTGCAAAGAGCATGGAGTGGTGCTTCACTTTCTAAATGCTGTACTTTCAGAGAAAATCACTCTTCCTTGAAAATGCCTTAAGCTACTTACAAGCATTGACCAGAAACTCACATGTTTCTCTGAAAGAGAGTCAGACTGTTCCAACACTTCAATTCACTGTGCGAAGTGAATGGAGTGTTGCTTCACTTTCTAAATGCTGTACTTTCAGAGAAAATCACTTTCCTTTCAAAGTACCTTAAGCAACTTACAAGCATTCACCAGCAACTCACATGAGTTTCTCTTAAAGAGAAGCAGTCTGTTCCAACACTTCAATTCACTGTGCGAAGTGAATGTGTTGTTGTTTCACTTTCTAAGTGCAGTACTTTCAGAGAAAATCCCTTTCTTTTGAAACTGTCTTAAGCTACTTACAAGCATTCACCAGCAAATCGCATGCGTTTCTCTGAAAGAGAAGCAGTCTGTTCCAACACTTCAATTCACTGTGCGAAGTGAATGGAGTGTTGCTTCACTTTCTAATTGCTGTACTTTCAGAGAAAATCACTTCCCTTTGAAAGTGCCTTAAACTACTTACAAGCATTCACCAGCAACTCACATGAGTTTCTCTGAAATAGAAGCAGTCTGTTCCAACACTTCAATTCACTGTTCGAAGTGAATGGAGTGTTGCTTCACTTTCTCAATGCTGTACTTTCAAAGAAAATCACTTTCCTTTGAAAATGCCTTAAGCTACTTACGAGCATTCACCAGCAACTCACATGCATTTCTCTGAAAGAGAAGCAGTCTGTTCCAACACTTCAATTCACTGTGCGAAGTGAATGGAGTGTTGCGTTACTTTCTAAATGCTGTACTTTCAGAGAAAATCACTTTCCTTTCAAAGTTCCTTAAGCTACTTACTAGCATTCACCAGCAACTCACATGAGTTTCTCTGAAAGAGAAGCAGTCTGTTCCAACACTTCAATTCACTGTGCGAAGTGAATGTGTTGTTGTTTCACGTTCTAAATGCTGTACTTTCAGAGAAAATCACTTTCCTTTGAAACTGCCTTAAGCTACTTACAAGCATTCACCAGCAAATCACAAGCGTTGCTCTGACAGAGAAGCAGTCTGTTCAAACACTTCAATTCTCTGTGCGAAGTGAATGGAGTGTTGCTTCACTTTCTAAATGCTGTACTTTCAGAGGAAATCACTTTCCTTTCAAAGTACCTTAAGCTTCTTACAAGCCTTCAGCAGTAACTCACATGAGTTTCTCTGAAAGAGAAGCAGTATGTTCCAATACTTCAATTCACTGTGCGAAGTGAATGTGTTGTTGTTTCACTTTCTAAATGCTGTACTTTCAGAGAAAATCACTTTCCTTTGAAACTGCCTTAAGATACTTACACGCATTCACCAGCAACTCACATGCATTTCTCTGAAAGAGAAACAGTCTGTTCCAACACTTCAATTCACTGTGCGAAGTAAATGGAGTGTTGTTTCACATTCTAAATGCTGTACTTTCAGAGAAAATCACTTTCCTTTGAAACTGCCTTAAGCTACTTACAAGCATTCACCAGCAACTCACATGTTTCTCTGAAAGAGAGGCAGTCTGTTCCAACACTTCAATTCACTGTGCGAAGTGAATGGAGTGTTGCTTCACTTTCTAAATGCTGTACTTTCAGAGAAAATCACTTTCCTTTGAAACTGCCTTAAGCTACTTGCAAGCATTCTCCAGCAACTCACATGCATTTCTCTGAAAGAGAAGCAGTCTGTTCCAACACTTCAATTCACTGTGCGAAGTGAATGGAGTGGTGCGTCACTTTTTAAAAGCTGTACTTTCAGAGAAAATCACTTTCCTTTCAAAGTACCTTAAGCTACTTACAAGCATTCCCCAGCAACTCACATGAGTTTCTCTGAAAGAGGAGCAGTAGGTTCCAACACTTCAATTCACTGTGCGAAGTGAATGTGTTGTTGTTTCACTTTCTAAATGCTGTACTTTCAGAGAAAATCACTTTCCTTTGAAACTGCCTTAAGCTACTTACAAGCATTCACCAGCAACTCACATGAGTTTCTCTGAAAGAGAAGAAGTCTGTTCCAACACTTCAATTCACTGTGCGAAGTGAATGGAGTGTTGCGATACTTTCTAAATGCTGTACTTTCAGAGAAAATCACTTTCCTTTCAAAGTACCTTAAGCTGCATACAAGCATCACCAGCCACTCACATGAGTTTCTCTGAAAGAGAAGCAGTCGGTTCGAACACTTCAATTCACTGTGCGAAGTGAATGTGTTGTTGTTTCACTTTCTAAACGCTGTCCTTTCAGAGAAAATCACTTTCCTTTGAAACTGCCTTAAGCTACTTACAAGCACTTGGAAGAAACTCACATTCGTTTTTCTGAAACAGAAGCAGTCTGTCCCAACATTTCAATTCACAGTGCAAAGAGCATGGAGTGGTGCTTCACTTTCTAAATGCTGTACTTTCAGAGAAAATCACTCTTCCTTGAAAATGATTAAAGCTACTTACAAGCATTGACCAGCAACTCACATGTTTCTCTGAAAGAGAGGCAGTCTGTTCCAACACTTCAATTCACTGTGCGAAGTGAATGGAGTGTTGCGTCACTTTCTAAATGCTGTACTTTCAGAGAAAATCACTTTCCTTTGAAACTGCCTTAAGCTACTTGCAAGCATTCTCCAGCAACTCACATGCATTTCTCTGAAAGAGAAGCAGTCTGTTCCAACACTTCAATTCACTGTGCGAAGTGAATGGAGTGTTGCTTCACTTTCTAATTGCTGTACTTTCAGAGAAAATCACTTCCCTTTGAAAGTGCCTTAAACTACTTACAAGCATTCACCAGCAACTCACATGAGTTTCTCTGAAATAGAAGCAGTCTGTTCCAACACTTCAATTCACTGTGCGAAGTGAATGGAGTGTTGCTTCATTTTCTCAATGCTGTACTTTCAGAGAAAATCACTTTCCTTTGAAAATGCCTTAAGCTCCTTACGAGCATTCACCAGCAACTCACATGCATTTCTCTGAAAGAGAAGCAGTCTGTTCCAACACTTCAATTCACTGTGCGAAGTGAATGGAGTGTTGCTTCACTTTCTAAATGCTGTACTTTCAGAGAAAATCACTTTCCTTTGAAAGTGCTTTAAGCTAATTATAAGCATTCACAAGAAACTCACATGCATTTCTCTGAAAGAGAAGCAGTCTGTTCCAACACTTCAATTCAGTGTGCGAAGTGAATGGAGTGTTACTTCACTTTCTAAATGCGATAGTTACAGAGATAATCACTTTTTTTGAAACTCCGTTAAACTACTTACAAGCATTTAGAAGAAACTCACATTCGTTTTTCTGAAAGAGAAGCAGTCTGTCCCAACACTTCAATTCACTGTGCGAAGTGAAAGGAGTGTTGCGTTACTTTCTAAATGCTGTACTTTCAGAGAAAATCACGTTCATTTCAAAGTACCTTAAGCTACTTACAAGCATTCACCAGCAAATCACATGAGTTTCTCTGAAAGAGAAGCAGTAGGTTCCAACACTTCAATTCACTGTGCGAAGTAAATGTGTTGTTGTTTCACGTTCTAAATGCTGTACTTTCAGAGAAAATCACTTTCCTTTGAAACTGCCTTAAGCTACTTACAAGCATTCACCAGCAAATCACAAGCGTTTCTCTGACAGAGAAGCAGTCTGTTCAAACACTTCAATTCTCTGTGCGAAGTGAATGGAGTGTTGCTTCACTTTCTAAATGCTGTACTTTCAGAGGAAATCACTTTCCTTTCAAAGTACCTTAAGCTTCTTACAAGCATTCAGCAGTAACTCACATGAGTTTCTCTGAAAGAGAAGCAGTATGTTCCAACACTTCAATTCACTGTGCGAAGTGAATGTGTTGTTGTTTCACTTTCTAAATGCTGTACTTTCAGAGAAAATCACTTTCCTTTGAAACTGCCTTGAGATACTTACACGCATTCACCAGCAACTCACATTCATTTCTCTGAAAGAGAAGCAGTCTGTTCCAACACTTCAATTCACTGTGCGAAGTAAATGGAGTGTTGTTTCACATTCTAAATGCTGTACTTTCAGAGAAAATCACTTTCCTTTGAAACTGCCTTAAGCTACTTACAAGCATTCACCAGCAACTCACATGCATTTCTCTGAAAGAGAAGCAGTCTGTTCCAACATTTCAATTCACTGTGCGAAGTGAATGGAGTGTTGCTCCACTTTCTAAATGCTGTACTTTCAGAGAAAATTACTTTCCTTTGAAAGTGCCTTAAGCTAATTATAAGCATTCACAAGAAACTCACATGAGTTTCTCTGAAAGAGAAGCAGTCTGTTCCAACACTTCAATTCACTGTGCGAAGTGAATGGAGTGTTGCGTTACTTTCTAAATGCTGTACTTTCAGAGAAAATCACTTTCCTTACAAAGTACCTTAAGCTACTTACAAGCATTCACGAGCAACTCACATGAGTTTCTCTGAAAGAGAAGCAGTAGGTTCCAACACTTCAATTCACTGTGCGAAGTGAATGTGTTGTTGTTTCACGTTCTAAATGCTGTACTTTCAGAGAAAATCACTTTCATTTGAAACTGCCTTAAGCTACTTACAAGCATTTAGAAGAAACTCACATTCGTTTCTCTGAAAGAGAAGCATTCTCTTCCAACACTTCAATTCAGTGTACGAAGTCAGTGGAGTGTTGCTTCATTTTCTAAATGCTGTACTTTCAGACAAAATCACTTTCCTGTCAAAGCACCTTTTGCTACTTACAAGCATTCACCAGCAACTCACATGAGTTTCTCTGAAAGAGAAGCAGTCTGTTCCGACACTTCAATTCACTGGGCAAAGTGAATGGACTGTTGCTTCACTTTCTAAATGCTGTACTTTCAGAGAAAATCACTTTCCTTTGAAAGTGCCTTGAGATACTTACAAGCATTCACCAGCAACTCACATGAGTTTCTCTGAAAGAGAAGCAGTCTGTTCCAACACTTCAATTCACTGTGCGAAGTGAATGTGTTGTTGTTTCACTTTCTAAGTGCCGTACTTTCAGAGAAAATCCCTTTCTTTTGAAACCGTCTTAAGCTACTTACAAGCATTCACCAGCAAATCGCATGCGTTTCTCTGAAAGAGAAGCAGTCTGTTCCAACACTTCAATTCACTGTGCGAAGTGAATGGAGTGTTGCTTCACTTTGTAAATGCTGTACTTTCAGAGAAAATCACTTCCCTTTGAAAGTGCCTTAAACTACTTACAAGCATTCACCAGCAACTCACATGAGTTTCTCTGAAATAGAAGCAGTCTGTTCCAACACTTCAATTCACTGTGCGAAGTGAATGGAGTGTTGCTTCATTTTCTCAATGCTGTACTTTCAGAGAAAATCACTTTCCTTTGAAAATGCCTTAAGCTCCTTACGAGCATTCACCAGCAACTCACATGCATTTCTCTGAAAGAGAAGCAGTCTGTTCCAACACTTCAATTCACTGTGCGAAGTGAATGGAGTGTTGCTTCACTTTCTAAATGCTGTACTTTCAGAGAAAATCACTTTCCTTTGAAAGTGCTTTAAGCTAATTATAAGCATTCACAAGAAACTCACATGCATTTCTCTGAAAGAGAAGCAGTCTGTTCCAACACTTCAATTCACTGTGCGAAGTGAATGGAGTGTTACTTCACTTTCTCAATGCGATAGTTACAGAGATAATCACTTTTTTTGAAACTCCGTTAAACTACTTACAAGCATTTAGAAGAAACTCACATTCGTTTTTCTGAAACAGAAGCAGTCTGTCCCAACATTTCAATTCACAGTGCAAAGAGCATGGAGTGGTGCTTCACTTTCTAAATGCTGTACTTTCAGAGAAAATCACTCTTCCTTGAAAATGATTAAAGCTACTTACAAGCATTGACCAGCAACTCACATGTTTCTCTGAAAGAGAGGCAGTCTGTTCCAACACTTCAATTCACTGTGCGAAGTGAATGGAGTGTTGCGTCACTTTCTAAATGCTGTACTTTCAGAGAAAATCACTTTCCTTTGAAACTGCCTTAAGCTACTTGCAAGCATTCTCCAGCAACTCACATGCATTTCTCTGAAAGAGAAGCAGTCTGTTCCAACACTTCAATTCACTGTGCGAAGTGAATGGAGTGTTGCTTCACTTTCTAATTGCTGTACTTTCAGAGAAAATCACTTCCCTTTGAAAGTGCCTTAAACTACTTACAAGCATTCACCAGCAACTCACATGAGTTTCTCTGAAATAGAAGCAGTCTGTTCCAACACTTCAATTCACTGTGCGAAGTGAATGGAGTGTTGCTTCATTTTCTCAATGCTGTACTTTCAGAGAAAATCACTTTCCTTTGAAAATGCCTTAAGCTCCTTACGAGCATTCACCAGCAACTCACATGCATTTCTCTGAAAGAGAAGCAGTCTGTTCCAACACTTCAATTCACTGTGCGAAGTGAATGGAGTGTTGCTTCACTTTCTAAATGCTGTACTTTCAGAGAAAATCACTTTCCTTTGAAAGTGCTTTAAGCTAATTATAAGCATTCACAAGAAACTCACATGCATTTCTCTGAAAGAGAAGCAGTCTGTTCCAACACTTCAATTCACTGTGCGAAGTGAATGGAGTGTTACTTCACTTTCTCAATGCAATAGTTACAGAGATAATCACTTTTTTTGAAACTCCGTTAAACTACTTACAAGCATTTAGAAGAAACTCACATTCGTTTTTCTGAAAGAGAAGCAGTCTGTCCCAACTCTTCAATTCACTGTGCGAAGTGAATGGAGTGTTGCGTTACTTTCTAATTGCTGTACTTTCAGAGAAAATCACTTTCCTTTCAAAGTACCTTAAGCTACTTACAAGCATTCACCAGCAAATCACATGAGTTTCTCTGAAAGAGAAGCAGTAGGTTCCAACACTTCAATTCACTGTGCGAAGAGAATGTGTTGTTGTTTCACGTTCTAAATGCTGTACTTTCAGAGAAAATCACTTTCCTTTGAAACTGCCTTAAGCTACTTACAAGCATTCACCAGCAAATCACAAGCGTTTCTCTGACAGAGAAGCAGTCTGTTCAAACACTTCAATTCTCTGTGCGAAGTGAATGGAGTGTTGCTTCACTTTCTAAATGCTGTACTTTCAGAGGAAATCACTTTCCTTTCAAAGTACCTTAAGCTTCTTACAAGCATTCAGCAGTAACTCACATGAGTTTCTCTGAAAGAGAAGCAGTATGTTCCAACACTTCAATTCACTGTGCGAAGTGAATGTGTTGTTGTTTCACTTTCTAAATGCTGTACTTTCAGAGAAAATCACTTTTCTTTTAAACTGCCTTGAGATACTTACACGCATTCACCAGCAACTCACATTCATTTCTCTGAAAGAGAAGCAGTCTGTTCCAACACTTCAATTCACTGTGCGAAGTAAATGGAGTGTTGTTTCACATTCTAAATGCTGTACTTTCAGAGAAAATCACTTTCCTTTGAAACTGCCTTAAGCTACTTACAAGCATTCACCAGCAACTCACATGCATTTCTCTGAAGAGAAGCAATCTGTTCCAACATTTCAATTCACTTGCGAAGTGAATGGAGTGTTGCTTCACTTTCTAAATGCTGTACTTTCAGAGAAAATCACTTTCCTTTGAAAGTGCCTTAAGCTAATTATAAGCATTCACAAGAAACTCACATGAGTTTCTCTGAAAGAGAAGCAGTCTGTTCCAACACTTCAATTCACTGTGCGAAGTGAATGGAGTGTTGTGTTACTTTCTAAATGCTGTACTTTCAGAGAAAATCACTTTCCTTTCAAAGTACCTTAAGCTACTTACAAGCATTCACCAGCAACTCACATGAGTTTCTCTGAAAGAGAAGCAGTCTGTTCCAACACTTCAATTCACTGTGCGAAGTGAATGTGTTGTTGTTTCACGTTCTAAATGCTGTACTTTCAGAGAAAATCACTTTCATTTGAAACTGCCTTAAGCTACTTACAAGCATTTAGAAGAAACTCACATTCATTTCTCTGAAAGAGAAGCATTCTCTTCCAATACTTCAATTCAGTGTGCGAAGTGAGTGGAGTGTTGCTTCACTTTCTAAATGCTGTACATTCAGAGAAAATCACTTTCCTTTCAAAGTACCTTTAGCTACTTACAAGCATTCACCAGCAACTCACATGAGTTTCTCTGAAAGAGAAGCAGTCTGTTCCGACACTTCAATTCACTGGGCAAAGTGAATGGACTGTTGCTTCACTTTCTAAATGCTGTACTTTCAGAGAAAATCACTTTCCTTCGAAAGTGCCTTGAGATACTTTCAAGCATTCACCAGCAACTCACATGAGTTTCTCTGAAAGAGAAGCAGTCTGTTCCACCACTTCAATTCACTGTGCGAAGTGAATGTGTTGTTGTTTCACTTTCTAAGTGCCGTACTTTCAGAGAAAATCCCTTTCTTTTGAAACCGTCTTAAGCTACTTACAAGCATTCACCAGCAAATCGCATGCGTTTCTCTGAAAGAGAAGCAGTCTGTTCCAACACTTCAATTCACTGTGCGAAGTGAATGGAGTGTTGCTTCACTTTCTAATTGCTGTACTTTCAGAGAAAATCACTTTCCTTTGAAAATGCCTTAAGCTCCTTACGAGCATTCACCAGCAACTCACATGCATTTCTCTGAAAGAGAAGCAGTCTGTTCCAACACTTCAATTCACTGTGCGAAGTGAATGGAGTGTTGCTTCACTTTCTAAATGCTGTACTTTCAGAGAAAATCACTTTCCTTTGAAAGTGCTTTAAGCTAATTATAAGCATTCACAAGAAACTCACATGCATTTCTCTGAAAGAGAAGCAGTCTGTTCCAACACTTCAATTCACTGTGCGAAGTGAATGGAGTGTTACTTCACTTTCTCAATGCGATAGTTACAGAGATAATCACTTTTTTTGAAACTCCGTTAAACTACTTACAAGCATTTAGAAGAAACTCACATTCGTTTTTCTGAAACAGAAGCAGTCTGTCCCAACATTTCAATTCACAGTGCAAAGAGCATGGAGTGGTGCTTCACTTTCTAAATGCTGTACTTTCAGAGAAAATCACTCTTCCTTGAAAATGATTAAAGCTACTTACAAGCATTGACCAGCAACTCACATGTTTCTCTGAAAGAGAGGCAGTCTGTTCCAACACTTCAATTCACTGTGCGAAGTGAATGGAGTGTTGCGTCACTTTCTAAATGCTGTACTTTCAGAGAAAATCACTTTCCTTTGAAACTGCCTTAAGCTACTTGCAAGCATTCTCCAGCAACTCACATGCATTTCTCTGAAAGAGAAGCAGTCTGTTCCAACACTTCAATTCACTGTGCGAAGTGAATGGAGTGTTGCTTCACTTTCTAATTGCTGTACTTTCAGAGAAAATCACTTCCCTTTGAAAGTGCCTTAAACTACTTACAAGCATTCACCAGCAACTCACATGAGTTTCTCTGAAATAGAAGCAGTCTGTTCCAACACTTCAATTCACTGTGCGAAGTGAATGGAGTGTTGCTTCATTTTCTCAATGCTGTACTTTCAGAGAAAATCACTTTCCTTTGAAAATGCCTTAAGCTCCTTACGAGCATTCACCAGCAACTCACATGCATTTCTCTGAAAGAGAAGCAGTCTGTTCCAACACTTCAATTCACTGTGCGAAGTGAATGGAGTGTTGCTTCACTTTCTAAATGCTGTACTTTCAGAGAAAATCACTTTCCTTTGAAAGTGCTTTAAGCTAATTATAAGCATTCACAAGAAACTCACATGCATTTCTCTGAAAGAGAAGCAGTCTGTTCCAACACTTCAATTCACTGTGCGAAGTGAATGGAGTGTTACTTCACTTTCTCAATGCAATAGTTACAGAGATAATCACTTTTTTTGAAACTCCGTTAAACTACTTACAAGCATTTAGAAGAAACTCACATTCGTTTTTCTGAAAGAGAAGCAGTCTGTCCCAACTCTTCAATTCACTGTGCGAAGTGAATGGAGTGTTGCGTTACTTTCTAATTGCTGTACTTTCAGAGAAAATCACTTTCCTTTCAAAGTACCTTAAGCTACTTACAAGCATTCACCAGCAAATCACATGAGTTTCTCTGAAAGAGAAGCAGTAGGTTCCAACACTTCAATTCACTGTGCGAAGAGAATGTGTTGTTGTTTCACGTTCTAAATGCTGTACTTTCAGAGAAAATCACTTTCCTTTGAAACTGCCTTAAGCTACTTACAAGCATTCACCAGCAAATCACAAGCGTTTCTCTGACAGAGAAGCAGTCTGTTCAAACACTTCAATTCTCTGTGCGAAGTGAATGGAGTGTTGCTTCACTTTCTAAATGCTGTACTTTCAGAGGAAATCACTTTCCTTTCAAAGTACCTTAAGCTTCTTACAAGCATTCAGCAGTAACTCACATGAGTTTCTCTGAAAGAGAAGCAGTATGTTCCAACACTTCAATTCAATGTGCGAAGTGAATGTGTTGTTGTTTCACTTTCTAAATGCTGTACTTTCAGAGAAAATCACTTTTCTTTTAAACTGCCTTGAGATACTTACACGCATTCACCAGCAACTCACATTCATTTCTCTGAAAGAGAAGCAGTCTGTTCCAACACTTCAATTCACTGTGCGAAGTAAATGGAGTGTTGTTTCACATTCTAAATGCTGTACTTTCAGAGAAAATCACTTTCCTTTGAAACTGCCTTAAGCTACTTACAAGCATTCACCAGCAACTCACATGCATTTCTCTGAAGAGAAGCAATCTGTTCCAACATTTCAATTCACTTGCGAAGTGAATGGAGTGTTGCTTCACTTTCTAAATGCTGTACTTTCAGAGAAAATCACTTTCCTTTGAAAGTGCCTTAAGCTAATTATAAGCATTCACAAGAAACTCACATGAGTTTCTCTGAAAGAGAAGCAGTCTGTTCCAACACTTCAATTCACTGTGCGAAGTGAATGGAGTGTTGTGTTACTTTCTAAATGCTGTACTTTCAGAGAAAATCACTTTCCTTTCAAAGTACCTTAAGCTACTTACAAGCATTCACCAGCAACTCACATGAGTTTCTCTGAAAGAGAAGCAGTAGGTTCCAACACTTCAATTCACTGTGCGAAGTGAATGTGTTGTTGTTTCACGTTCTAAATGCTGTACTTTCAGAGAAAATCACTTTCATTTGAAACTGCCTTAAGCTACTTACAAGCATTTAGAAGAAACTCACATTCATTTCTCTGAAAGAGAAGCATTCTCTTCCAATACTTCAATTCAGTGTGCGAAGTGAGTGGAGTGTTGCTTCACTTTCTAAATGCTGTACATTCAGAGAAAATCACTTTCCTTTCAAAGTACCTTTAGCTACTTACAAGCATTCACCAGCAACTCACATGAGTTTCTCTGAAAGAGAAGCAGTCTGTTCCGACACTTCAATTCACTGGGCAAAGTGAATGGACTGTTGCTTCACTTTCTAAATGCTGTACTTTCAGAGAAAATCACTTTCCTTCGAAAGTGCCTTGAGATACTTTCAAGCATCACCAGCCACTCACATGAGTTTCTCTGAAAGAGAAGCAGTGGGTTCGAACACTTCAATTCACTGTGCGAAGTGAATGTGTTGTTGTTTCACTTTCTAAACGCTGTCCTTTCAGAGAGAATCACTTTCCTTTTAGAGTGCCTTAAGCTACTTCCAAACATTCACCAGCAACTCTCATGAGTTTCTCTGAAAGCGAAGCAGTCTGTTCCAACACTTCAATTCACGGTGCGAAGTAAATGGAGTGTTGTTTCACATTCTAAATGCTGTACTTTCAGAGAAAATCACTCTTTTTGAAATTGCCTTAAGCTAATTACAAGCATTCACAAGAAAATCACATGCATTTCTCTGAAAGAAAAGTATTCTAATCCAACACTTTAATTCACTGTGCGAAGTGAATGGAGTGTTGCCTCACTTTCTAAATGCTCTAGTTACAGAGATAATCACTTATCTTTGAAAGTGCCTCAAGCTACTTAAAAGCATTCACCAGCAACTCACATGAGTTTCTCTGAAAGAGAAGCTGTCTGTTCCAACACTTCAATTCACTGTGTGAAGTGAATAGAGTGTTACTTCACTTTCTAAATGCTGTACTTTCAGAGAAAATCACTTTCCTTTCAAAGTACCTTAAGCTACTTACAAGCATTCACCAGCAACTCACATGAGTTTCTCTGAAAGAGAAGCAGTCAGTTCCAACACATCAATTCACTGTGCGAAGTGAATAGAGTGTTGCTTCACTTTGTAAATGCTGTAGTTATAGAGATATTCACTTTCTATTGAAACTGACTTAAGGTACTTACAAGCATTCACCAGCAACTCACATGCGTTTCTATGAAAGGGAAGCATTCTTTTCCATCAATACACTTCACTGTGCGAGGTGAATGGAGTGTTCCTTCACTTTCTAAGAGCTGTACTTTCAGAGAAAATCACTTTCTTTTGAAACTGCCTAAGATACTTACAAGCATTCACCAGCAAATCGGATGCGTTTCTCTGAAAGAGAAGCAGTCTGTTCCAACACTTCAATTCACTGTGCGAAGTGAATGGAGTGTTGCTTCACTTTCTAAGTGCTGTACTTTCAGAGAAAATCATTTTCTTTGAAAGTGCCTTAAGCTACTTACAAGCATTCACTTGCAACTCACATGAGTTTCTCTGAAAGAGAAGCAGTCTGTTCCAACACTTCAATTCACTGGGCAAAGTGAATGGAGTGTTGATTCACTTTCTAAATGCTGTACTTTCAGAGAAAATCACTTTCCTTTGAAAATGCCTTAAGCTACTAACAAGCATTTACCAGCAACTCACATGAGTTTCTCTGAAATAGAAGCAGTCTGTTCCAACACTTCAATTCAATGTGCGAAGTGAATGGAGTGTTGCTTCACTTTCTAAATGCTGTACTTTCAGAGAAAATCACTTTCTTTGAAAGTGCCTTAAGCTAATAAAACGCATTCACCAGCAACTCACATGCACTTCTCTGAGAGAGAAGCAGTCTGTTCCAACACTTCAATTCACTGGGCAAAGTGAATGGAGTGTTGCTTCACTTTCTAAATGCTGTACTTTCAGAGAAAATCGCTTTCCTTTTAAAGTGTCTTAATCTAATTACAAGCATTCACAAGAAACTCACATGCGTTTTATGAAGAAAAGCAGTCTGTTCCAACACTTCAATTCACTGTGCGAAGTGAATGGATTGTTGCTTCAGTTTCTCAATGCTGTACTTTCAGAGAAAATCACTTTCCTTTGAAACTGCCTTAAGCTACTTGCAAGCATTCTCTAGCAACTCACATGCATTTCTCTGAAATAGAAGCAGTCTGTTCTAACACTTCAGTTCACTGTGCGAAGTGAATGGAGTGTTGCTTCACTTTCTCAATGCTGTACTTTCAGAGAAAAACCCTTTCCTTGAAACTGCCTTAAGCTACTTACAAGCATTCACCAGCAACTCTCATGCGTTTCTCTGAAAGAGAAGCAGTCTGTTCCAACACTTCAATTCACTGTGCGAAGTCAATGCAGTTTTACTTCACTTTCTAAATGCTGTAGTTACAGAGAAAATCACTTTCCTTTGAATGTGCCTTTAGTTACTTACAAGCATTACAAGAAACTCACATGAGTTTCTCTGAAAGAGAAGCAGTCTCTTCCAACACTTCAATTCACTGTGCAAAGTGAATGTAATGTTTATTCACTTTCTAAATGCTGTATTTTCAGAGAAAATCACTTTCCTTTGAAACTGCCTTAAGCTACTTACAAGCATTCACAAGAAACTAACATGCGTTTCTCTGAAAGAGAAGCAGTCTTTTCCAACATATCAATTCACTGTGCAAAGTGAAGTGAATGTTGTTTCACTTTCTAAATGCTGTACTTGCAGAGAAAATCACTTTCTTTTGAAACTGCCTTAAGCTACTTTCAACAATTCACCAGCAACTCACATGAGTTTCTCTGAAAGAGAAACAGTCTGTTCCAACACTTCAATTCACTGTGCGAAGTGAATGCAGTGTTGCTTCACTTTCTACATGCTGTACTTTCAGAGAAAATAACTTTCCTTTGATAGCGCCTTAAAATACTTACAAGCATTCACCAGCAACTCACATGAGTTTCTCTGAAAGAGAGGCAGTCTGTTCCAACACTTCAATTCACTGTGCGTAGTGACTGGAGTGTTACATCACTTTCTAAATGCTGTACTTTCAGAGAAAATCACTTTCCTTTGATACTGCCTTAAGCTACTTAGAAGCATTCACAAGAAACTCACATGCGTTTCTCTGAAAGAGAAGCAGTCTGTTCCAACACTTCAATTCACTGTGCGAAGTGACTGGAATGGTACATCACTTTCAAAATGCTGTACTTTCAGAGAAAATCACTTTCCTTTCAAAATATATTAAGCTACTTACAAGCATTCACCAGCAAATCACATGTGTTTCTCTGAAAGAGAAGCAGTCTGTTCCAACACTTCAATACTCTGTGCGAAGTGAATGGAGTGTTGCTTCACTTTCTAAATGCTGTACTTTCAGAGAAAATCACTTTCGTTTGAAAGTGCCTTAAGCTACTTACAAGCATTCAACAGCAACTCACATGAGTTTCTCTGAAAGAGAAGCAGTCTGTTCCAACACTTCAATTCACTGTGCGACGTGAATGTGTTGTTGTTTTACTTTCTAAATGCCGTACTTTCAGAGAAAATCTCTTTCCTTTGAAAGTGCCTTAAGCTACTTGCAAGCATTCTCCAGCAACTCACATGCATTTCTCTGAAAGAGACGCAGTCTGTTCCAACACTTCAATTCAATGTGCGAAGTGAATGGAGTGTTGCTTCACTTTCTAAATGCTGTACTTTCAAAGAAAATCACATTCCTTTGAAAGTTCCTTAAGCTACTTACAAGCATTCACCAGCAACTCACATGAGTTTCTCTGAAAGAGAAGGAATCTGTTCCAACACTTCAATTCACTGGGCAAAGTGAATGGAGTGTTGCTTCACATTCTAAATGCTCTACTTTCAGAGAAAATCACTTTCTTTGAAAGTGCCTTAAGCTAATAAAACGCATTCACCAGCAACTCACATGCATTTCTCTGAAAGAGAAGCAGTCTGTTCCAACACTTCAATTCACTGTGCGAAGTGACTGGAATGGTACATCACTTTCAAAATGCTGTACTTTCAGAGAAAATCACTTTCCTTTCAAAATATATTAAGCTACTTACAAGCATTCACCAGCAAATCACATGTGTTTCTCTGAAAGAGAAGCAGTCTGTTCCAACACTTCAATACTCTGTGCGAAGTGAATGGAGTGTTGCTTCACTTTCTAAATGCTGTACTTTCAGAGAAAATCACTTTCGTTTGAAAGTGCCTTAAGCTACTTACAAGCATTCAACAGCAACTCACATGAGTTTCTCTGAAAGAGAAGCAGTCTGTTCCAACACTTCAATTCACTGTGCGAAGTGAATGTGTTGTTGTTTTACTTTCTAAATGCCGTACTTTCAGAGAAAATCTCTTTCCTTTGAAAGTGCCTTAAGCTACTTGCAAGCATTCTCCAGCAACTCACATGCATTTCTCTGAAAGAGACGCAGTCTGTTCCAACACTTCAATTCAATGTGCGAAGTGAATGGAGTGTTGCTTCACTTTCTAAATGCTGTACTTTCAAAGAAAATCACATTCCTTTGAAAGTTCCTTAAGCTACTTACAAGCATTCACCAGCAACTCACATGAGTTTCTCTGAAAGAGAAGGAATCTGTTCCAACACTTCAATTCACTGGGCAAAGTGAATGGAGTGTTGCTTCACATTCTAAATGCTCTACTTTCAGAGAAAATCACTTTCTTTGAAAGTGCCTTAAGCTAATAAAACGCATTCACCAGCAACTCACATGCATTTCTCTGAAAGAGAAGCAGTCTGTTCCAACACTTCAATTCACTGTGCGAAGTGAATGGAGTGTTGCTTCACTTTCTAAATGCTGTACTTTCAGTGAAAATCGCTTTCCTTTTAAAGTGTCTTAATCTAATTACAAGCATTCACAAGAAACTCACATGCATTTCATGAAAAAAAGCAGTCTGTTAGAACATTTCAATTCACTGTGCGAAGTGAATGGAGGGTTGCTTCACTTTCTCAATGCTGTACTTTCAGAGAAAATCACTTTCCTTTGAAACTGCCTTAAGGTACTTGCAAGCATTCTCTAGCAACTCACATGCATTTCTCTGAAAGAGAAGGAGTCTGTTCCAACATTTTAATTCACAGTGCGAAGTGAATGTGTTGTTGTTTCACTTTCTAAATGCTGTACTTTCAGAGAAAATCACTCTTCTTTGAAAATGCCTTAAGCTATATACAAGCATTCACCAACAACTCTCATGCATTACTCTGAAAGAGAAGCAGTCTGTTCCAACACTTCAATTCAATGTGCGAAGTGAATGGAGTGTTGCTTCACTTTCTAAATGCTGTACTTTCAGAGAAAATCACTTTCTTTGAAAGTGCCTTAAGCCACTTGCAAGCATTCTCTAGCAACTCACATGCATTTCTCTGAAAGAGAAGGAGTCTGTTCCAACATTTCAATTCACTGTGCGAAGTGAATGGAGTGTTGCTTCACTTTCTCAATGCTGTACTTTCAGAGAAAAACCCTTTCCTTTGAAACTGCCTTAAGCTACTTACAAGCATTCACCAGCAACTCACATGCGTTTCTCTGAAAGAGAAGCAGTCTGTTCCAACACTTCAATTCACTGTGCGATGTGAATGGAGTGTTGCTTCTCTTTCTAAATGCTGTACTTTCAGAGAAAAGCACTTTCCTTTGAAAGTGCCTTTAGCTACTTACAAGCATTCACCAGCAACTCACTTGAGTTTCTCTGAAAGAAAAGCAGTCGGTTCCCACACTTCAATTTACAGTGCAAAGTGAATGGAGTGTTGATTCACTTTCTAAATGCTGTACTTTCAGAAAAAATCACTTTCCTTTGACACTGCCATAAGCTACCTACGAGCATTCACCAGCATCTCACATGCATTTCTCTGAAAGGGAAGCAGTCTGTTCCAACATTTCAATTCACTGTTCGAAGTCCATGGAGTGTTACTTCACTTTCTAAATCCTGTAGTTACGGAGAAAATGACTTTCCTTTGAATGTGCCTTAAACTACTTACAAGCATTCACCACCAACTCACATGAGTTTCTCTGAAAGAGAAGCAGTCTGTTTCAACTCTTCAATTCACTGTGCGAAGTGAATGGAGTGTTGCTTCACTTTTTAAATGCTGTACTTTCAGAGAAAATAACTTTCTTTGAAAGTGCCTAAACATAATTATAAGCATTCACAAGAAACTCACATGCATTTCTTTGAAAGAGAAGCAGTCTGTTCCAACACTTCAATTCACTGTGCGAAGTGAATGGAGGGTTGCTTCACTTTCTAAATGCTGTACTTTCAGAGAAAATCACTTTCCTTTGAAACTGCCTTGAGCTACTTACAAGCATTCACCAGCAACTCACATGAGTTTCTCTGAAAGATTAGCAGTCTGTTCCAACACTTCAATTCATTGTGCGAAGTGAATGTGTTGTTGTTTCACTTTCTAAATGCAGTATTTTCAGAGAAAATCACTTTCCTTTGATTCTGCCTTAAGCTACTTACAAGCATTCACAAGAAACTCACATGCGTTTCTCTGAAAGAGAAGCAGTCTGTTCCAACACTTCAATTCACTGTGCGAAGTGAATGTGTTGTAGTTTCACTTTCTAAATGCAGTACTTTCAGAGAAAATCACTGTCCTTTGAATCTGCCTTAAGCTACTTACAAGCATTCACCAGCAAATCACATACAATTCTCTAAAAGAGAAGCAGTCTGTTCCAACACTTCAATTCACTGTGCGAAGTGAATGGAGGGTTGCTTCACTTTCTAAATGCTGTACGTTCATAGAAAATCACTTTCCTTTGAAACTGCCTTAAGCTACTTACAAGCATTCACCAGCAACTCACATGAGTTTCTCTGAAATAGAAGCAGTCTGTTCCAACACTTCAATTCACTGTGTGAAGTGAATGGAGTGTTGCATCACTTTCTAAATGCTGTACTTTCAGAGAATATCACTTTCCTTAGAAACTGCCTTAAGGTACTTACAAGCATTCACCAGCAACTCACATGACTTTCTATGACAGAGAAGCAGTCTGTTCCAACCCTTCAATTCACTGTGCGAAGTGAATGGAGTGTTGCTTCAATTTCTAAATGCTGTAATTTCAGAGAAAATCACTTTCCTTAGAAACTGCCTTAAGGTACTTACAAGCATTCACCAGGATCTCACATGAATTTCTCTGAAAGAGAAGCAGTCTGTTCCAACACTTCAAATCACTGTGAGAAGTGAATGGAGTGTTGCATCACTTTCTAAATGCTGTCCTTTCAGAGAAAATCACTTTCCTTTGAAACTGCCTTAAGCTACTTAAAAGCATTCACCAGCAACTCACATGAGTTTCTCTGAAATAGAAGCAGTCTGTTCCAAAATTTCAATTGACTGTGCGAAGTGAATGGAGTGTGGCTTCACTTTCTAAATGCTGTACTTTCACAGAAAATCACTTTCCTTTGAAACTGCCTTAAGCTACTTACAAGCATTCACAAGAAACTCAGATGCCTTTCTCTGAAAGAGAAGCATTCTGTTCCAACTCTACAATTCACTGTGCGAAGTGAATGTGTTGTTGTTTCACTTTCTAAATGTTGTACTTTCAGACAAAATAACTTTCCTTTGAAACAGCCTTAAGCTACTTACAAGCATTCACCAGCAACTCACATGAGTTTTTCTTAAAGAGAAGCAGTCTGTTCCAACTTCAATTCACTGTGCAAAGTAATGGAGTGTTGCTTCACTTTCTAAATGCTGTACTTTCAGAAAAAATCACTTTCCTTTGAAACTGCCTTTAGCTACTTACAAGCACTCACCAACAACTCACATGAGTTTCTATGACAGAGAAGCAGTCTGTTCCAACACTTCAATTCACTGTGTGAAATGAATGGAGTGTTGTGTCACTTTCTAAATGCTGTACTTTCAGAGAAAATCACTTTCCTTTCAAAGTACATTAAGCTACTTACACGCATTCACCAGCAACTCACAATCATTTTTCTGAAAGAGAAGCAGTGTATTCAAACACTTCGATTCACTGTGCGTGGTGAATTTGTTGTTGTTTCATATTCTAAATGCTGTACTTTCAGAGAAAATCACTTTCCTTTGAAACTGCCCTAAGCTTCTTACAAGCATTCACCAGCAACTCACATCAGTTTCTCTGAAAGAGAAGCAGTCTGTTACAACATTACAATTCACTGTGCGAATAGAATGGAGTGTTGCTTCACTTTCAAATGCTGTCCTTTCAGAGAAAATCACTTTCCTTTGATACTGCCTTCAGCTACTTACAAGCATTCAACAGCAACTCACATGAATTTCTCTGTAGAGAAGCAATCTGTTCCAACACTTCAATTCACTGTGCGAAGTGAATTCAGTGTTGCTTCACTTTCCAAATGCTGTACTTTCAAAGAAAATCACTTTCCTTTGAAACTGCCTTAAGCTACTTAAAAGCATTCACCAGCAACTCACATGAGTTGCTCTGAAAGAGAAGCAGTCTGTTCCAACACTTCAATTCATTGTGCGAAGTGAATGGAGTTTTGCTTCACTTTCTAAATGCTGTATTTTCAGAGAAAATCACTTTTTTTTGAAAGTGCCTTAAGCTACATACAAGCATCCAAAGAAACACACATCCATTTTTCTGAAAGAGAGGCAGTCTGTTCCAACACTTCAATTCACTGTGCGAAGTGAATGGAGTGTTGCTTCACTTTCTAAATGCTGTACTTTCAGAGAAAATCACTTTCCTTTGAAAGTGCCTTAAGCTACTTACAAGCATTCCCCAGCAACTCACATGGGTTTCTCTGAAAGAGAAGCAGTCTGTTCCAACACTTCAATTCACTGTGTGAAGTGAATGTGTTGTGGTTTTATTTTGAAAATGCTGAATTTTCAGAGAAAATCACTTTCCTTTGAAACTGCCTTAAGCTACTTACATGCATTCACCAGCAACTCACATGCATTTCTCTGAAAGAGAAACAGGCTGTTCCAACACTTCAATTCACTGTGCAAAGTGAATGGAGTGTTGTGACACTTTCTAAATGCTGTACTTTCAGAGAAAATCACTCTTCTTTGAAAGTGCCTTAAGCTACTTACAAGCATTTAACAGAAATTCACATGCGTTTCTCTGAAAAAGAAGCAGTCTGTTCCAACACTTCAATTCACTGTGCGAAGTGAATGGAGTGTTGCTTCACTTTCTAAATGCTGTCCTTTCAGAGAAAATCACTTTCCTTTGAAAGTGCCTTAAGCTACTTACAAGCATTCACAAGAAACTCACATGCGTTTCTCTGAAAGAGAAGAAGTCTGTTCCAACACTTCAATTCACTGTGCGTAGTGAATGGAGTGTTGCTTCACTTTCTAAATGCTGTCCTTTTAGAGAAAATCACTTTCCTTTGAAAATGCCTTAAGCTACTTACAAGCATTCACCAGCAACTCACATGAGTTTCTCTGAAAGAGAAGCAGTCTGTTCCAACACTTCAATTCACTGTGCGAAGTGAATGTGTTGTTGTTTCACTTTCTAAATGCTGTACTTTCAGAGAAAATCATTCTTCCTTGAAAATGCCTTAAGCTACTTACAAGCATTCACCAGGAACTCACATGCATTTCTCTGAAAGAGAAGCAGTCTGTTCCAACACTTCAATTCACTGTGCGAAGTGAATGGAGGGTTGCTTCACTTTCTAAATGCTGTACTTTCAGAGAAAATCACTTTCCTTTGAAACTGCCTTAAGCTACTTTCAAGCATTCACACCAACACTCATGCATTACTCTGACAGAGAAGCACTCTGTTCCAATAATTCAATTCACTGTGCGAAGTGAATGTGTTGTTGTTTCACTTTCCAAATGCTGTACTTTCAGAGAAAATCACATTCCTTTGAAAGTGCCTTAAGCTAATTATAAGCATTCAAAAGAAACTCACATGCATTTCTCTGATAGAAAGCAGTCTGTTCCAACACTTCAATTCACTGTGCGAAGTGAATGGAGTGTTGGTTCACTTTTTAAATGCTGTCCTTTCAGAGAAAATCAATTTCCTTTGAAACTGCCTTCGGCTACTTACAAGCATTCACCAGCAACTCCCATGAGTTTCTCTGAAAGAGAAGCAGTCTGTTACAACACTTCATTTCATTGTGCGATGTGAATGGAGTGTTGCTTCACTTTCTAAATGCTGTACTTTCAGTGAAAATCACTTTCCTTTCAAAGTACCTTAAGCTACAAACAAGCATTCACCAGCAACTCACATAAGTTTCTATGAAAGAGAAGCAGTCTGTTCCAACACTTCAATTCACTGTGCGAAGTGAATGTGTTGTTGTTTCACTTTCTAAATGCTGTAATATCAGAGAAAATCACTTTCCTTTGAAACTGCCTTAAGCTACTTACAAGCATTCTCCAGCAACTCACATGCATTTCTCTGAAAGAAAAGCAGTCTGTTCCAACACTTCAATTCCCTTTGCGAAGTGAATGGAGGGTTGCTTCACTTTCTAAATGCTGTATTTCAGAGAAAATCACTTTCCTTTGAAACTGCCTTCAGCTGTTTACAAGCATTCACCAGCAACTCACATGAGTTTCTCTGAAAGAGAAGCTGTCTGTTCCAACACTTCATTTCATTGTGCGAAGTGAATGGAGTGTTGCTTCACTTTCTAAATGCTGTACTTTCAGAGAAAATCACTTTCCTTTCAAAGTACCTTAAGCTACAAACAAGCATTCACCAGCAACTCACATGAGTTTCTCTGAAAGAGAAGCAGTCTGTTCCAACACTTAAGTTCCCTGTGCGAAGTGAATGGAGGGTTGCTTCACTTTCAAAAGGCTATACTTTCAGAGAAAATCACTTTCCTTTGATAGTGCCTTAAGCTACTTTCAAACATTCCCCAGCAACTCATATCCATTTCTCTGAAAGAGAAGCAGTCTGTTCCAACACTTCAATTCACTGTGTGAAGTGAATGTGTTTTTGTTTCACTTTCTAAATGCTGTACTTTCAGAGAAAATCACTTTCCTTAGAAACTGCCTTAAGGTACTTACAAGCATTCACCAGCAACTCACATGAGTTTCTATGACAGAGAAGCAGTCTGTTCCAACCCTTCAATTCACTGTGCGAAGTGAATGGAGTGTTGCTTCACTTTCTATATGCTGTACTTTCAGAGAAAATCACTTTCCTTAGAAACTGCCTTAAGGTACTTACAAGCATTTACCAGGATCTCACATGAATTTCTCTGAAAGAGAAGCAGTCTGTTCCTACACTTCAAATCACTGTGAGAAGTGAATGGAGTGTTGCTTCACTTTCTAAATGCTGTACTTTCAAAGAAAATCACTTTCTTTGAAACAGCCTTAAGCTACTTACAAGCATTCACCAGCAACTCACATGAGTTTCTCTGAAAGAGAAGCAGTCTGTTCCAACCCTTCAATTCACTGTGCGAAGTGAATGGAGTGTTGCTTCACTTTCCAAATGCTGTACTTTCAAAGAAAATCACTTTCCTTTGAAACTGCCTTAAGCAACTTAAAAGCATTCACCAGCAACTCACATGAGTTGCTCTGAAAGAGAAGCAGTCTGTTCCAACACTTCAATTCATTGTGCGAAGTGAATGGAGTTTTGCTTCACTTTCTAAATGCTGTATTTTCAGAGAAAATCACTTTTTTTTGAAAGTGCCTTAAGCTACATACAAGCATCCAAAGAAACACACATCCATTTTTCTGAAAGAGAGGCAGTCTGTTCCAACACTTCAATTCACTGTGCGAAGTGAATGGAGTGTTGCTTCACTTTCTAAATGCTGTACTTTCAGAGAAAATCACTTTCCTTTGAAAGTGCCTTAAGCTACTTACAAGCATTCCCCAGCAACTCACATGGGTTTCTCTGAAAGAGAAGCAGTCTGTTCCAACACTTCAATTCACTGTGTGAAGTGAATGTGTTGTGGTTTTATTTTGAAAATGCTGAATTTTCAGAGAAAATCACTTTCCTTTGAAACTGCCTTAAGCTACTTACATGCATTCACCAGCAACTCACATGCATTTCTCTGAAAGAGAAACAGGCTGTTCCAACACTTCAATTCACTGTGCAAAGTGAATGGAGTGTTGTGACACTTTCTAAATGCTGTCCTTTTAGAGAAAATCACTTTCCTTTGAAAATGCCTTAAGCTACTTACAAGCATTCACCAGCAACTCACATGAGTTTCTCTGAAAGAGAAGCAGTCTGTTCCAACACTTCAATTCACTGTGCGAAGTGAATGTGTTGTTGTTTCACTTTCTAAATGCTGTACTTTCAGAGAAAATCATTCTTCTTTGAAAGTGCCTTAAGCTACTTACAAGCATTTAACAGAAATTCACATGCGTTTCTCTGAAAAAGAAGCAGTCTGTTCCAACACTTCAATTCACTGTGCGAAGTGAATGGAGTGTTGCTTCACTTTCTAAATGCTGTCCTTTCAGAGAAAATCACTTTCCTTTGAAAGTGCCTTAAGCTACTTACAAGCATTCACAAGAAACTCACATGCGTTTCTCTGAAAGAGAAGAAGTCTGTTCCAACACTTCAATTCACTGTGCGTAGTGAATGGAGTGTTGCTTCACTTTCTAAATGCTGTCCTTTTAGAGAAAATCACTTTCCTTTGAAAATGCCTTAAGCTACTTACAAGCATTCACCAGCAACTCACATGAGTTTCTCTGAAAGAGAAGCAGTCTGTTCCAACACTTCAATTCACTGTGCGAAGTGAATGTGTTGTTGTTTCACTTTCTAAATGCTGTACTTTCAGAGAAAATCATTCTTCCTTGAAAATGCCTTAAGCTACTTACAAGCATTCACCAGGAACTCACATGCATTTCTCTGAAAGAGAAGCAGTCTGTTCCAACACTTCAATTCACTGTGCGAAGTGAATGGAGGGTTGCTTCACTTTCTAAATGCTGTACTTTCAGAGAAAATCACTTTCCTTTGAAACTGCCTTAAGCTACTTTCAAGCATTCACACCAACACTCATGCATTACTCTGACAGAGAAGCACTCTGTTCCAATAATTCAATTCACTGTGCGAAGTGAATGTGTTGTTGTTTCACTTTCCAAATGCTGTACTTTCAGAGAAAATCACATTCCTTTGAAAGTGCCTTAAGCTAATTATAAGCATTCAAAAGAAACTCACATGCATTTCTCTGAAAGAAAGCAGTCTGTTCCAACACTTCAATTCACTGTGCGAAGTGAATGGAGTGTTGCTTCACTTTTTAAATGCTGTCCTTTCAGAGAAAATCAATTTCCTTTGAAACTGCCTTCGGCTACTTACAAGCATTCACCAGCAACTCCCATGAGTTTCTCTGAAAGAGAAGCAGTCTGTTACAACACTTCATTTCATTGTGCAATGTGAATGGAGTGTTGCTTCACTTTCTAAATGCTGTACTTTCAGTGAAAATCACTTTCCTTTCAAAGTACCTTAAGCTACAAACAAGCATTCACCAGCAACTCACATAAGTTTCTCTGAAAGAGAAGCAGTCTGTTCCAACACTTCAATTCACTGTGCGAAGTGAATGTGTTGTTGTTTCACTTTCTAAATGCTGTAATATCAGAGAAAATCACTTTCCTTTGAAACTGCCTTAAGCTACTTACAAGCATTCTCCAGCAACTCACATGCATTTCTCTGAAAGAAAAGCAGTCTGTTCCAACACTTCAATTCCCTTTGCGAAGTGAATGGAGGGTTGCTTCACTTTCTAAATGCTGTATTTCAGAGAAAATCACTTTCCTTTGAAACTGCCTTCAGCTGTTTACAAGCATTCACCAGCAACTCACATGAGTTTCTCTGAAAGAGAAGCAGTCTGTTCCAACACTTAAGTTCTCTGTGCGAAGTGAATGGAGGGTTGCTTCACTTTCAAAAGGCTATACTTTCAGAGAAAATCACTTTCCTTTGATAGTGCCTTAAGCTACTTTCAAACATTCCCCAGCAACTCATATCCATTTCTCTGAAAGAGAAGCAGTCTGTTCCAACACTTCAATTCACTGTGTGAAGTGAATGTGTTTTTGTTTCACTTTCTAAATGCTGTACTTTCAGAGAAAATCACTTTCCTTAGAAACTGCCTTAAGGTACTTACAAGCATTCACCAGCAACTCACATGAGTTTCTATGACAGAGAAGCAGTCTGTTCCAACCCTTCAATTCACTGTGCGAAGTGAATGGAGTGTTGCTTCACTTTCTATATGCTGTACTTTCAGAGAAAATCACTTTCCTTAGAAACTGTCTTAAGGTACTTACAAGCATTTACCAGGATCTCACATGAATTTCTCTGAAAGAGAAGCAGTCTGTTCCTACACTTCAAATCACTGTGAGAAGTGAATGGAGTGTTGCTTCACTTTCTAAATGCTGTACTTTCAAAGAAAATCACTTTCTTTGAAACAGCCTTAAGCTACTTACAAGCATTCACCAGCAACTCACATGAGTTTCTCTGAAAGAGAAGCAGTCTGTTCCAACCCTTCAATTCACTGTGCGAAATGAATGGAGTGTTGCTTCACTTTCTAAATGCTGTACTTTCAGAGAAAATCACTTTCCTTTGAAACTGCCTTAAGCTACTTTCAAGCATTCACCATCAACTCACATGAGTTTCTATGACAGAGAAGCAGTCTATTACAACACTTCAATTCACTCTGTGAAGTGAATGGAGTGTTGTGTCACTTTCTAAATGCTGTACTTTCAGAGAAAATCACTGTCCTTTCAAAGTACATTAAGCTACTTACAAGCATTCACCAGCAACTCACATGAGTTTCTCTGAAAGAGAAGCATTCTGTTCCAACTCTTCAATTCACTGTGCGAAGTGAATGGAGTGTTGCGTCACTTTCTAAATGCTGTACTTTCAGAGAATATCACTTTCCTTTCAAAGTACCTTAAGCTACTTACAAGCATTCACCAGCAACTCACATGAGTTTCTCTGAAAGAGAAGCAGTCTGTTCCAACATTTCAATTCACTGTGCGAAGTGAATGTGTTGTTGTTTCACTTTCTAAATGCTGTACTTTCAGAGAAAGTCACTACCTTTGAAACTGCCTTAAGCTACTTACAAGCATTCACCAGGAACTCACATGCATTTCTCTGAAGGAGAAGCAGTCTGTTCCAACACTTCAATTCACTGTGAGAAGTGAATAGAGTGTTGCTTCAGTTTCTAAATGCTGTCCTTTCAGAGAAAATCACTTTCCTTTGAAACTGCCTTCAGCTTCTTACAAGAATTCACCAGCAACTCATATCCATTTCTCTGAAAGAGAAGCAGTCTGTTCCAACACTTCAATTCACTGTTTGAAGTGAATGTGTTTTTGTTTCACTTTCTAAATGCTGTACTTTCAGAGAAAATCACTTTCCTTAGAAACTGCCTTAAGGTACTTACAAGCATTCACCAGCAACTCACATGACTTTCTATGACAGAGAAGCAGTCTGTTCCAACCCTTCAATTCACTGTGCGAAGTGAATGGAGTGTTGCTTCAATTTCTAAATGCTGTACTTTCAGAGAAAATCACTTTCCTTAGAAACTGCCTTAAGGTACTTACAAGCATTCACCAGGATCTCACATGAATTTCTCTGAAAGAGAAGCAGTCTGTTCCAACACTTCAAATCACTGTGAGAAGTGAATGGAGTGTTGCTTCACTTTCTAAATGCTGTACTTTCAGAGAAAATCACTTTCTTTGAAACAGCCTTAAGCTACTTACAAGCATTCACCAGCAACTCACATGAGTTTCTCTGAAAGAGAAGCAGTCTGTTCCAACCCTTCAATTCACTGTGCGAAGTGAATGGAGTGTTGCTTAACTTTCTAAATGCTGTACTTTCAGAGAAAATCACTTTCCTTTGAAACTGCCTTAAGCTACTTTCAAGCATTCACCAGCAACTCACATGAGTTTCTATGACAGAGAAGCAGTCTATTACAACACTTCAATTCACTCTGTGAAGTGAATGTGTTGTTGTGTCACTTTCTAAATGCTGTACTTTCAGAGAAAATCACTTTCCTAGAAACTGCCTTAAGGTACTTACAAGCATTCACCAGCAACTCACATGAGTTTCTCTGAAAAAGAAGCATTCTGTTCCAACTCTTCAATTCACTGTGCGAAGTGAATGGAGTGTTGCGTCACTTTCTAAATGCTGTACTTTCAGAGAAAATCACTTTCCTTTCAAAGTACCTTAAGCTACTTACAAGCTTTCACAAGCAACTCACATGAGTTTCTCTGAAAGAGAAGCAGTCTGTTCCAGCATTTCAATTCACTGTGCGAAACGAATGTGTTGTTGTTTCAATTTCTAAATGCTGTACTTTCAGAGAAAATCACTTTCCTTTGAAACTTCCTTAAGCTACTTACAAGCATTCACCAGGAACTCACATGCATTTCTCTGAAAGAGAAGCAGTCTGTTCCAACATTTCAATTCACTGTGAGAAGTGAATGGAGTGTTGCTTCACTTTCTAAATGCTGTACTTTCAGAGAAAATCACTTTCCTTTGAAACAGACTTAAGCTACTTACAAGCATTCACCAGCAACTGACATGAGTTTCTCTGAAAGTGAAGCAGTCTGTTCCAACACTTCAATTCACTGTGCGAAGTGAATGTGTTGTTGTTTCACTTTCTAAATGCTGTACTTTCAGAGAAAATCACTTTCCTTTGAAACTGCCTTAAGCTACTTACAAGCATTCACCAGCAACTCACATGCATTTCTCTAAAAGAGAAGCAGTCTGTTTCAACACTTCAATTCACTGTGTGAAGTGAATGTGTTGTTGTTTCACTTTCTAAATGCTGTACTTTCAGAGGAAATCACTTTCCTTAGAAACTGCCTTAAGGTACTTACAAGCATTCACCAGGATCTCACATGAATTTCTCTGAAAGAGAAGCAGTCTGTTCCAACACTTCAATTCACTGTGAGAAGTGAATAGAGTGTTGCTTCACTTTCTAAATGCTGTACTTTCAAAGAAAATCACTTTCCTTTCAAAGTACATTAAGCTACTTGCAAGCATTCACCAGCAAATCACAATCATTTTTCTGAAAGAGAAGCAGTCTGTTCCAACACTTCAATTCACTGTGCGAAGTGAATGTGTTGTTGTTTCACTTTCTAAATGCTGTATTTTCAGAGAAAATCACTTTCCTTTGAAACTGCCTTAAGTTTCTTACACGTTTTCACCAGCAACTCACATGCATATCTCTGAAAGAGAAGCAGTCTGTTCCAACACTTCAATTCACTGTGCAAAGTGAATGGAGGGTTGCTTCACTTTCTAAATGCTGTCCTTTCAGAGAAAATCACTTTCCTTTGAAAGTGCCTTAAGCTACTTACAAGCATTCACAAGAAACTCACATGCATTTCTCTGAAAGAGAAGCAGTCTGTTCCAACACTTCAAGTCACTGTGCGAAGTGAATGGAGGGTTGCTTCACTTTCAAAACGCTGTACTTTCAGAGAAAATCACTTTCCTTTGAAAGTGCCTTAAGCTACTTTCAAGCATTCCCCAGCAACTCACATCCATTTCTCTGAAAGAGAAGCAGTCTGTTCCAAAACTTCAATTCACTGTGCGAAGTGAATGGAGTGTTGCTTCACTTTCTAAATGCTGTACTTTCAGAGAAAATCACTTTCCTTTGAAAGTGCCTTAAGGTAATTATAAGCATTCACAAGAAACTCACATGGATTTCTCTGAAAGAGAAGCAGTCTGTTCCAACACTTCAATTCACTGTGCGAAGTGAATGGAGTGTGGCTTCACTTTCTAAATGCTGTACTTTCAGAGAAAATCACTTTCCTTTGAAACAGCCTTAAGCTACTTACAAGCATTCACCAGCAACTCACATGAGTTTCTCTGAAAGAGAAGCAGTCTGTTCCAAACCTTCAATTCACTGTGCGAAGTGAATGGAGTGTTGCTTCACTTTCTAAATGCTGTACTTTCAGAGAAAATCACTTTCCTTTGAAACTGCCTTAAGCTACTTACAAGCATTCACCAGGAACTCACATGCATTTCTCTGAAAGAGAAACAGTCTGTTCCAACACTTCAATTCACTGTGAGAACTGAATGGAGTGTTGCTTCACTTTCTAAATGCTGTACTTTCAGAGTAAATCACTTTCCTTTGAAACAGCCTTAAGCTACTTACAAGCATTCACCAGCAACTCACATGAGTTTCTCTGAAAGAGAAGCAGTCTGTTCCAACCCTTCAATTCACTCTGCGAAGTGAATGGAGTGTTGCTTCACTTTCTAAACGCTGTACTTTCAGAGAAAATCACTTTCCTTTGAAAATGCCTTAAGCTACTTACAAGCATTCACCAGCAACTCACATGAGTTTCTATGACAGAGAAGCAGTCTGTTACAACACTTCAATTCACTCTGTGAAAAGAATGGAGAGTTGTGTCACTTTCTAAATGCTGTACTTCAGAGAAAATCACTTTCTTTTCAAAGTACATTAAGCTACTTACAAGCATTCACCAGCAACTAACAATCATTTTTCTGAAAGAGAAGCAGTCTGTTCCAACACTTCAATTCACTGTGCGAAGTGAATGTGTTGTTGTTTCACTTTCTAAATGCTGTAATTTCAGAGAAAATCACTTTCCTTTGAAACTGCCTTAAGTTACTTACAAGCATTCACCAGCAACACACATGCATTTCTCTGAAAGAGAAGCAGTCTGTTCCAACACTTCAATTCACTCTGCGAAGTGAATGGAGTGTTACTTCACTTTCTAAATGCTGTCCTTTCAGAGAAAATCACTTTCCTTTGAAAGTGCCTTAAGCTACTTACAAGCATTCACAAGAAACTCACATGCATTTCTCTGAAAGAGAAGCAGTCTGTTCCAACACTTCAATTCACTGTGCGAAGTGAATGGAGGGTTGCCTCACTTTCTAAATGCTGTACTTTCAGAGAAAATCACTTTTCTTTCAAAGTACCTTAAGCTACTTACAAGCATTCACCAGCAACTCACATGAGTTTCTCTGAAAGAGAAGCAGTCTGTTCCAACATTTCAATTCACTGTGCGAAGTGAATGTGTTGTTGTTTCACTTTCTAAATGCTGTACTTTCAGAGAAAATCACTTTCCTTTGAAACTGCCTTAATCTACTTACAAGCATTCACCAGGAACTCACATGCATTTCTCTGAAAGAGAAGCAGTCTGTTCCAACACTTCAATTCACTGTGAGAAGTGAATGGAGTGTTGATTCACTTTCTAAATGCTGTACTTTCAGAGAAAATCACTTTCCTTTGAAACAGCCTTAAGCTACTAACAAGCATTCACCAGCAACTGACATGAGTTTCTCTGAAAGAGAAGCAGTCTGTTCCAACACTTCAATTCACTGTGCGAAGTGAATGTGTTGTTGTTTCACTTTCTAAATGCTGTACTTTCAGAGAAAATCACTTTCCTTTGAAACCGCCTTAAGCTACTTACAAGCATTCAACAGCAACTCACATGCATTTCTCTGAAAGAGAAGCATTCTGTTCCAACTCTTCAATTCACTGTGCGAAGTGAATGGAGTGTTGCGTCACTTTCTAAATGCTGTACTTTTAGAGAAAATCACTTTCCTTTCAAAGTACCTTAAGCTACTTACAAGCATTCACCAGCAACTCACATGAGTTTCTCTGAAAGAGAAGCAGTCTGTTCCAACACTTCAATTCACTGTGTGAAGTGAATGTGTTGTTGTTTCACTTTCTAAATGCTGTACTTTCAGAGAAAATCATTTTCCTTAGAAACTGCCTTAAGGTACTTACAAGCATTCACCAGCAACTCACATGAGTTTCTCTGAAAGAGAAGCATTCTGTTCCAACTCTTCAATTCACTGTGCGAAGTGAATGGAGTGTTGCATCACTTTCTAAATGCTGTACTTTCAGAGAAAATCACTTTCCTTTCAAAGTACCTTAAGCTGCTTACAAGCATTCACCAGCAACTCACATAAGTTTCTCTGAAAGAAAAGTAGTCTGTTCCAACACTTCAATTCACTGTCCAAAGTAAATGGAGTATTGCTTCACTTTCTAAATGCTGTACTTTCAGAGAAAATCACTTTCCTTTGAAAGTGCCTTAAGCTAATTATAAGCATTCAAAAGAAACTCACATGCATTTCTCTGAAAGAGAAGTAGTCTGTTCCAACACTTCAATTCACTGTGCGAAGTGAATGGAGTGTTGCTTCACTTTCTAAATGCTGTCCTTTCAGAGAAAATCACTTTCCTTTGAAACTGCCTTCAGCTTCTTACAAGCATTCGCCAGCAACTCACATGAGTTTCTCTGAAAGAGAAGCAGTCTGTTCCAACACTTCATTTCATTGTGCGAAGTGAATGGAGTGTTGCTTCATTTCTAAATGTTGTACTTTCAGAGAAAATCACTTTCCTTTCAAAGTACCTTAAGCTACAAACAAGCATTCACCAGCAACTCACATGAGTTTCTCTGAAAGGGAAGCAGTCTGTTCCAACACTTCAATTCAATGTGCGAAGTGAATGTGTTGTTGTTTCACTTTCTAAATGCTATAATTTCAGAGAAAATCACTTTCCTTTGAATCTGCCTTAAGCTACGTACAAGCATTCTCCAGCAACCCACATGCATTTCTCTGAAAGAGAAGCAGTCTGTTCCAACACTTCAATTCCCTGTGCGAAGTGAATGGAGGGTTGCTTCACTTTCTAAATGCTGTACTTTCAGAGAAAATCACTTTCCTTGAAACTGCCTTCAGCTTCTTACAAGCATTCACCAGCAACTCACATGAGTTTCTCTGAAAGAGAAGCAGTCTGATCCAACACTTCATTTCATTGTGCGAAGTGAATGGAGTGTTGCTTCACTTTCTAAATGCTGTACTTTCAGAGAAAATCACTTTCCTTTCAAAGTACCTTAAGCTACAAACAAGCATTCACCAGCAACTCACATGAGTTTCTCTGAAAGAGAAGCAGTCTGTTCCAACACTTCAATTCACTGTGCGAAGTGAATGTGTTGTTGTTGCACTTTCTAAAAGCTGTAATTTCAGAGAAAATCACTTTCCTTTGAAACTGCCTTAAGCTACTTACAATCATTCTCCCGCAACTCACATGCATTTCTCTGAAAGAGAAGCAGTCTGTTCCAACACTTCAAATCCCTGTGGGAAGTGAATGGAGGGTTGCTTCACTTTCAAAAGGCTCTACTTTCAGAGAAAATCACTTTCCTTTGATAGTGCCTTAAGCTACTTTCAAACATTCCCCAGCAACTCACATCCATTTCTCTGAAAGAGAAGCAGTCTGTTCCAACACTTCAATTCACTGTGTGAAGTGAATGTGTTGTTGTTTCACTTTCTAAATGCTGTACTTTCAGAGGAAATCACTTTCCTTAGAAACTGCCTTAAGGTACTTACAAGCATTCACCAGGATCTCACATGAATTTCTCTGAAAGAGAAGCAGTCTGTTCCAACACTTCAATTCACTGTGCAAAGTGAATGGAGGGTTGCTTCACTTTCTAAATGCTGTCCTTTCAGAGAAAATCACTTTCCTTTGAAAGTGCCTTAAGCTACTTACAAGCATTCACAAGAAACTCACATGCATTTCTCTGAAAGAGAAGCAGTCTGTTCCAACACTTCAAGTCACTGTGCGAAGTGAATGGAGGGTTGCTTCACTTTCAAAACACTGTACTTTCAGAGAAAATCACGTTCCTTTGAAAGTGCCTTAAGCTACTTTCAAGCATTCCCCAGCAACTCACATCCATTTCTCTGAAAGAGAAGCAGTCTGTTCCAAAACTTCAATTCACTGTGCGAAGTGAATGGAGTGTTGCTTCACTTTCTAAATGCTGTACTTTCAGAGAAAATCACTTTCCTTTGAAAGTGCCTTAAGGTAATTATAAGCATTCACAAGAAACTCACATGGATTTCTCTGAAAGAGAAGCAGTCTGTTCCAACACTTCAATTCACTGTGCGAAGTGAATGGAGTGTGGCTTCACTTTCTAAATGCTGTACTTTCAGAGAAAATCACTTTCCTTTGAAACAGCCTTAAGCTACTTACAAGCATTCACCAGCAACTCACATGAGTTTCTCTGAAAGAGAAGCAGTCTGTTCCAAACCTTCAATTCACTGTGCGAAGTGAATGGAGTGTTGCTTCACATTCTAAATGCTGTACTTTCAGAGAAAATCACTTTCCTTTGAAACTGCCTTAAGCTACTTACAAGCATTCACCAGGAACTCACATGCATTTCTCTGAAAGAGAAGCAGTCTGTTCCAACACTTCAATTCACTGTGAGAACTGAATGGAGTGTTGCTTCACTTTCTAAATGCTGTACTTTCAGAGAAAATCACTTTCCTTTGAAACAGCCTTAAGCTACTTACATGCATTCACCAGCAACTCACATGAGTTTCTCTGAAAGAGAAGCAGTCTGTTCCAACCCTTCAATTCACTCTGCGAAGTGAATGGAGTGTTGCTTCACTTTCTAAACGCTGTACTTTCAGAGAAAATCACTTTCCTTTGAAAATGCCTTAAGCTACTTACAAGCATTCACCAGCAACTCACATGAGTTTCTATGACAGAGAAGCAGTCTGTTACAACACTTCAATTCACTCTGTGAAAAGAATGGAGAGTTGTGTCACTTTCTAAATGCTGTACTTCAGAGAAAATCACTTTCTTTTCAAAGTACATTAAGCTACTTACAAGCATTCACCAGCAACTAACAATCATTTTTCTGAAAGAGAAGCAGTCTGTTCCAACACTTCAATTCACTGTGCGAAGTGAATGTGTTGTTGTTTCACTTTCTAAATGCTGTAATTTCAGAGAAAATCACTTTCCTTTGAAACTGCCTTAAGTTACTTACAAGCATTCACCAGCAACACACATGCATTTCTCTGAAAGAGAAGCAGTCTGTTCCAACACTTCAATTCACTCTGCGAAGTGAATGGAGTGTTACTTCACTTTCTAAATGCTGTCCTTTCAGAGAAAATCACTTTCCTTTGAAACTGCCTTAATCTACTTACAAGCATTCACAAGAAACTCACATGCATTTCTCTGAAAGAGAAGCAGTCTGTTCCAACACTTCAATTCACTGTGCGAAGTGAATGGAGGGTTGCCTCACTTTCTAAATGCTGTACTTTCAGAGAAAATCACTTTTCTTTCAAAGTACCTTAAGCTACTTACAAGCATTCACCAGCAACTCACATGAGTTTCTCTGAAAGAGAAGCAGTCTGTTCCAACATTTCAATTCACTGTGCGAAGTGAATGTGTTGTTGTTTCACTTTCTAAATGCTGTACTTTCAGAGAAAATCACTTTCCTTTGAAACTGCCTTAATCTACTTACAAGCATTCACCAGGAACTCACATGCATTTCTCTGAAAGAGAAGCAGTCTGTTCCAACACTTCAATTCACTGTGAGAAGTGAATGGAGTGTTGATTCACTTTCTAAATGCTGTACTTTCAGAGAAAATCACTTTCCTTTGAAACAGCCTTAAGCTACTAACAAGCATTCACCAGCAACTGACATGAGTTTCTCTGAAAGAGAAGCAGTCTGTTCCAACACTTCAATTCACTGTGCGAAGTGAATGTGTTGTTGTTTCACTTTCTAAATGCTGTACTTTCAGAGAAAATCACTTTCCTTTGAAACAGCCTTAAGCTACTTACAAGCATTCAACAGCAACTCACATGCATTTCTCTGAAAGAGAAACAGTCTGTTCCAACACTTCAATTCACTGTGCGAAGTGAATGTGTTGTTGTTTCACTTTCTAAATGCTGTACTTTCAGAGAAAATTAGTTTCCTTTCAAAGTACATTAAGATACTTACAAGCATTCACCAGCAACTCACAATCATTTTTCTGAAAGAGAAGCAGTCTGTTTCAACACTTCAATTCACTGTGCGAAGTGAATGTGTTGTTGTTTCACTTTCTAAATGCTGTACTTTCAGAGAAAATCACTTTCCTTTGAAACTGCCTTAAGCTACTTACAAGCATTCACCAGCAACTCACATGCATTTCTCTGAAAGAGAAGCAGTCTGTTCCAACATTTCAATTCACTGTGCGAAGTGAATGGAGTGTTGCTTCACTTTCTAAATACTGTACTTTCAGAGAAAATCACTTTCCTTTCAAAGTACCTTACGCTACAAACAAGCATTCACCAGCAACTCACATGAGTTTCTCTGAAAGAGAAGCAGTCTGTCCAACACTTCAATTCACTGTGCGAAGTGAATGTGTTGTTGTTTCACTTTCTAAATACTGTACTTTCACAGAAAATCACTTTCCTTTGAAACTGCCTTAAGCTACTTACAAGCATTCACCAGCAACACACATGAGTTTCTCTGAAAGACAAACAGTCTGTTCCAACACTTCAATTCACTGTGCGTAGTGTATGGAGTGTTGAGTCACTTTATAAATGCTGTACTTTCAGAGAAAATCACTTTCCTTTCAAAGTACCTTAAGCTAAGTACAAGCATTCACCAGCAACTCACATGAGTTTCTGTGAAAGAGAAGCAGTCTGTTCCAACACTTCAATTCACTGTACGAAGTGAATGGAGTGTTGCTTCACTTTCTAAATGCTGTATTTACAGAGAAAATCACTTTCCTTTGAAAGTGCCTTAAGGTACTTACAAGCATTGACCAGCAACTCACATGAGTTTCTCTGAATGAGAGGCAGTCTATTCCAACACTTCAATTCACTGAGCGAAGTGATTGGAGTGTTACTTCACTTTCAAAATGCTGTAGTTACAGAGAAAATCACTTTCGTTTGAAAGTGCCTTTAGTTACTTACAAGCATTCACAAGAAACTAACATGCGTTTCTCTGAAAGAAAAGCAGTCTGTTCCAACACTTCAATTCACTGTGCGAAGTGTATGGAGTGTTGCTTCACTTTCTAAATGCTGAAGTTACAGAGATAATCACTTGCCTTTGAAGGTGCCTTAAGGTACTTACAAGCATTCACCAGCAACTCACATGAGTTTCTCTGAAAGAGAAGCAGTCTGTTCCAACATTTCAATTCACTGTGCGAAGTGAATGGAGTCTTGCTTCCTTTTCTAAATGCTGTACTTTCAGAGAAAATCACTTTCCTTTCAAAGTACCTTAAGCTACAAACAAGCATTCACCAGCAACTCACATGAGTTTCTCTGAAAGAGAAGCAGTCTGTCCAACACTTCAATTCACTGTGCGAAGTGAATGTGTTGTTGTTTCACTTTCTAAATATTGTACTTTCACAGAAAATCACTTTCCTTTGAAACTGCCTTAAGCTACTTACAAGCATTCTCCAGCAACTCACATTAATTTCTCTGAAAGAAAAGCAGTCTCTTCCAACATTTCAATTCACTGTGCGAAGTGAATGGAGTGTTGCTTCACTTTCTAAATGCTGAAGTTACAGAGATAATCACTTGCCTTTGAAGGTGCCTTAAGCTACTTACAAGCATTCACCAGCAACTCACATGAGTTTCTCTGAAAGAGAAGCAGTCTGTTCCAACATTTCAATTCACTGTGCGAAGTGAATGGAGTTTTGCTTCACTTTCTAAATGCTGTACTTTCAGAGAAAATCACTTTCCTCTCAAAGTACCTTAAGCTACAAACAAGCATTCACCAGCAACTCACATGAGTTTCTCTGAAAGAGAAGCAGTCTGTCCAACATTTCAATTCACTGTGCGAAGTGAATGTGTTGTTGTTTCACTTTCTAAATACTGTACTTTCACAGAAAATCACTTTCCTTTGAAACTGCCTTAAGCTACTTACAAGCATTCTCCAGCAACTCACATTAATTTCTCTGAAAGAAAAGCAGTCTCTTCCAACATTTCAATTCACTGTGCGAAGTGAATGGAGTGTTGCTTCACTTTCTAAATGCAGCACTTTTAGAAAAAATCACTTTCCTTTGAAAGTGCCTTAAGCTACTTACATGCATTCACCAGCAACTCTCATGTATTTCTTTGAAAGAGAGGCAGTCTGTTCCAACACTTCAATTCACTGTGCGAAGTGAATGGAGTCTTGCTTCACTTTCTACATGCTGTACTTTCAGAGAAAATCACTTTCCTTTGAAAGTGCCGAAAGCTACTTACAAGCATTTACCAGCAACTCTCATGAATTTCTCTGAAAGAAGCAGTCTGTTCCAACACTTCAATTCACTGGGCGAAGTAATTGGAGTGTTACTTCACTTTCTAAATGCTGTACTTTCAGAGAAAATCACTTTCCTTTCAAAGTACCTTAAGCTACTTACAAGCATTCACCAGCAACTCACATGAGTTTCTCTGAAGGAGAAGCAGTCTGTTCCAACACTTCAATTCACTGTGCAAATTGAATGGAGTGTTCCTTCACATTCTAAATGCTGTACTTTCAGAGAAAATCACTTTCCTTTGAATCTGCCTTAAGTTACTTACAAGCATTCACAAGAAACCCATATCCATTTCTCTGAAAGAGAAGCACTCTGTTCCAACACTTGAATTAACTTGCGAAGTGAATGGATTGTTGCTTCACTTTCTAAATGCTGTATTTTCAGAAAAAATCACGTTCCTTTGGAACTGCCTTAAACTACTTACTAGCATTCACCAGCAACTCACATGAGTTTTTCTGAAAGAGAAGCAGTCTCTTCCAACACTTTAATTCACTTTGCAAAGTGAATGTAGTGTTGCATCACTTTCTAAATGCTGTACTTTCAGAGAAAATCACTTTCCTTTGAAAGTGCCTTAAGTTACATACAAGCATTCACCAGCAACACACATGAGTTTCTCTGAAGACAAACAGTCTGTTCCAACACATCAATTCACTGTGCGTAGTGTATGGAGTGTTGAGTCACTTTATAAATGCTGTACTTTCCGAGAAAATCACTTTCCTTTCAAAGAACCTTAAGCTAAGTACAAGCATTCACCAGCAACTCACATGAGTTTCTGTGAAAGAGAAGCAGTCTGTTCCAACACTTCAATTCACTGTGCGAAGTGAATGGAGTGTTCCTTCACTTTCTAAATGCTGTATTTTCAGAGAAAATCACTTTCCTTTGAAAGTGCCTTAAGGTACTTACAAGCACTGACCAGCAACTCACATGAGTTTCTCTGAATGAGAGGCAGTCTATTCCAACACTTCAATTCACTGAGCGAAGTGATTGGAGTGTTACTTCACTTTCAAAATGCTGTAGTTACAGAGAAAATCACTTTCCTTTGAAAGTGCCTTTAGTTACTTACAAGCATTCACAAGAAACTAACATGCGTTTCTCTGAAAGAAAAGCAGTCTGTTCCAACACTTCAATTCACTGTGCGAAGTGAATGGAGTGTTGCTTCACTTTCTAAATGCTGAAGTTACAGAGATAATCACTTGCCTTTGAAGGTGCCTTAAGCTACTTACAAGCATTCACCAGCAACTCACATGAGTTTCTCTGAAAGAGAAGCAGTCTGTTCCAACATTTCAATTCACTGTGCGAAGTGAATGGAGTGTTGCTTCACTTTCTAAATGCTGTACTTTCAGAGAAAATCACTTTCCTTTCAAAGTACCTTAAGCTACAAACAAGCATTCACCAGCAACTCACATGAGTTTCTCTGAAAGAGAAGCAGTCTGTCCAACATTTCAATTCACTGTGCGAAGTGAATGTGTTGTTGTTTCACTTTCTAAATACTGTACTTTCACAGAAAATCACTTTCCTTTGAAACTGCCTTAAGCTACATACAAGCATTTTCCAGCAACTCACATTAATTTCTCTGAAAGAAAAGCAGTCTCTTCCAACATTTCAATTCACTGTGCGAAGTGAATGGAGTGTTGCTTCACTTTCTAAATGCAGCACTTTTAGAAAAAATCACTTTCCTTTGAAACTGCCTTAAGCTACTTACATGCATTCACCAGCAACTCACATGTATTTCTTTGAAAGAGAAGCAGTCTGTTCCAACACTTCAGTTCACTGTGTGAAGTGAATGGAGTGTTGCTTCACTTTCTAAATACTGTACTTTCAGAGAAAATCACTTTCCTTTGACACTGCCTTAATCTACTTACAAGCATTCACCAGCAACTCACTTGAGTTTCTCTGAAAGAGAAGCAGTCTGTTCCAACACTTCAATTCACTGTGCGTAGTGAATGGAGGGTTGCTTCACTTTCTAAATGCTGTACTTTCAGAGAAAATCACTTTCCTTTGAAACTGCCTTAGGCTTCTTACAAGCATCCACCAGCAACTCACATGAGTTTCTCTGAAAGAGAAGCAGTCTGTTCCCACACTTCAATTCACTGTGTGAAGTGAATGGAGTGTTGCGTCACTTTCTAAATCCTGTACTTTCAGAGAAAATCACTTTCCTTTGAAACTGCCTTAAGCTACTTACAAGCATTCACTAGCAACTCACATGAGTTTCTCTGAAAGAGAAGCAGTCTGTTCCAACACTTCAATTTAATGGGCGAAGTGAATGTGTTGTTGTTTCACTTTCTAAATGCTGTACTTTCAGAGAAAATCACTTTCCTTTGAAACTGCCTTAAGCTACATACAAGCATTCACCAGCAACTCACATACATTTCTCTGAAAGAGAAGCAGTCTGTTCGCACACTTCAATTCACTGTGCCAAGTGAATGGACTGTTGATTCACTTTCTAGATGCTGTACTTTCAGAGAAAATCACTTTCCTTTGAAAGTGCCTTAAGCTACTTACAAGCATTCACCAGCAACTCACATGAGTTTCTCTGAAAGAGAAGCAGTCTGTTCCAACACTTCAATTCACAGTGCAAAGAGAATGGAGTGTTGCTTCACTTTCTAAATGCTGTACTTTCAGAGAAAATCACTTTCCTTTGATACTGCCTTAAACTACTTACAAGCATTCACCAGCAACTCACATGAGTTTCTCTGAAAGAGAAGCAGTCTTTTCCAACTCTTCAATACACTGTGCAAAGTGAATGGAGTGGTGCATCACTTTCTAAATGCTGTACTTTCAGAGAAAATCACTTTCCTTTCAAAGCACATTAAGCTACTTACAAGCATTCACAAGAAACTCACATGAGTTTCTTTGAAAGAGAAGCAGTCTGTTCCAACACTTCAATTCATTGTGCGAAGTGAATGTGTTGTTGTTTCACTTTCTAAATGCAGTACTTTCAGAGAAAATCACTCTTCTTTGATACTGCCTCTAACTACTTACAAGCATTCACCAGCAACTCACATGAGTTTCTCTGAAAGAGAAGCAGTCTTTTCCAACTCTTCAATTCACTGTGCAAAGTGAATGGAGTGGTGCGTCACTTTCTAAATGCTGTACTTTCAGAGAAAATCACTTTCCTTTCAAAGTACATTAAGCTACTTACAAGCATTCACAAGAAACTCACATGAGTTTCTCTGAAAGAGAAGCAGTCTGTTCCAACACTTCAATTCATTGTGCAAAGTGAATGTGTTGTTGTTTCACTTTCTAAATGCTGTACTTTCAGAGAAAATCACTTTCCTTTGAAACTGCCTTAAGCTACTTACAAGCATTCACCAGCAACTCATATGAGTTTCTCTGAAAGAGAAGCAGTCTGTTCCAACACGTCAATTCACTGTGCAAAGTGAATGGAGTGTTGCTTCACTTTCTAAAGGCTGTACTTTCAGAGAAAATCACTTTCCTTTGAAACTGCCTTAAGCTACTTACAAGCATTCACCAGCAACTCACATGAGTTTCTCTGAAAGAGAAGCAGTCTGTTCCAACACTTCAATTCACTGTGCGAAGTGAATGTGTTGCTGTTTCACTTTCTAAATGCAGTATTTTCAGAGAAAATCACTCTTCTTTGATAGTGCCTTAAGCTACTTACAAGCATTCACCAACAACTCTCATGCATTACTCTGAAAGAGAAGCAGTCTGTTCCAACACTTCAATTCAATGTGCGAAGTGAATGGAGTGTTGATTCACTTTCTAAATGCTGTACTTTCAGAAAAAATCACTTTCCTTTGACACTGCCTTAAGCTACCTACAAGCATTCACCAGCATCTCACATGCATTTCTCTGAAAGAGAAGCAGTTTGTTCCAACACTTCAATTCACTGTGCGAAGTCAATAGAGTGTTACTTCACTTTCTAAATACTGTAGTTACAGAGAAAATCATTTTCCTTTTAATGTGCCTTAAGTTACTTACAAGCGTTCACAAGAAACTCACATGCGTTTCTCTGAAAGAGAAGCAGTCTGTTCCAACACTTCAATTCACTGTGCAAAGTGAATGGAGTTTTACTTCAATTTCTAAATGCTGTACTATCAGAGAAAATCACTTTCCTTTGATACTGCCTTAAGCTACTTACATGCATTCACAAGAAACTCACATGCGTTTCTCTGAAAGAGAAGCAGTCTGTTCTAACACTTCAATTCACAGTGCGAAGTGAATGGAGTGTTGCTTCATTTTCTAAATAATGTACTTTCAGAGAAAATCACTTTCCTTTGAAAGTTCCTTAAGCTACCTACAAGCATTCACCAGCAACTCACATGAGTTTCTCTGAAAGAGACGCAGTCTGTTCCAACACTTCAATTCACAGTGCAAAGTGAATGGAGTGTTGCTTCACTTTCTAAATGCTGTGCTTTCAGAGAAAATCTCTTTCCTTTCAAAGTACCTTAAGCTACTTACAAGCATTCACCAGCAATTCACATGAGTCTCTGAAAGAGAAACAGTCTGTTCCAACACTTCAATTCATTGTGCGAAGTGAATGTGTTGTTGTTTCACTTTCTAAATGCTGTACGTTCAGAGAAAAACACTTTCCTTTGAAACTGCCTTAAGCTACTTACAAGCATTCACCAGCAACTCACATACTTTTGTCTGGAAGAGAAGCAGTCTGTTCCAACACTTCATTACACTGTGCGAAGTGAATGGAGTGTTGGTTAACTTTCTAAATGGTGTACTTTCAGAGAAAATCACTTTCCTTTAGAACTGTCTTAAGCTACTTTCAAGAATTCACCAGCAACTCACATGACTTTCCCTGATAAAGAAGCAGTCTGTTCCAACACTTCAATTCACTGTGCAAAGTGAATGGAGTGTTGCTTCACTTTCTAAATGCTGTACTTTCAGAGAGAATCACTTTCCTTTGAAACTGCCTTAAACTACTTACAAGCATTCACCAGCAACTCATATGCATTTCTCTGAAAGAGAAGCAGTCTGTTCCAACACTTCAATTCACTGTGCGAAGGGAATGGAGAGTTATTTCACTTTCTAAATGCTGTACTTTCAGAGAAAATAACTTTCCTTTGAAAGTGCCTTAAGCTACTTACAAGCATTCACGAGCAACTCAGAATCATTTTTCTGAAAGAGAAGCGGTCTGTTCCAACCCTTCAATTCACTGTGCGAAGTGTATGGAGGGTTGCTTCACTTTTTAAATGCTGTACTTTCACAGAAAATCACTTTCCTTTGAAAGTGCCTTAAGCTACTTACAAGCATTCACCAGCACCTCACATGCATTTCTCTGAAAAAAAGCAGTCTGTTCCAACACTTCAATTCACTGTGCAAAGTGAATGGATTGTTGATTCACTTTGTAAATGCTGTAGTTACAGAGATAATCACTTTCTATTGAAACTGACTTAAGGTACTTACAAGCATTCACCAGCAAATCACATGCGTTTCTCTGAAAGAGAAGCATTCTTTACCAACACTTCAATTCACTGTGCGAGGTGAATGGAGTGTTGCTTCACTTTCTAAGTGCAGTACTTTCAGAGAAAATAACTTCCTTTTGAAACTGCTTTAAACTACTTACAAACATTCACCACCAAATCGCATGCGTTTCTCTGAAAAAGAAGCAGTCTGTTCCAACACTTCAATTCACTGTGCGAAGTGAATGGAGTGTTGCTTCACTTTCTCAATGCTGTACTTTCAGCGAAAATCACTTTCCTTTCAAAGTACCTTAAGCTACAAACAAGCATTCACCAGCAACTCACTTGAGTTTCTCTGAAAGAGAAGCAGTCTGTTCCAACACTTCAATTCACTGTGCGAAGTGAATGTGTTGTTGTTTCACTTTCTAAATGCTGTACTTTCAGAGAAAATCACTTTCCTTTGAAACTGTCTTAAGCTACTTGCAACCATTCTCCAGCAACTCACATGCATTTCTCTGAAAGAGAAGGAGTCTGTTGAACATTTCAATTCACTGTGCAAAGTGAATGGAGTGTTGCTTCACTTTCTAAATGCTCTTCTTTCAGAGCAAATCACTTTCTTTGAAAGTGCCTTAAGCTAATTAAAAGCATTCACCAGCAACTCACATGCATTTCTCTGAAAGAGATGCAGTCTGTTCCAACACTTCAATTCACTGTGCGAAGTGAATGGAGTGTTGCTTCACTTTCTAAATGCTGTACTTTCAGAGAAAATCGCTTTCCTTTTAAAGTGTCTTAATCTAATTACAAACATTCACAAGAAACTCACATGCATTTCATAAAGAAAAGCAGTCTGTTCCAACACTTCAATTCACTGTGCGAATTGAATGGATTGTTGCTTCACTTTCTCAATACTGTACTTTCAGAGAAAATCACTTTCCTTTGAAGCTGCCTTAAGCTACTTGCAAGCTTTCTCTAGCAACTCACATGCATTTCTCTGAAAGAGAAGGAGTCTGTTCCAACATTTCAATTCACTGTGCGAAGTGAATGGAGTGTTGCATCACTTTCTCAATGCTGTACTTTCAGAGAAAAACCCTTTCCTTTGAAACTGCCTTAAGCTACTTACAGGCATTCACCAGCAACTCACATGCGTTTCTCTGAAAGAGAAGCAGTCTGTTCCAACACTTCAATTCACTGTGCGAAGTGAATGGAGTGTTGCTTCACTTTCCAAATGCTGTACTTTCAGAGAAAAGCACTTTCCTTTAAAAGTGCCTTAAGTAACTTACAAGCATTCACCAGCAACTCACATGAGTTTCTCTGAAAGCAAAGCAGTCTGTTTCCACACTTCAATTCACTGTGCAAAGTGAATGGAGTGCTGATTAACTTTCTAAATGCTGTACTTTCAGAAAAAATCACTTTCCTTTGACACTGCCTTAAGCTACAGACAAGCATTCACCAGCATCTCACATGCATTTCTCTGAAAGAGAAGCAGTCTGTTCCAAAACTTCAATTCACTGTGCGAAGTCAATGGAGTGTTACTTCACTTTCTAAATGCTGTAGTTGCAGAGAAAATCACGTTCAATTGAATGTGCCTTAAGTTACTTACAAGCATTCACAAGAAACTCACATGCGTTTCTCTGAAAGAGAAGCAGTCTTTTCCAACACATCAATTCACTGTGCAAAGTGAATGGAATGTTGATTCACTTTCTAAAAGCTGCACTTTCAGAGAAAATCACTTTCCTTTGAAACTGCCTTAAGCTACTTACAAGCATTCACCAGCAACTCACATGAGTTTCTGAAAGAGAAGCTGTCTGTTCCAACACTTCAATTCACTGTGCGAAGTGAATGGAATGTTGATTCACTTTCAAAAAGCTGTAGTTTCAGAGAAAATCACTTTCCTTTGAAACTGCCTTAAGCTACTTACAAGCATTCACCAGCAACTCACTTGAGTTTCTCTGAAAGAGAAGCAGTCTGTTCCAACACTTCAATTCACTGTGCGTAGTGAATGGAGGTTTGCTTCACTTTCTAAATGCTGTACTTTCAGAGAAAATCACTTTCCTTTGAAACTGCCTTAAGCTACTTACAAGCATTCACTAGCAACTCACATGAGTTTCTCTGAAAGAGAAGCAGTCTGTTCCAACACTTCAATTCACAATGCAAAGAGAATGGAGTGTTGCTTCACTTTCTAAATGCTGTACTTTCAGAGAAAATCACGTTCCTTTGATACTGCCTTAAACTACTTACAAGCATTCACCAGCAACTCACATGATTTTCTCTGAAAGAGAAGCAGTCTTTTCCAACTCTTCAATTCACTGTGCAAAGTGAATGGAGTGGTGCGTCACTTTCTAAATGCTGTACTTTCAGAGAAAATCTCTTTCCTTTCAAAGTACCTTAAGGTACCTACAAGGATTCACCAGCATCACACATGCATTTCTCTGAAAGAGAAGCAGTCTGTTCCATCACTTCAATTCACTGTCCGAAGTCAATAGAGTGTTGCTTCACTTTCTAAATACTGTAGTTACAGAGAAAATCATTTTCTTTGAATGTGCCTTAAGTTACTTACAAACGTTCACAAGAAACTCACATGCGTTTCTCTGAAAGAGAAGCAGTCTGTTCCAACACTTCAATTCACTGTGCAAAGTGCATGGAGTGTTACTTCACTTTCTAAATGCTGTACTTTCAGAGAAAATCACTTTCCTTTGATACTGCCTTAAGCTACTTACATGCGTTCACAAGAAACTCACATGTGTTTCTCTGAAAGAGAAGCAGTCTGTTCCAACACTTCAATTCACAGTGCGAAGTGAATGGAGTGTTGCTTCATTTTCTGAATGCTGTACTTTCAGAGAAAATCACTTTCCTTTGAAAGTTCCTTAAACTACCTACAAGCATTCACCAGGAACTCACATGAGTTTCTCTGAAAGAGACGCAGTCTGTTCCACCACTTCAATTCACATTGCAAAGTGAATGGAGTGTTGCTTCACTTTCTAAATGCTGTACTTTCAGAGAAAATCATTTTCCTTTGAAACAGCCTTAAACTACTTACAAGCATTCACCAACAACTCACATGAGTTTCTCTGAAAGAGAAGCAGTCTGTTCCAACTCCTAAATTCACTGTACGAAGAGAATGGAGTGTTGCGTCACTTTTTAAATGCTGTACTTTCAGAGAAAATCTCTTTACTTTCAAAGTACCTTAAGCTACTTACAAGCATTCACCAGCAATTCACATGAGTCTCTGAAAGAGAAGCAGTCTGTTCCAACACTTCAATTCATTGTGCGAAGTGAATGTGTTGTTGTTTCACTTTCTAAATGCTGTACGTTCAGAGAAAAACACTTTCCTTTGAAACTGCCTTAAGCTACTTACAGGCATTCACCAGCAACTCACATACTTTTGTCTGAAAGAGAAGCAATTAGTTCCAACACTTCATTACACTGTGCGAAGTGAATGGAGTGTTGGTTAACTTTCTAAATGGTGTAGTTTCAGAGAAAATCACGTTCCTTTAAAACTGTCTTAAGCTACTTTCAAGCATTCACCAGCAACTCACATGACTTTCCCTGAAAGAGAAGCAGTCTGTTCCAACACTTCAATTCACTGTGCAAAGTGAATGGAGTGTTGCTTCACTTTCTAAATGCTGTACTTTCAGAGAAAATCACTTTCCTTTGAAACTGCCTAAACTACTTACAAGCATTCACCAGCAACTCAAATGAGTTTCTCTGAAAGAGAAGCAGTCTGTTCCAACACTTCAATTCACTGTGCGAAGTGAATGGAGTGTTGCTTCTCTTTGTAAAGGCTGTACTTTTAGAGAAAATCACTTTCCTTTGAAAGTGCCTTAAGCTACTTACAAGCATTTTGTAGAAACTCACATGCGTTTCTCTGAGAGAGAAGAAGTCTGTCCCAACATTTCAATTCACTGTGCGAAGAGAATGGAGTGTTGCTTCACTTTCTAAATTCTGTACTTTCAGAGAAAATCACTTTCCTTTGAAAGTGCCTTAAGCTAATTGGAAGCATTCACAAGAAACTCTCATGCATTTCTCTGAAAGAGAAGCCATCTGTTCCAACACTTCAATTCACTGTGCGAAGTGAATGGAGTGTTGCTTCACTTTCTAAATGCTGTCCTTTCAGAGAAAATCAATTTCCTTTGAAAGTGCCATAAGCTACTTACAAGCATTCACCAGCAACTCACATGAGTTTCTCTGAAAGAGAAGCAGTCTGTTCAAACAATTCAATTCACTATGCGAAGTGAATGGAGTGATGCTTCACTTTCCAAATGCTATACTTTCAGAGAAAATCACTTTCCGTTCAAAGTACCTTAAGTTACTTACAGGCATTCACCAGCAACTCACATGAGTTTCTCTGAAAGAGAAGCAGTCTGTTCCAATACTTCAATTCACTGTGCGAAGTGAAGGGAGTGTTGCTTCACTTTCTAAATGCTGTCCTTTCAGAGAAAATCACTTTCCTTTGAAACTGCCTTAAGCTACTTACAAGCATTCACCAGCAACTCACATGAGTTTCTGAAAGAGAAGCAGTCTGTTCCAACACTTCAATTCACTGTGCAAAGTGAATGGAGTGTTGCTTCACTTTCTACATGCTGTACTTTCAGAGAAAATATCTTTCCTTTGATAGCGCACTAAGCTACTTACAAGCATTCACCAGCAACTCACATGAGTTTCATGAAAGAGAGGCAGTCTTTTCCAACATTTCAATTCACAGTGCAAAGTGAATGGAGTGTTGCTTCACTTTCTAAATGCTGTACATTCAGAGAAAATCACTTTCCTTTCACATTACCTTAAGCTACTTACAAGCATTCACCAGCAACTCACATGAGTTTCTCTGAAAGAGAAGCAGTCTGTTCCAACACTTCAATTCACTGTGCGAAGTGAATGGAGGGTTGCTTCACTTTCTAAATGCTGTACTTTCAGAGAAAATCACTTTCCTTTGAAACTGCCTTAATCTACTTACAAGCATTCACCAGCAACTCACTTGAGTTTCTCTGAAAGAGAAGCAGTCTGTTCCAACACTTCAATTCACTGTGCGTAGTGAATGGAGGGTTGCTTCACTTTCTAAATGCTGTACTTTCAGAGAAAATCACTTTCCTTTGAAACTGCCTTAATCTTCTTACAAGCATTCACCAGCAACTCACTTGAGTTTCTCTGAAAGAGAAGCAGTCTGTTCCAACATTTCAATTCACTGTGCGTAGTGAATGGAGGGTTGCTTCACTTTCTACATCCTGTACTTTCAGAGAAAATCACTTTCCTTTGAAACTGCCTTAAGCTACTTACAAGCATTCACTAGCAACTCACATGAGTTTCTCTGAAAGAGAAGCAGTCTGTTCCAACACTTCAATTCACTGTGTGAAGTGAATGTGTTGTTGTTTCACTTTCTAAATGCTGTACTTTCAGAGAAAATCACTCTTCTTTGAAAGTGCCTTAAGCTACTTACAAGCATTCACCAGCAACTCACATACATTTCTCTGAAAGAGAAGCAGTCTGTTCCAACACTTCAATTCACTGTGCCAAGTGAATGGAGTGTTACTTCACTTTCTAAATGCTGTACTTTCAGACACAATCACTTTGCTTTGAAACTGCCTTAAGCTACTTACAAGCATTCACCAGCAACTCACATGAGTTTCTCTGAAAGAGAAGCAGTCTGTTCCAACACTTCAATTGACAGTGCATAGAGAATGGAGTGTTGCTTCACTTTCTAAATGCTGTACTTTCAAGGAAAATCACTTTCCTTTGATACTGCCTTTAACTACTTACAAGCATTCACCAGCAACTCACATGAGTTTCTCTGAAAGAGAAGCAGTTTTTTCCAACTCTTCAATTCACTGTGCAAAGTGAATGGAGTGGTGCGTCACTTTCTAAATGCTGTACTTTCAGAGAAAATCACTTTCCTTTGAAACTGCCTTAAACTACTTACAAGCATTAAGCAGCAACTCACATGAGTTTCTCTGAAAGAGAAGCAGTCTGTTCCAACACTTCAATTCACTGTGCATGGTGAATGGAGTGTTGCTTCACTTTCTAAATGCTGTACTTTCAGACACAATCACTTTGCTTTGAAACTGCCTTAAGCTACTTACAAGCATTCACCAGCAACTCACATGAGTTTCTCTGAAAGAGAAGCAGTCTGTTCCAACACTTCAATTCACTGTGCGAAGTGAATGTGTTGTTGTTTCACTTTCTAAATGCAGTACTTTCAGAGAAAATCACTCTTCTTTGAAAGTGCCTTAAGCTACTTACAAGCATTCACCAACAACTCTCATGCATTACTCTGAAAGAGAAGCAGTCTGTTCCAACACTTCAATTCAATGTGCGAAGTGAATGGAGTGTTGATTCACTTTCTAAATGCTGTACTTTCAGAAAAAATCACTTTTCTTTGACACTGCCTTAAGCTACCTACAAGCATTCACCAGCATCTCACATGCATTTCTCTGAAAGAGAAGCAGTCTGTTCCAACACTTCAATTCACTGTGCGAAGTCAATGGAGTGTTACTTCACTTTCTAAATACTGTAGTTACAGAAAAAATCATTTTCCTTTGAATGTGCATTAAGTTACTTACAAGCGTTCACAAGAAACTCACATGCGTTTCTCTGAAAGAGAAGCAGTCTGTTCCAACACTTCAATTCACTGTGCAAAGTGAACGGAGTGTTACTTCACTTTCTAAATGCTGTCCTTTCAGAGAAAATCACTTTCCTTTGAAACTGCCTTAATATACTTACAAGCATTCACAAGAAACTAACATGCGTTTCTCTGAAAGAGAAGCAGTCTGTTCCAACACATCAATTCACTGTGTGAAGTGAATGGAATGTTGATTCACTTTCTAAATGCTGTACTTTCAGAGAAAATCACTTTCCTTTGAAACTGCCTTAAGCTACTTACAAGCATTCACCAGGAACTCACATGAGTTTCTCTGAAAGAGAAGCAGTCTGTTCCAACACTTCAATTCACTGTGCGAAGTGACTGGAGTATTACTTCACTTTCTAAATGCTGTACTTTCAGAGAAAATCACTTTCCTTTGATACTTCCTTAAGCTACTTACATGCGTTCACAAGAAACTCACATGCGTTTCTCTGAAAGAGAAGCAGTCTGTTCCAACACTTCAATTCACAGTGCGAAGTGAATGGAGTTTTGCTTCATTTTCTAAATGATGTACTTTCAGAGAAAATCACTTTCCTTTGAATGTTTCTTAAGCTACCTACAAGCATTCACCAGCAACTCACATGAGTTTCAATGAAAGAGACGCAGTCTGTTCCAACACTTCAATTCACAGTGCAAAGGGAATGGAGTGTTGCTTCACTTTCTAAATGCTGTACTTTCAGAGAAAATCACTTTCCTTTGAAACAGCCTTAAGCTACTTACAAGCATTCACCAGCAACTCACATGAGTTTCTCTGAAAGAGAAGCAGTCTGTTCCAACTCCTAAATTCACTGTGCGAAGATAATGGAGTGTTGCGTCACTTTTTAAATGCTGTACTTTCAGAGAAAATCTCTTTCCTTTCAAAGTACCTTAAGCTACTTACAAGCATTCACCAGCAACTCACACGACTTTCCCTGAAAGAGAAGCAGTCTGTTCCAACACTTCAATTCATTGTGCGAAGTGAATGTGTTGTTGTTTCACTTTCTAAATGCTGTACGTTCAGAGAAAAACACTTTCCTTTGAAACTGCCTTAAGCTACTTACAAGCATTCACCAGCAACTCACATACATTTGTCTGAAAAAGCAGTCTGTTCCAACACTTCATTACACTGTGCGAAGTGAATGGAGTGTTGGTTAACTTTCTAAATGGTGTACTTTCAGAGAAAATCACGTTCCTTTGAAACTGCCTTAAGCTACTTACAAGCATTCACTAGCAACTCACATGAGTTTCTCTGAACGAGAAGCAGTCTGTTCCAACACTTCAATTCATTGTGTGAAATGAATGTGTTGTTGTTTCACTTTCTAAATGCTGTACTTTCAGAGAAAATCACTTTCTTTGAAACAGCCTTAAACTACTTACAAGCATTCACCAACAACTCACATGAGTTTCTCTGAAAGAGAAGCAGTCTGTTCCAACTCCTAAATTCACTGTGCGAAGAGAATGGAGTGTTGCGTCATTTTTTAAATGCTGTACTTTCAGAGAAAATCTCTTTCCTTTCAAAGTACCTTAAGCTACTTACAAGCATTCACCAGCAATTCACATGAGTCTCTGAAAGAGAAGCAGTCTGTTCCAACACTTCAATTCATTGTGCGAAGTGAATGTGTTGTTGTTTCACTTTCTAAATGCTGTACGTTCAGAGAAAAACACTTTCCTTTGAAACTGCCTTAAGCTACTTACAAGCATTCACCAGCAACTCACATACTTTTGTCTGAAAGAGAAGCAGTCTGTTCCAACACTTCAATTCCCTGTGCGAAGTGAATGGAGTGTTGCTTCTCTTTGTAAAGGCTGTACTTTTAGAGAAAATCACTTTCCTTTGAAAGTGCCTTAAGCTACTTACAAGCATTTTGTAGAAACTCACATGCGTTTCTCTGAGAGAGAAGAAGTCTGTCCCAACATTTCAATTCACTGTGCGAAGAGAATGGAGTGTTGCTTCACTTTCTAAATGCTGTACTTTCAGAGAAAATCACTTTCCTTCGAAAGTACCTTAAGATACTTATAAGCATTCTCTAGCAACTCACATGCATTTCATGAAGAAAAGCAGTCTGTTCCAACACTTCAATTCACTGTGCGTTGTGAATGGAGTGTTGCGTCACTTTCTAAATGCTGTACTTTCAGAAAAAATCACTTTCCTTTGACACTGCCTTAAGCTACAGACAAGCATTCACCAGCATCTCACATGCATTTCTCTGAAAGAGAAGCAGTCTGTTCCAACACTTCAATTCACTGTGCGAAGTCAATGGAGTGTTACTTCACTTTCTAAATGCTGTAGTTGCAGAGAAAATCACGTTCAATTGAATGTGCCTTAAGTTACTTACAAGCATTCACAAGAAACTCACATGCGTTTCTCTGAAAGAGAAGCAGTCTTTTCCAACACATCAATTCACTGTGCAAAGTGAATGGAATGTTGATTCACTTTCTAAATGCTGTACTTTCAGAGAAAATCACTTTCCTTTGAAACTGCCTTAAGCTACTTACAAGCATTCACCAGCAACTCACATGAGTTTCTGAAAGAGAAGTAGTCTGTTCCAACACTTCAATTCACTGTGCGAAGTGAATGGAGTGTTGGTTCACTTTCTAAGTGCTGTACTTTCAGAGAAAATCACGTTCCTATGAAACTGCCTTAATCTACTTACAAGCATTCACCAGCAACTCACTTGAGTTTCTCTGAAAGAGAAGCAGTCTGTTCCAACACTTCAATTCACTGTGCGAAATGAATGGAGTGTTGCGTCACTTTCTAAATCCTGTATTTTCAGAGAAAATCATTTTCCTTTGAAACTGCCTTAAGCTACTTACAAGCATTCAATAGCAACTCACATGAGTTTCTCTGAAAGAGAAGCAGTCTGTTCCAACACTTCAATTCATTGTGTGAAGTGAATGTGTTGTTGTTTCACTTTCTAAATGCTGTACTTTCAGAGAAAATCACTCTTCTTTGAAAGTGCCTTAAGCTACTTACAAGCATTCACCAGCAACTCACATACATTTCTCTGAAAGAGACGCAGTCTGCTCCAACACTTCAATTTACTGGGCGAAGTGAATGTGTTGTTGTTTCACTTTCTAAATGCTGTACTTTCAGAGAAAATCACTTTCCTTTGAAACTGCCTTAAGCTACTTACAAGCATTCACCAGCAACTCACATACATTTCTCTGAAAGAGAAGCAGTCTGTTCCCACACTTCAATTCACTGTGCCAAGTGAATGGAGTGTTGATTCACTTTCTAGATGCTGTACTTTCAGAGAAAATCACTTTCCTTTGAAACTGCCTTAATCTACTTACAAGCATTCACCAGCAGCTCACATGAGTTTCTCTCAAAGAGAAGCAGTCTTTTCCAACTCTTCAATTCACTGTGCAAAGTGAATGGAGTGGTGCGTCACGTTCTAAATGCTGTACTTTCAGAGAAAATCACTTTCCTTTCAAAGCACATTAAGCTACTTACAAGCATTCACAAGAAACTCACATGAGTTTCTCTGAAAGAGAATCAGTCTGTTCCAACACTTCAATTCATTGTGCGAAGTGAATGTGTTGTTGTTTCACTTTCTAAATGCAGTACTTTCAGAGAAAATCACTCATCTTTGATACTGCCTTAAACTACTTACAAGCATTCACCAGCAACTCACATGAGTTTCTCTGAAAGAGTAGCAGTCTTTTCCAACTCTTCAATTCACTGTGCAAAGTGAATGGAGTGGTGCGTCACTTTCTAAATGCTGTACTTTCAGAGAAAATCACTTTCCTTTCAAAGCACATTAAGCTACTTACAAGCATTCAGAAGAAACTCACATGAGTTTCTCTGAAAGAGAATCAGTCTGTTCCAACACTTCAATTCATTGTGCGAAGTGAATGTGTTGTTGTTTCACTTTATAAATTCTGTACTTTCAGAGAAAATCACTTTCCTTTGAAACTGCCTTAAGCTACTTACAAGCATTCACCAGCAACTCACATGAGTTTCTCTGAAAGAGAAGCAGTCTGTTCTAACACTTCAATTCACTGTGCAAAGTGAATGGAGTGTTGCTTCACTTTCTAAATGCTGTACTTTCAGAGAAAATCACTTTCCTTTGAAACTGCCTTAAGCTACTTACAAGCATTCACCAGCAACTCACATGAGTTTCTCTGAAAGAGAAGCAGTCTGTTCCAACACTTCAATTCACTGTGCGAAGTGAATGTGTTGTTGTTTCACTTTCTAAATGCAGTACTTTCAGAGAAAATCACTCTTCTTTGATAGTGCCTTAAGCTACTTACAAGCATTCATCAACAACTCTCCTGCATTACTCTGAAAGAGAAGCAGTCTGTTCCAACACTTCAATTCAATGTGCGAAGTGAATGGAGTGTTGATTCACTTTCTAAATGCTGTACTTTCAGAAAAAATCACTTTCCTTTGACACTGCCTTAAGCTACCTACAAGCATTCACCAGCATCTCACATGCATTTCTCTGAAAGAGAAGCAGTCTGTTCCAACACTTCAATTCACTGTGCGAAGTCAATAGAGATTTACTTCACTTTCTAAATACTGTAGTTACAGAGAAAATCATTTTCCTTTGAATGTGCCTTAAGTTACTTACAAGCGTTCACAAGAAACTCACATGCGTTTCTCTGAAAGAGAAGCAGTCTGTTCCAACACTTCAATTCACTGTGCAAAGTGAATGGAGTTTTACTTCAATTTCTAAAGGCTGTACTTTCAGAGAAAATCACTTTCCTTTGATACTGCCTTAAGCTACTTACATGCATTCACAAGAAACTCACATGCGTTTCTCTGAAAGAGAAGCAGTCTGTTCTAACACTTCAATTCACAGTGCGAAGTGAATGGAGTGTTGCTTCATTTTCTAAATGCTGTACTTTCAGAGAAAATCACTTTCCTTTGAAAGTTCCTTAAGCTACCTACAAGCATTCACCAGCAACTCACATGAGTTTCTCTGAAAGAGACGCAGTCTGTTCCAACACTTCAATTCACAGTGCACAGGGAATGGAGTGTTGCTTCACTTTCTGAATGATGTGCTTTCAGAGAAAATCACTTTCCTTTGAAACAGCCTTAAACTACTTACAAGCATTCACCAACAACTCCCATGAGTTTCTCTGAAAGAGAAGCAGTCTGTTCCAACTCCTAAATTCACTGTGCGAAGAGAATGGATTGTTGCGTCACTTTTTAAATGCTGTACTTTCAGAGAAAATAACTTTCCTTTAAAGTGCCTTAAGCTACTTACAAGCATTCACGAGCAACTCAGAATCATTTTTCTGAAAGAGAAGCAGTCTGTTCCAACCCTTCAATTCACTGTGCGAAGTGTATGGAGGGTTGCTTCACTTTTTAAATGCTGTACTTTCAGAGAAAATCACTTTCCTTTGAAAGTGCCTTAAGCTACTTACAAGCATTCACCAGGAACTCACATGAGTTTCTCTGAAAGAGAAGCAGTCTGTTCCAACACTTCAATTCACTGTGCGAAGTGAATGTGTTGTTGTTTCACTTTCTAAATGCTGTACTTTCAGAGAAAATCACTTTCCTTTGAAACTGCCTTAAGCTACTTACAAGTATTCACCAGCACCTCACATGCATTTCTCTGAAAAAAAGCAGTCTGTTCCAACACTTCAATTCACTGTGCAAAGTGAATGGATTGTTGATTCACTTTGTAAATGCTGTAGTTACAGAGATAATCACTTTCTATTGAAACTGACTTAAGGTACTTACAAGCATTCACCAGCAAATCACATGCATTTCTCTGAAAGAGAAGCATTCTTTACCAACACTTCAATTCACTGTGCGAGGTGAATGGAGTGTTGCTTCACTTTCTAAGTGCAGTACTTTCAGAGAAAATCACTTCCTTTTGAAACTGTTTAAGCTACTTACAAACATTCACCACCAAATCGCATGCATTTCTCTGAAAGAGAAGCAGTCTGTTCCAACACTTCAATTCACTGTGCGAAGTGAATGGAGTGTTGCTTCACTTTCTACGTGCTGTACTTTCAGAGAAAATCACTTTCTTTGAAAGTGGCTTAAGCTACTTACAAGCATTCACCAGCAACTCACATGAGTTTCTCTGAAAGAGAAGCAGTCTGTTCCAACACTCCAATTCACTGGGCAAAGTGAATGGAGTGTTGATTCAATTTCTAAATGCTGAACTTTCAGAGAAAATCACTTTCCTTTGAAAGTGCCTTAAGCTACTAACAAGCATTCACCAGCAACTCACATGGGTTTCTCTGAAATAGAAGCAGTCTGTTCCAACACTTCAATTCACTGTGCGAAGTGAATGGAGTGTTGCTTCACTTTCTAAATGCTGTACTTTCAGAGAAAATCACTTTCCTTTGAAACTGTCTTAAGCTACTTGCAACCATTCTCCAGCAACTCACATGCATTTCTCTGAAAGAGAAGGAGTCTGTTGAACATTTCAATTCACTGTGCAAAGTGAATGGAGTGTTGCTTCACTTTCTAAATGCTCTTCTTTCAGAGAAAATCACTTTCTTTGAAAGTGCCTTAAGCTAATTAAAAGCATTCACCAGCAACTCACATGCATTTCTCTGAAAGAGAAGCAGTCTGTTCCAACACTTCAATTCACTGTGCGAAGTGAATGGAGTGTTGCTTCACTTTATAAATGCTGTACTTTCAGAGAAAATCGCTTTCCTTTTAAAGTGTCTTAATCTAATTTACAAACATTCACAAGAAACTCACATGCATTTCATGAAGAAAAGCAGTCTGTTCCAACACTTCAATTCACTGTGCGAATTGAATGGATTGTTGCTTCACTTTCTCAATGCTGTACTTTCAGAGAAAATCACTTTCCTTTGAAGCTGCCTTAAGCTACTTGCAAGCATTCTCTAGCAACTCACATGCATTTCTCTGAGAGAGAAGGAGTCTGTTCCAACATTTCAATTCACTGTGCGAAGTGAATGGAGTGTTGCTTCACTTTCTAAATACTGTGCTTTCAGAGAAAATCACTTTCCTTTGAATGTGCCTTAAACTACTTACAAGCATTCACCAGCAACTCAAATGAGTTTCTCTGAAAGAGAAGCAGTCTGTTCCAACACTTCAATTCACTGTGCGAAGTGAATGGAGTGTTGCGTCACTTTGTAAATGATGTACTTTGAAAGAAAATCACTTTCCTTTGAAAGTGCCTTGAGCTACTTACAAGCATTCACCAGCAACTCACATGAGTTTCTCTGAAAGAGACGCAGTCTGTTCCAACACTTCAATTCATTGTGCGAAGTTAATGTGTTGTTGTTTCACTTTCTAAATGCTGTACTTTCAGAGAAAATCACTTTCCTTTGAAAGTGCCTTAAGCTACTTACAAGCATTCACCAACAACTCACATACATTTCTCTGAAAGAGAAGCAGTTTGTTCCAACACTTCAATTCACTGTGCGAAATGAATGGAGTGTTGCTTCACTTTCTAAATGCTGTACTTTCAGAGAAAATCACTTTCCTTTGAAACTGCCTTAAGCTACTTACAAGCATTCACCAGCAACTCACATGAGTTTTATGAAAGAGAAGCAGTCTGTTCCAACACTTCAATTCACTGTGCGAATTGAATGGATTGTTGCTTCACTTTCTCAATGCTGTACTTTCAGAGAAAATCACTTCCCTTTGAAGCTGCCTTAAGCTACTTGCAAGCATTCTCTAGCAACTCACATGCATTTCTCTGAAAGAGAAGGAGTCTGTTCCAACATTTCAATTCACTGTGCGAAGTGAATGGAGTGTTGCTTCACTTTCTCAATGCTGTACTTTCAGAGAAAAACCCTTTCCTTTGAAACTGCCTTAAGCTACTTACACGCATTCACCAGCAACTAACATGCGTTTCTCTGAAAGAGAAGCAGTCTGTTCAAACACTTGAATTGACTGTGCGAAGTGAATGGAGTGTTGCTTCACTTTCCAAATGCTGTACTTTCAGAGAAAAGCACTTTCTTTTGAAAGTGCCTTAAGTAACTTACAAGCATTCACCAGCAACTCACATGTGTTTCTCTGAAAGAAAAGCAGTCTGTTTCCACACTTCAATTCACTGTGCAAAGTGAATGGAGTGTTGATTAACTTTCTAAATGCTGTACTTTCAGAAAAAATCACTTTCCTTTGACACTGCCTTAAGCTACAGACAAGCATTCACCAGCATCTCACATGCATTTCTCTGAAAGAGAAGCAGTCTTTTCCAACACTTCAATTCACTGTGCGAAGTCAATGGAGTTTTACTTCACTTTCTAAATGCTGTAGTTGCAGAGAAAATCACGTTCAATTGAATGTGCCTTAAGTTACTTACAAGCATTCACAAGAAACTCACATGCGTTTCTCTGAAAGAGAAGCAGTCTTTTCCAACACATCAATTCACTGTGCAAAGTGAATGGAATGTTGATTCACTTTCTAAAAGCTGTACTTTCATAGAAAATCACTTTCCTTTGAAACTGCCTTAAGCTACTTACAAGCATTCACCAGCAACTCACATGAGTTTCTGAAAGAGAAGTAGTCTGTTCCAACACTTCAATTCACTGTGCGAAGTGAATGGAATGTTGATTCACTTTCTAAATGCTGTACTTTCAGAGAAAATCTCTTTCCTTTGAAACTGCCTTAAGCTACTTACAAGCATTCACCAGGAACTCACATGAGTTTCTCTGAAAGAGAAGCAGTCTGTTCCAACACTTCAATTCACTGTGCGAAGTGACTGGAGTGTTACTTCACTTTCTAAATGCTGTACTTTCAGAGAAAATCACTTTCCTTTGATACTTCCTTAAGCTATTTACATGCGTTCACAAGAAACTCACATGCGTTTCTCTGAAAGAGAAGCAGTCTGTTCCAACATTTCAATTCACAGTGCGAAGTGAATGGAGTGTTGCTTCATTTTCTAAATGCTGTACTTTCAGAGAAAATCACTTTCCTTTGAAACAGCCTTAAGCTACTTACAAGCATTCACCAGCAACTCACATGAGTTTCTCTGAAAGAGAAGCAGTCTGTTCCAACTCCTAAATTCACTGTGCAAAGAGAATGGAGTGTTGCGTCCCTTTTTAAATGCTGTACTTTCAGAGAAAATCTCTTTCCTTTCAAACTACCTTAAGCTACTTACAAGCATTCACCAGCAACTCACATGACTTTCCCTGAAAGAGAAGCAGTCTGTTCCAACACTTCAATTTATTGTGCGAAGTGAATGTGTTGTTGTTTCACTTTCTAAATTCTGTACGTTCAGAGAAAAACACTTTCCTTTGAAACTGCCTTAAGCTACTTACAAGCATTCACCAGCAACTCACATACATTTGTCTGAAAGAGCAGTCTCTTCCAACACTTCATTACACTGTGCGAAGTGAATGGAGTGTTGGTTAACTTTCTAAATGGTGTACTTTCAGAGAAAATCACTTTCCTTTGAAACTGTCTTAAGCTACTTTCAAGCATTCACCAGCAACTCACATGACTTTCCCTGAAAGGGAAGCAGTCTGTTCCAACACTTCAATTCACTGTGCAATGTGAATGGAGTGTTGCTTCACTTTCTAAATGCTGTACTTTCAGAGAGAATCACTTTCCTTTGAAACTGCCTTAAACTACTTACAAGCATTCACCAGCAACTCATATGCTTTTCTCTGAAAGAGAAGCAGTCTGTTCCAACACTTCAATTCACTGTGCGAAGGGAATGGAGAGTTGTTTCACTTTCTAAATGCTGTACTTTCAGAGAAAATAACTTTCCTTTAAAGTGCCTTAAGCTACTTACAAGCATTCACGAGCAACTCAGAATCATTTTTCTGAAAGAGAAGCAGTCTGTTCCAACCCTTCAATTCACTATGCGAAGTGTATGGAGGGTTGCTTCACTTTTTAAATGCTGTACTTTCAGAGAAAATCACTTTCCTTTGAAAGTGCCTTAAGCTACTTACAAGCATTCACCAGGAACTCACATGAGTTTCTCTGAAAGAGAAGCAGTCTGTTCCAACACTTCAATTCACTGTGCGAAGTGAATGTGTTGTTGTTTCACTTTCTAAATGCTGTACTTTCAGAGAAAATCACTTTCCTTTGAAACTGCCTTAAGCTACTTACAAGTATTCACCAGCACCTCACATGCATTTCTCTGAAAAAAAGCAGTCTGTTCCAACACTTCAATTCACTGTGCAAAGTGAATGGATTGTTGATTCACTTTGTAAATGCTGTAGTTACAGAGAAAATCACTTCCTTTTGAAACTGTTTAAGCTACTTACAAACATTCACCACCAAATCGCATGCGTTTCTCTGAAAGAGAAGCAGTCTGTTCCAACACTTCAATTCACTGTGCGAAGTGAATGGAGTGTTGCTTCACTTTCTACGTGCTGTACTTTCAGAGAAAATCACTTTCTTTGAAAGTGGCTTAAGCTACTTACAAGCATTCACCAGCAACTCACATGAGTTTCTCTGAAAGAGAAGCAGTCTGTTCCAACACTCCAATTCACTGGGCAAAGTGAATGGAGTGTTGATTCAATTTCTAAATGCTGAACTTTCAGAGAAAATCACTTTCCTTTGAAAGTGCCTTAAGCTACTAACAAGCATTCACCAGCAACTCACATGGGTTTCTCTGAAATAGAAGCAGTCTGTTCCAACACTTCAATTCACTGTGCGAAGTGAATGGAGTGTTGCTTCACTTTCTAAATGCTGTACTTTCAGAGAAAATCACTTTCCTTTGAAACTGTCTTAAGCTACTTGCAACCATTCTCCAGCAACTCACATGCATTTCTCTGAAAGAGAAGGAGTCTGTTGAACATTTCAATTCACTGTGCAAAGTGAATGGAGTGTTGCTTCACTTTCTAAATGCTCTTCTTTCAGAGAAAATCACTTTCTTTGAAAGTGCCTTAAGCTAATTAAAAGCATTCACCAGCAACTCACATGCATTTCTCTGAAAGAGAAGCAGTCTGTTCCAACACTTCAATTCACTGTGCGAAGTGAATGGAGTGTTGCTTCACTTTCTAAATGCTGTACTTTCAGAGAAAATCGCTTTCCTTTTAAAGTGTCTTAATCTAATTACAAACATTCACAAGAAACTCACATGCATTTCATGAAGAAAAGCAGTCTGTTCCAACACTTCAATTCACTGTGCGAATTGAATGGATTGTTGCTTCACTTTCTCAATGCTGTACTTTCAGAGAAAATCACTTTCCTTTGAAGCTGCCTTAAGCTACTTGCAAGCATTCTCTAGCAACTCACATGCATTTCTCTGAGAGAGAAGGAGTCTGTTCCAACACTTCAATTCACTGTGCGAAGTGAATGGAGTGTTGCTTCACTTTCTAAATACTGTGCTTTCAGAGAAAATCACTTTCCTTTGAATGTGCCTTAAACTACTTACAAGCATTCACCAGCAACTCAAATGAGTTTCTCTGAAAGAGAAGCAGTCTGTTCCAACACTTCAATTCACTGTGCGAAGTGAATGGAGTGTTGCGTCACTTTGTAAATGATGTACTTTGAAAGAAAATCACTTTCCTTTGAAAGTGCCTTGAGCTACTTACAAGCATTCACCAGCAACTCACATGAGTTTCTCTGAAAGAGACGCAGTCTGTTCCAACACTTCAATTCATTGTGCGAAGTTAATGTGTTGTTGTTTCACTTTCTAAATGCTGTACTTTCAGAGAAAATCACTTTCCTTTGAAAGTGCCTTAAGCTACTTACAAGCATTCACCAACAACTCACATACATTTCTCTGAAAGAGAAGCAGTTTGTTCCAACACTTCAATTCACTGTGCGAAATGAATGGAGTGTTGCTTCACTTTCTAAATGCTGTACTTTCAGAGAAAATCACTTTCCTTTGAAACTGCCTTAAGCTACTTACAAGCATTCACCAGCAACTCACATGAGTTTTATGAAAGAGAAGCAGTCTGTTCCAACACTTCAATTCACTGTGCGAATTGAATGGATTGTTGCTTCACTTTCTCAATGCTGTACTTTCAGAGAAAATCACTTTCCTTTGAAGCTGCCTTAAGCTACTTGCAAGCATTCTCTAGCAACTCACATGCATTTCTCTGAAAGAGAAGGAGTCTGTTCCAACATTTCAATTCACTGTGCGAAGTGAATGGAGTGTTGCTTCACTTTCTCAATGCTGTACTTTCGGAGAAAAACCCTTTCCTTTGAAACTGCCTTAAGCTACTTACACGCATTCACCAGCAACTAACATGCGTTTCTCTGAAAGAGAAGCAGTCTGTTCAAACACTTGAATTGACTGTGCGAAGTGAATGGAGTGTTGCTTCACTTTCCAAATGCTGTACTTTCAGAGAAAAGCACTTTCCTTTGAAAGTGCCTTAAGTAACTTACAAGCATTCACCAGCAACTCACATGTGTTTCTCTGAAAGAAAAGCAGTCTGTTTCCACACTTCAATTCACTGTGCAAAGTGAATGGAGTGTTGATTAACTTTCTAAATGCTGTACTTTCAGAAAAAATCACTTTCCTTTGACACTGCCTTAAGCTACAGACAAGCATTCACCAGCATCTCACATGCATTTCTCTGAAAGAGAAGCAGTCTGTTCCAACACTTCAATTCACTGTGCGAAGTCAATGGAGTGTTACTTCACTTTCTAAATGCTGTAGTTGCAGAGAAAATCACGTTCAATTGAATGTGCCTTAAGTTACTTACAAGCATTCACAAGAAACTCACATGCGTTTCTCTGAAAGAGAAGCAGTCTTTTCCAATACATCAATTCACTGTGCAAAGTGAATGGAATGTTGATTCACTTTCTAAAAGCTGTACTTTCATAGAAAATCACTTTCCTTTGAAACTGCCTTAAGCTACTTACAAGCATTCACCAGCAACTCACATGAGTTTCTGAAAGAGAAGTAGTCTGTTCCAACACTTCAATTCACTGTGCGAAGTGAATGGAATGTTGATTCACTTTCTAAATGCTGTACTTTCAGAGAAAATCACTTTCCTTTGAAACTGCCTTAAGCTACTTACAAGCATTCACCAGGAACTCACATGAGTTTCTCTGAAAGAGAAGCAGTCTGTTCCAACACTTCAATTCACTGTGCGAAGTGACTGGAGTGTTACTTCACTTTCTAAATGCTGTACTTTCAGAGAAAATCACTTTCCTTTGATACTTCCTTAAGCTATTTACATGCGTTCACAAGAAACTCACATGCGTTTCTCTGAAAGAGAAGCAGTCTGTTCCAACATTTCAATTCACAGTGCGAAGTGAATGGAGTGTTGCTTCATTTTCTAAATGCTGTACTTTCAGAGAAAATCACTTTCCTTTGAAAGTTTCTTAAGCTACCTACAAGCATTCACCAGCAACTCACATGAGTTTCTCTGAAAGAGACGCAGTCTGTTCCAACACTTCAATTCACAGTGAAAAGGGAATGGAGTGTTGCTTCACTTTCTAAATGCTGTACTTTCAGAGAAAATCACTTTCCTTTGAAACAGCCTTAAGCTACTTACAAGCATTCACCAGCAACTCACATGAGTTTCTCTGAAAGAGAAGCAGTCTGTTCCAACTCCTAAATTCACTGTGCAAAGAGAATGGAGTGTTGCGTCCCTTTTTAAATGCTGTACTTTCAGAGAAAATCTCTTTCCTTTCAAACTACCTTAAGCTACTTACAAGCATTCACCAGCAACTCACATGACTTTCCCTGAAAGAGAAGCAGTCTGTTCCAACACTTCAATTTATTGTGCGAAGTGAATGTGTTGTTGTTTCACTTTCTAAATGCTGTACGTTCAGAGAAAAACACTTTCCTTTGAAACTGCCTTAAGCTACTTACAAGCATTCACCAGCAACTCACATACATTTGTCTGAAAGAGCAGTCTGTTCCAACACTTCATTACACTGTGCGAAGTGAATGGAGTGTTGGTTAACTTTCTAAATGGTGTACTTTCAGAGAAAATCACTTTCCTTTGAAACTGTCTTAAGCTACTTTCAAGCATTCACCAGCAACTCACATGACTTTCCCTGAAAGGGATACAGTCTGTTCCAACACTTCAATTCACTGTGCAAAGTGAATGGAGTGTTGCTTCACTTTCTAAATACTGTGCTTTCAGAGAAAATCACTTTCCTTTGAATGTGCCTTAAACTACTTACAAGCATTCACCAGCAACTCAAATGAGTTTCTCTGAAAGAGAAGCACTCTGTTCCAACACTTCAATTCACTGTGCGAAGTGAATGGAGTGTTGCGTCACTTTGTAAATGATGTACTTTGAGAGAAAATCACTTTCCTTTGAAAGTGCCTTGAGCTACTTACAAGCATTCACCAGCAACTCACATGAGTTTCTCTGAAAGAGACGCAGTCTGTTCCAACACTTCAATTCATTGTGTGAAGTTAATGTGTTGTTGTTTCACTTTCTAAATGCTGTACTTTCAGAGAAAATCACTTTCCTTTGAAAGTGCCTTAAGCTACTTACAAGCATTCACCAACAACTCACATACATTTCTCTGAAAGAGAAGCAGTTTGTTCCAACACTTCAATTCACTGTGCGAAATGAATGGAGTGTTGCTTCACTTTCTAAATGCTGTACTTTCAGAGAAAATCACTTTCCTTTGAAACTGCCTTAAGCTACTTACAAGCATTCACCAGCAACTCACATGAGATTTATGAAAGAGAAGCAGTCTGTTCCAACACTTCAATTCACTGTGCGAATTGAATGGATTGTTGCTTCACTTTCTCAATGCTGTACTTTCAGAGAAAATCACTTTCCTTTGAAGCTGCCTTAAGCTACTTGCAAGCATTCTCTAGCAACTCACATGCATTTCTCTGAAAGAGAAGGAGTCTGTTCCAACATTTCAATTCACTGTGCGAAGTGAATGGAGTGTTGCTTCACTTTCTCAATGCTGTACTTTCAGAGAAAAACCCTTTCCTTTGAAACTGCCTTAAGCTACTTACACGCATTCACCAGCAACTAACATGCGTTTCTCTGAAAGAGAAGCAGTCTGTTCAAACACTTGAATTGACTGTGCGAAGTGAATGGAGTGTTGCTTCACTTTCCAAATGCTGTACTTTCAGAGAAAAGCACTTTCCTTTGAAAGTGCCTTAAGTAACTTACAAGCATTCACCAGCAACTCACATGAGTTTCTCTGAAAGAAAAGCAGTCTGTTTCCACACTTCAATTCACTGTGCAAAGTGAATGGAGTGTTGATTAACTTTCTAAATGCTGTACTTTCAGAAAAAATCACTTTCCTTTGACACTGCCTTAAGCTACAGACAAGCATTCACCAGCATCTCACATGCATTTCTCTGAAAGAGAAGCAGTCTCTTCCAACACTTCAATTCACTGTGCGAAGTAAATGGAGTGTTGCTTCACTTTCTAAATGCTCTCCTTTGAGTGAAAATCGCTCTCTTTTGAAACTGCCTGAAGCGACTTACAAGCAGTCACAAGAAACTCACATCTGTTTCCCTGAAAGAGAAACAGTCTGTTGCAACACTTCAATTTTCTGTGCGAAGTGAATGGAGTGTTGCTCCACTTTCTAAATGCTGTAATTTCAGAGAAAATCACATTCCTTTGAAAGTGCCTTAAGGTACTTACAAGCATTCAACAGAAATTCACATGCGTTTTTCTGAAAGAGAAGCAGTCTGTTCCAACACTTCAATTCACTGTGCAAAGTGAATGGAGTGTTGCTTCACTTTCAAAATGCTGTACTTTCAGAGAAAATCACTTTCCTTTAAAACTGCCTTAAGCGACTTACAAGCATTCACCAGCAACTCACATGAGTTTCTCTGAAAGAGAAGCAGTCTGTTCCAACACTTCAATGCACTGTGCGAAGTGAATGTGTTGTTGTTTCACTTTATAAATCCTGTACTTTCAGAGAAAATCACTCTTCTTTGAAAGTGCCTTAAGCTACTTACAAGCATTCACCAACTACTCTCATGCATTACTCTGAAAGAGAAGTAGTCTGTTCCAACACTTCAATTCACTGTGCGAAGTGAATGGAGTGTTGCTTCACTTTCTAAATGCTGTACTTTCAGAGAAAATCACTGTCCTTTGTAACTGCCTTAAGCTAATTACAAGCATTCACCAGGAACTCACATGCATTTCTCTGAAAGAGAAGAAGTCTGTTCCAACACTTCAATTTCCTGTGCGAAGTGAATGGAGTGTTGCTTCACATTCTAAATGCTGTACTTTCAGAGAAAATCACTTTCCTTTGATAGTGCCTTAAGCTACTTACAAGCATTCACAAGAAACTCACATGCATTTCTCTGAAAGAGAAGAAGTCTTTTCCACCACTTCAATACCAAGTGCCAAATGAATGGAGTGTTGATTCACTTTCTAAATGCTGTACTTTCATAGAAAATCACTTTCATTGAAAGTGCCTTAAGCTAATTAGAAACATCACAAGAAACATGCATCTCTCTGAAAGAGAAGCAGTCTGTTTCAACACTTCAATTCACTGTGCGAAGTGAATAGATCATTGCTTTACTCTCTAAATGCTGTAGTTACAGCGAAAATCACTTTCTTTGAAATTGCCTTAAGCTACTTAAAAGCATTTACCAGACACTCACACGAGTTTCTGTAAAAGAGAAGCAGGCTGTTCAAACACTTCAATTCACTGTGTGAAGCGAATGGAGTGTTGCTTCACTTTCTAAATGCTGTACATTCAGAGAAAATCACTTTCTTTTGAGACTGCATTAAGCTGCTTACGAGCATTCACCAGCAAATCACATGAGTTTCTCTGAAATCGAACCAGTCTGTTCCAATAATTTAATTCACTGTGCGAAGTGAATGGAGTGTTGCTTCTCTTTCTAAATTCTGTACTTTCAGAGAAAATCACTTTCCTTTGAAAGTGCCTTAAGCTACTTACAAGCATTCACCAGCAACTTACATGAGTTTCTCTGAAAGAGAAGCAGTCTGTTCAAACACTTCAATTTACTGTGCGAAGTGAATGGAGTGTTGCTTCACTTTCTAAATGCTTTACTTTCAGAGAAAATCACTTTCCTTTGAAAGAACCTTAAGCTGATTACAAGCATTCACCAGCAACTCACATGCATTTCTCTGAAAGAGAAGCAGTCGGTTCCAACACTTCAATTCACTGTGCGAAGTGAATGGAGTGTTCCTTCACTTTCCAAATGCTGTACTTTCAGAGAAAATCACTTTCCTTTGAAAGTGCTTTAGGCTAATTACAAGAATTCACAAGAAACTCCATGAGTTTCATTGAAAGAGAAGCAGTCTGTTCCAACACTTTATTTCACTGTACGAAGTGAATAAAGTGTTATTTCACTTTCTAAATGCTGTAGCTAGAGAGATAATCACTTTCTTTTGAAACTGCCTTAAGCTACTTACAAGCACTCACATGCATTTCTCTGTAGAGAAGCAGTCTGTCCTAACACTTAAATTCACTGTCCGAAGAGAATGGAGTGTTGCTTCACTTTCTAAATGCGGTAGTTACAGAGAAAATCATTGTCCTTTGAAAGTGCCTTTAGCTACTTCCAAGCATTCACCAGCAACTCACATGACATTCTCTGAAAGAGAAGCAGTCTGTTCCAACAATTCAATTCACTGTGCGAAGTGAATGGAGTGTTGCTTCACTTTCTAAATGGGGTAGTTTCATAGAAAATCACTTTCCTGTGAAAGTGCCTTAAGCTAATTACATGCATTCCCAAGAAACTCACATGCATTTCTCTGAAAGAGAAGCAGTCTGGTCCAACACTTCAATTTGCTCTCGAAGTGACTGGAGTGTTACTTCACTTCTTAAATGCTGTTGTTACAGAGAAAATCACTTTCCTTTGAATGTGCCTTAAGCTACTTACAAGCATTCACCAGCAACTCACATGGACTTCTCTGAAACAGAAGCAGTCTGTTCCAACACTTCAATTCACTGTGCGAAATGATTGGAGTGTTGCTTCATTTTCTAAATGCTGTACTTTCAGAGAAAATCACTTTCTTTGAAAGTGCCTTAAGCTACTTACAAGCATTCACCAGGAACTCACATGAGTTTCTCTGAAAGAGAAGCAGTCTTTACCAACACTTCAATTCACTGTGCGAAGTGAATGGAGTGTAGCTTCACTTTCTAAATAATGTAGTTACAGAGATAATCACTTTCTTTTGAAACTGCCTTAAGCTACATACAAGCATTCACCAGCAAATCACATCCGTTTCTTTGAAAGAGACGCAGTCTGTTCCAACAGTTCAATTCAACTGTACGAAGATAATGGAGTGATGCTTCACTTTCTACATGCTGTACTTTCAGAGAAAATCACTTTCCTTTGAAAGTGCCTTAAGCTACTTACAAGCATTCACCAGCAACTCACTTGAGCTTCTCTAAAAGAGAAGGAGCCTGTTCCAACACTTCATTTCACTGTCCGATGTGATTCGAGTGTTGCTTCACTTTCTAAATGCTGTACTTTGAAAGAAAATCACTTTCCTTTGAAAGTGCCTTAAGCTACTTACAAGCATTCACCAGCAACTCCCATGACATTCTCTGAAAGAAAAGCAGTCTGTTCCACCACTTCAATTCACGGTCCGAAGTGATTGGAGTGTTGCTTCACTTTCTAAATGCAGTAGTTACAGAGAAAATCACTTTTTTTTGAAACTGCCTTAATCTGCTTACAAGCCTTTAAAAGAAACTCACATGCGTTTCTCTGAAAGAGAAGCAGTCTCCCGCAACACTTCAATTCACTGTGTGAAGTCAATGGAGTGTTGCTTCACTTTCTAAATGCTGTAGTTACAGAGAAAATCAATGTCCTTTGAAAGTGTCTTAAGCTAGTTGCAATTATTAAACAGCAACTCACATGAGATTCTCTGAAAGAGAAGCAGTCTGTTCCAACACTTCAATTCACTGTGCGAAATGAATGGAGTGTTGCTTCACTTTCTAAATGCTGTACTTTCAGAGAAAATCACTTTCCTTTGAAAGTGCCTTAAGCTACTTACAAGCATTCACAAGAAACTCACATGCATTTCTCTGAAAGAAAAGAAGTCTTTTCCAACACTTCAATACCATGTCCGAAATGAATGGAGTTTTGCTTCACTTTCTAAATGCTGTAGTTACAGAGAAAATCACTTTTTTTGAAACTGCCTTAAGCTACTTACAAGCATTTAGAAGAAACGCACGTGTGTTCCTCTGAAAGAGAAGCAGTCTGTTCCAACACTTCAATTCACTCTGCGAAGTTAATAGATCATTGCTTTACTTTCTAAATGCTGTAGTTACAGCAAAAATCACTTTCATTTGAAAGTGCTTTAAGCTACTTAAAAGCATTTACCAGAAACTCACACGAGTTTCTGTAAAAGAGAAGCAGTCTGTTCAAACACTTCAATTCACTGTGTGAAGCCAATGGAGTGTTGCTTCACTTTCTAAATGCTGTACTTTCAGAGAAAATCACTTTCTTTTGTGACTGCATTAAGCTACATACGAGCATTCACCAGCAAATCACATGAGTTTTTCTGAAATGGAAGCAGTGTGTTCCAATACTTTAATTCACTGTGCGAAGTGAATCGAGTGTTGCTTCTCTTTCCAAATGCTGTAGTTAGAGAGATAATCCCTTTCTTAACAAGCTGCCTTAAGCTACTTACAAGCATTCACCAGCAACACACTTGAGTTTCTCTGAAAGGGAAGCAGTCTGTTCCAAACTTACAATTAACTGTGCGAAGTGAATGGAGTGTTGCTTCACTTTTTAAATGCTGTACTTTCAGTGATAATCACTTTCCTTTCAAAGTGACTTAAGCTACTTAAAAGCATTGAAAAGAAACTCACATGCATTTCTCTGAAAGAGAAGCAGTCTGTTCCAGCACTTCAATTCACTGTGCGAAGTGAATGGAGTGTTGCTTCTCTTTCTAAATGCTGTAGTTACTGAGATAATGACATTACTTTGAAAGTGCCTTAAGATACTTACAAGCATTCAACAGCAACTCACATGAGTTTCTCTGAAAGATCAGCTGTCTGTTCCAACACTTCAATTCACTGTGCGAAGTGAATAGAGTGTTGTTTCACTTTCTAAATGCTGTACTTTCAGAGAAAATCACTTACCTTTGAAAGAGCTTTAAGCTAATTACAAGCATTCACCAGCAACTCTCATGCATTTCTCTGAAAGAGAAGCAGTCTGTTCCCACAATTCAATTCACAGTGCGAAGTGAATGGAGTGTTGCTTCACTTTCTAAATGCTGTACTTTCAGAGAAAATCAATTTCTTTTGAAAGTGCCTTAAGCCAATTACAAGCATTCACAAGAAACTCCATGAGTTTCACTGAAAGAAAAGCAGTCTGTTCCACCACTTCAATTCCTTGTGCGAAGTGAATGGAGTGTTATTTTCCTTTCTAAATGCTGTAGCTAGAGAGAAAATCACTTTCTTTTGAAACTGCCTTAAGCTACTTACAAGCACTCACATGCATTTCTCTGAAAGAGAAGGAGTCTGTCCTAACATTTCAATTTACTGTGCGAAGTGAATGGAGTGTTGCTTCACTTTCTAAATGCTGTAGTTACAGAGAAAATCACTTTCCTTTGAAAGTGCCTTAAGCTACTTCCAAGCATTCACCAGCAACTCACTTGACATTATCTGAAAGAGAAGCAGTCTGTTCCAACACTTCAATTTACTGTGCAAAGTGAATGGAGTGTTCCTTCACTTTATAAATGCTGTACTTTCAGAAAAAATCAATTTCTTTTGAAAGTGCCTTAAGCTAATTACAAGCATTCACAAGAAACTCCATGAGTTTCACTGAAAGAGAAGCAGTCTGTTCCAACACTTCCATTCACTGTGCAAAGTGAATGGAGTGTTGCTTCACTTTCTAAATGCTGTACTTTCAGAGAAAATTGCTTTCCTTTTAAAGGGCATTAATCTAATTACAAGCCTTTACAAGAAACTCACATGCATTTCCCTGAATAAAAGCAGTCTGTTCCAACACTTCAATTCACTGTCCAAAGTGAATGGAGTGTTGATTCACTTTCTAAATGCTTTACTTTCAGAGAAAATCACTTTCCTTTGAAAGTGCCTTAAGCTACTTACAAGCATTCACCAGCAACTCAAATGAGTTTCTCTGAAAGAGAAGCAGTCTGTACCAACACTTCAATTCACTGTGCGAAGTGAATGGAGTGTAGCTTCACTTTCTAAATGCTGTAGTTACAGAGATAATCACTTTCTTTTGAAACTGCTTAAGCTACATACAAGCATTCACCAGCAAATCACATGCATTTCTCTGAAAGAGAAAAAGTCTGTTCCAACACTTCAATTCACTGTGCGAAGTGAATGGAGTGTTGCTTCACTTTCTAAATGCTGTACTCTCAGAGAAAATCACTTTCTTTGAAAGTGCCTTAAGCTAATTACAAGCATTCACAAGAAAATCATATGCATTTCTCTGAAAGAGAAGTAGTCTGTTCCAACACTTCAATTCACTGTGCGAAGTGAATGGAGTGTTGCTTCACTTTCTAAATGCTGTACTTTCAGAGAAAATCACTTTCCTTTGAAAGTGCCTTAAGCAACTTACAAGCGTTCACCAGCAAACCACATGCGTTTCTCTGAAAGAGAGGCAGTCTGTTCCAACACTTCAATTCACTGTGCGAAGTGAATGGAGTGTTGCTTCATTTTCAAATCCTGTACTTTAAGAGAAAATCACTTTCCTTTGAAAGTGCCTTAAGCTACTTATATGCATTCACCAGCAAATCAAATGAGTTTCTCTGACAGAGAAGCAGTCTGTCCCAACACTTCAATTCACTGTGCGAAGATAATGGAGTGTAGCTTCACTTTCTAAATGCTGTAGTTACAGAGATAATCACTTTCTTTTGAAACTGCCTTAAGCTACTTACAAGCATTCACCAGCAAATCACATGAGTTTCTCTGAAAGAGAGGCAATCTGTTCCAACACTTCAATTCACTGTGCAAAGTGAATGGAGTGTTGCTTCACTTTCTAAATGCTATACTTTCAGAGAAAATCACTTTCCTTTGAAACTGCCTTAAGCTACTCACAAGCATTCACCAGCAACTCACATGAGTTTCTCTGAAAGAGAGGCAGTCTGTTCCAACACTTCAATTCACTGTGCGAAGTGAACGGAGTGTTTCTTCACTTTCAAAATGCTGTACTTTCAGAGAAAATCACTTTCTTTTGAAAGTGCCTTAAGCTACTTTCAAGCATTCACAAGTAACTCACATGAGTTTCACTGAAAGAGAAGCAGTCAGTTCGAACACTTCAATTCACTGTGCGAAGTGAATGGAGTGTTGCTTCACTTTTTAAATAGTGTAGTTACAGAGATAATCACTTTCCTGTGAAAGTGCCTTATGCTAATTACAAGCATTCCCAAGTAACTCACATGCAATTCTCTGAAAGAGAAGCAGTCTGTTCCAACACTTCAATTTACTCTCGAAGTGACTGGAGTGTTACTTCACTTTCTAAATGCTGTAGTTACAGAGAAAATTACTTTTCATTGAAAGTTCCTTAAACTACTTACAAGCATTCACAAGAAACACACATGCATTTCTCTGAAAGAGAAGCAGTCTGTTCCAACACTTCAATTCACTGTGCGAAGTGAATGGAGTGTTGATTCACTTTCTAAATGCTGTACTTTCAGAGAAAATCACTTTCCTTTGAAAGTGCTTTAAGCTACTTAGAAGCATTCACCAGCAACTCACATGCATTTCTCTGAAAGAGAAGCAGTCAGTTCCAGCACTTCATTTTACTGTGCGCAGTGAATGGAGTGTTACTTCACTTTCTAAATGCTGTAGTTACAGAGAAAATCACTTTCCTTTGAAAGTGCCTTAAGCTACTCACAAGCATTCACCAGCAACTCACATGCACTTCTCTGAAACAGAAGCAGTCTGTTCCAACACTTCAATTCACTGTGCGAAGTGAATGGAGTGTTGATTCACTTTCTAAATGCTGTACTTTAAGAAAAAATCACTTTCCTTTGAAACTGCCTTAAGCTACTCACAAGCATTCACCAGCAACTCACATGAGTTTCTCTGAAAGAGAGGCAGTCTGTTCCAACACTTCAATTCACTGTGCGAAGTGAACGGAGTGTTTCTTCACTTTCAAAATGCTGTACTTTCAGAGAAAATCACTTTCTTTGAAAGTGCCTTAAGCTACTTACAAGCATTCACCAGGAACTCACATGAGTTTCTCTGAAAGAGAAGCAGTCTTTCCCAACACTTCAATTCACTGTGCGAAGTGAATTGAGTGTAGCTTCACTTTCTAAATAATGTAGTTACAGAGATAATCACTTTCTTTTGATACTGCCGAAAGCTACATACAAGCATTCACCAGCAAATCACATCCGTTTCTCTGAAAGAGAAGCAGTCTGTTCCAACACTACAATTCAATTGTACGAAGAAAATGGAGTGATGCTTCACTTTCTAAATGCTGTACGTTCAGAGAAAATCACTTTTCTTTGAAAGAGCCTTAAGGAAATTACAAGCATTCACCAGCAACTCAAATGCATTTCTCTGAAAGTGAAGCAGTCTGTACGAACACTTCAATTCACTCTGCGAAGTGAATGGAATGTTGCTTCACTTTCTAAATGCTGTACTTTCAGAGAAAATCACTTTCCTTTGAAAGTGCCTTAAGCTAATTACAAGCATTCACAAGAAACTCCATGAGTTTCACTAAAAGAGAAGCAGTCTGTTCCAACACTTCAATTCACTCTGCAAAGTGAATGGAGTGTTATTTCACTTTCTAAATGCTGTAGCTGGAGAGATAATCACTTACTTTTGAAACTGCCTTAAGCTACTTACAAGCACTCACATGCATTTCTCTGAAAGAGAAGCAGTCTGTCCTAACACTTCAATTCACTGTGCGATGTGAATGGAGTGTTGCTTCACTTTGTAAATGCGGTAGTTACAGAGAAAATCATTGTCCTTTGAAAGTGCCTTAAGCTACTTCCAAGCATTCACCAGCAACTCACTTGACATTATCTGAAAGAGAAGCAGTCTGTTCCAACAATTCAATTCACTGTGCGAAGTGAATGGAGTGTTGCTTCACTTTCTAAATGCTGTACTTTCATAGAAAATCACTTTCCTGTGAAAGTGTCTTAAGCTAATTACAAGCATTCCCAAGAAACTCACATGCATTTCTCTGAAAGAGAAGCAGTCTGTCCTAACACTTCAATTCACTGTGCGAAGTGAATGGAGTGTTGATTCACTTTCTAAATGCTGTACTTTCAGACAAAATCACTGTCCTTTGAAAGTGCCTTAAGCTACTTACAAGCATTCACCAGCAACTCACATGAGTTTCTCTGAAAGAGAAGCAGTCTGTTCCAACACTTCAATTCACTGTGCGAAATGAAGGGAGTGTTGCTTCACTTTCTAAATGCTGCACTATCAGAGAAAATCACTTTCTTTTGAAACTGCCTTAAGCTACTTACAAGCATTCAAAAGCAAATCTCATGAGTTTTTCTGAAAGCGAAGCAGTCTGTTACAACACTTCAATTCACTGTGCGAAATGAGTGGAGTGTTTCTTCACTTTCTAAATGCTGTACTTTCAGAGAAAATCACTTTCCTTTGAAAGTGCCTTAGCTACTAGAAAACAATCACCAGCAAAACACTTGAGTTTCTCTGAAAGAGAGGCAGTCTGTTCCACCACTTCAATTCACTGTGCGAATTTAATGAAGTGTTGCTTCACTTTCTAAATGCTGTAGTTACAGAGATAATCACTTTCCTTTGAAAGTGCTTTAAGCTACTTACAAGCATTCACCAGCATATCATATGCGTTTCTCTGAAAGAGAAGCAGTCTGTTCCAACACTTCAAATCTCTGTGCGAAGTGAATGGAGTGTTGATTCACTTTCTAAATGCTGTACTTTCAGAGAAAATCACTTTCCTTTGAAAGTGCATTAAGCTACTTACAAGCATTCACCAGCAACTCACATGAGGTTCTCTGAAAGAGAAGCTGTCTGTTCCAACACTTCAATTCACTGTGCAAAGTGAATAGAGTGTTGTTTCACTTTCTAAATGTTGTACTTTCAGAGAAAACCACTTTTCCTTAAAGGGCCTTAAGCTACTTACAAGCATTCACCAGAAACTCACATGAGTTTCACTGAAAGAGAAGCAGTCAGTTCGAACACTTCAATTCACTGTGCAAAGTGAATGGTGTGTTGCTTCACTTTTTAAATACTGTAGTTACAGAGATAATCACTTTCCTTTGAAACTGGCTTAAGCTACTTACAAGCACTCACATGCATTTCTCTGAAAGAGAAGCAGTCTGTCCTAACACTTCAATTCACTGTGCGAAGTGAATGGAGTGTTGCTTCACTTTCTAAATGCGGTAGTTACAGAGAAAATCTTGTCCTTTGAAAGTGCCTTTAGCTACTTCCAAGCATTCACCAGCAACTCATGTGACATTATCTGAAAGAGAAGCAGTCTGTTCCAACAATTCAATTCACTGTGCGAAGTGAATGGATTGTTGCTTCACTTTCTAAATGCTGTAGTTTCATAGAAAATCACTTTCCTGTGAAAGTGCCTTAAGCTAATTACAAGCATTCCCAAGTAACTCACATGCATTTCTCTGAAAGAGAAGCAGTCTGTTCCAACACTTCATTTTACTCTCGAAGTGACTGGAGTGTTACTTCACTTTCTAAATGCTGTAGTTACAGAGAAAATTACTTTCCATTGAAAGTTCCTTAAACTACTTACAAGCATTCACAAGAAACACACATGCATTTCTCTGAAAGAGAAGCAGTCTGTTCCAACACTTCAATTCACTGTGCGAAGTGAATGGAGTGTTGATTCACTTTCTAAATGCTGTACTTTCAGAGAAAATCGCTTTCCTTTGAAAGTGCTTTAAGCTACTTAGAAGCATTCACCAGCAACTCACATGCATTTCTCTGAAAGAGAAGCAGTCTGTTCCAGCACTTCATTTTACTGTGCGCAGTGAATGGAGTGTTACTTCACTTTCTAAATGCTGTAGTTACAGAGATAATCACTTTCCTTTGAAAGTGCCTTAAGCTACTTACAAGCATTCAACAGCAACTCACATGAGTTTCTCTGAAAGATCAGCTGTCTGTTCCAACACTTCAATTCACTGTGCGAAGTTAATGGAGTGTTGCTTTACTTTCTAAATGCTGTAGTTACAGAGATAATCACTTTCCTTTGAAAGTGCTTTAAGCTACTTACAAGCATTCACCAGCATATCATATGCGTTTCTCTGAAAGAGAAGCAGTCTGTTCCAACACTTCAAATCTCTGTGCGAAGTGAATAGAGTGTTGTTTCACTTTCTAAATGCTGTACTTTCAGAGAAAATCACTTACCTTTGAAAGAGTTTTAAGCTAATTACAAGCATTCACCAGCAACTCACATGCATTTCTCTGAAAGTGAAGCAGTCTGTTCCAACAATTCAATTCACTGTGCGAAGTTAATGGAGTGTTGCTTTACTTTATAAATGCTGTACTTTCAGAAAAATTCACTTTCCTTTGAAACTGCCTTAAGCTATTTTAAAGCATTCACCAGCAACTCACATGAGTTTCTCTGAAAAAGAGGCAGTCTTTTCCAACACTTCAAATCACTGTGCGAAGTGAATGGTGTGTTGCTTCACTTTCTAAATGCTGTACATTCAGAGAAAATCGCTATCCTTTTAAAGAGTCTTAATCTAATTACAAGCATTCAAAAGAAACTCACATGCATTTCTCTGAAGAAAAGCAGTCTGTTCCAACACTTCAATTCACTGTGCGAAGTGAATGGAGTGTTGCTTGACTTATAAATGCTGTACTTTCAGAGAAAAACACTTTCCATTGAAACTGCCTTAAGCTATTTACAACGATTCACCAGCAACTCACATGAGTTTCTCTGAAAGAGAGGCAGTCCTTTCCAACACTTCATGTCTCTGTGCGAAGTGAATGGTGTGTTGCTTCACTTTCTAAATGCTCCACTTTCAGAGAAAATCGCTGTCCTTTTAAAGAGTCTTAATCTAATTACAAGCATTCAAAAGAAACTCACATGCATTTCTCTGAAGAAAAGCAGTCTGTTCCAAAACTTCTATTCACTATGCGAAGTGAATGGAGTGTTGCTTTCCTTTCTAAATGCTGTAGTTACAGACATAATCACTTTCTTTTGAAACTGCATTAAGCTGCTTACAAGCATTCACATTTCAATTCACTGTGCCAAGTGAATGCAGTGTTGTTTCACTTTCTAAATGCTGTACTTCCAGAGAAAATAACTTTCCTTTGAAAGTGCCTTAAGCTACTCACAAGCATTCACCAGCATATCACATGCATTTCTCTGAAAGACAAGCAGTCTGTTCCAGCACTTCAATTCACTGTGCGAAGTGAATGGAGTGTTGCTTCACTTTCTAAATGCTGTACTTTCATAGAAAATCACTTTCCTGTGAAATTGCCTTAAGCCACTTACAAGCATTCACCAGCAACTCAAATGCATTTCTCTGAAAGACAAGTAGTCTGTTCTAACACTTCATTTAACTGTGCGTAGTGAATGGAGTGTTACTTCACTTTCTAAATGTCGTAGTTACAGAGAAAATCACTTTACTTTGAAAGTGCCTTAAGCTACTTACAAGCATTCAACAGCAACTCACATGCATTTCTCTGAAAGAGAAGCAGTCTATTCCAACACTTCAATTCACTGTGCGAAGTGAATGGAGTGTTGCTTCACTTTCTAAATGCTGTACTTCCAGAGAAAATAACTTTCCTTTGAAAGTGCCTTAAGCTACTTACAAGCATATAGAAGAAACTCACATGCGTTTCTCTGAAAGAGAAGCAGTCTGTCCCAACACTTCAATTCACTGTGTGAAGTAATGGAGTGTTGCTTCACTTTCTAAATGCTGTCCTTTCAGAGAAAATCACTCTTCTTTGAAAATGCCTTAAGCTACTTACAAGCACTCACCAGAAACTCTTATGAGTTTCTCTGAAAGAGAAGCAGTCTGTTCCAACACTTGAATTCACTGTGCGAAGTGAATGGAGTGCAGCTTCACTTTCTAAATGCTGTACTTTCAGAGAAAATCACTTTCCTTTGAAACTGCCTTAAGCTACTTACAGGCATTCACCAGCAACTCACATGAGTTTCTGTGAAAGAGAGGCAGTCTTTTCCAACACTTCAATTCACTGTGCGAAGTGAATGGTTTGTTGCTTCACTTTCTAAATGCTGTAATTTTAGAAAATCGCTTTCCTTTTTAAGTGCCTTAATCTAATTACAAGCATTCAAAAGAAACTCACATGCATTTCTCTGAAGAAAAGCTATCTGTTCCAACACATCAATTCACTGTGCGAAGTTAATGGAGTGTTGCTTTAATTTATAAATGCTGTACTTTCAGAGAAAATCACTTTCCTTTGAAAGTGCCTTAAGCTACTTACAAGCATTCACCAGCAACTCACATGAGTTTCTCTGAAAGAGAGGCAGTCTTTTCCAACACTTAAATTCAAAGTGCAAAGTGAATCGAGTGTTGCTTCACTTTCTAAATGCTGTACTTTCAGAGAATATCACTTTCCTTTGAAACTGCCTAAAGCTACTTACAAGCATTCACCAGCAACTCTCATGAGTTTCTCTGAAAGAGAAGCAGTTTGTTCCAACACTTCAATTCACTCTGAGAAGTGAGTGGAGTGTTGCTTAATTTTCTAAATGCTGTAGTTACAGAGAAAATCACTTTCTTTTGAAACTCCCTTAATCTAATTGCAAGCATTCACCAGCAACTCACATGAGTTTCTCTGAAAGAGAGGCAGTCTTTTCCAACACTTCAATTCAGTGTGCAAAGTGAATGGAGTGTTGCTTCACTTTCTAAATGCTGTAGTTACAGAGATAATCACTCTCTTTTGAAACTGCCTTAAGCTACTTACAAGCATTCACCAGCAAATCACATGCATTTCTCTGAAAGAGAAGCAGTCTGTTCCAACATTTCAATTCACTCTGTGAAGTCAATGTAGTGTTACTTCACTTTCTAAATGAGGTAGTTACAGAGAAAATCACTTTCCCTTGAATGTACCTTAAGCTACTTACAAGCATTCACCAGAAACACACATGCGTTTCTCTGAAAGAGAAGCAGTCTGTTCCAACACTTCAATTCACTGTGCGAAGTGAATGGGTTGTTACTTCACTTTCTAAATGCTATAGATACAGATAAAATCACCTTCCTTTGAAAATGCCTTTAGCTACTTACAAGCATTCACAAGCAATTCACATGAGTTGCTCTGAAAGAGAAGCAGTCTGTTCCAACACTTCAATTCACTATGCGAAGTCAATGGAGTGTTCCTTCACTTTGTAAAGGCTGTCCTTTCAGAGAAAATCACTTTCCTTTGAAAGTGCCGTGAGCTACTTACAAGCATTCTCCAGAAACTCACATGCATTTCTCTGAAAGAGAAGCAGTCTGTCCCAAAACATCAATTCACTGTGCGAAGAGAATGGAGTGTTGCTTCACTTTCTAAATGCTGTACTTTCAGAGAAAATCACTTTCCTTTGAAAGTGCCTTAAGCTACTTACAAGCATTCACCAGCAACTCACGTGAGTTTCTCTGAAAGAGAGGCAGTCTGTTCCAACACTGCAATTCACTGTGCGAAGTGAATGGAGTGTTGCTTCACTTTCTAAATGCTGTACTTTCAGAGAAAATCACTTTCCTTTGAAAGTGCCTTAAGCTACATACAAGCATTCACCAGCAAATCACATGCGTTTCTCTGAAAGATAAGCAGTCTGTTCCAACATTTCAATTCATTGTGCGAAGTGAATGGAGTGTTGCTTCACTTTCTAAATGGTGTACTATTAGAGAAAATCACTTTCTTTGAAAGTGCCTTAAGCTAATTACAAGCATTCACAGGAAAATCACATGCATTTCTCTGAAAGAGAAGTAGTCTGTTCCAACACTTCAATTCACTGTGCGAAGTGAATGGAGTGTTGCTTCACATTCTAAATCCTGTATTTACAGAGATAATCACTTTCCTTAGAAAGTGCCTTATGCTACTTACAAGCATTCACCAGCAACTCACAATCATTTCTCTGAAAGGGAAGCAGTCTGTTCCAACACTTCAAGTCACTGTGCGAAGTGAATGGAGTGTTGCTTCACTTTGTAAATGCTGTACTTTCAGAGAAAATCACTTTTCTTTGAAAGTGCCTTAAGCTACTTACAAGCATTCACCAGCAACTCACATGAGTTTCTCTGAATGAGAAGCAATCTGTCCCAACACTTCAATTCACTGTGCAAAGTGAATGGAATGTAGCTTCACTTTCTAAATGCTGTAGTTACAGAGAAAATCACTTTTTTTGAAACTGCCTTAAGCTACTTACAAGCATTCACCAGCAACTCACAATCATTTCTCTGAAAGAGAAGCAGTCTGTTCCAACACTTCAATTCACTGTGCGAAGTGAATGGAGTGTTGCTTCACTTTCTAAATGCTGTACTTTCAGAGAAAATCACTTTCCTTTGAAAGTGCCTTAAGCTACTTACAAGCATACACCAGCAACTCACGTGAGTTTCTCTGAAAGAGAGGCAGTCTGTTCCAACTCTTCAATTCACTGTGCGACGTGAATGGAGTGTTGCTTCACTTTCTAAATGCTGTACTTTCAGAGAAAATCACTTTCCCTTTAAGTGCCTTTAGCTAATTACAAGCATTCACCAGCAACTCACATGCATTTCTCTGAAAGAGAAGCAGTCTGTTTCAACACTTCAATTCCCTTTGCGAAGTGAATGGAGTGTTGCTTCACTTTGTAAAGGCTGTACTTTCAGAGAAAATCACTTTCCTTTGAAAGTGCCTTAAGCTACTTACAAGCATTCTCCAGAATTTCACATGAGTTGAAAGAGAAGAAGTCTGTTCTAACACTTCAATTCACTGTGCGAAGTGAATGGAGTGTTGCTTCAATTTCAAAATGCTGTACTTTCAGAGAAAATCACTTTCTTTTGAAACTGCCTTAAGCTACTTAGAAGCATTCACCAGCAACTCACATGCATTTCTCTGAAAGAGAAGCAGTCTGTTCCAACACTTCATTCACTGTGCGAAGTGAATGGAGTGTTGCTTCACTTTCTAAATGCTGTACTTTCAGAGAAAATCACTTTCCTTTGAAAGTGCCTTAAGCTACTTACAAGCATTCACCAGCAACTCACGTGAGTTTCTCTGAAAGAGAGGCAGTCTGTTCCAATACTGCAATTCACTGTGCGAAGTGAATGGAGTGTTGCTTCACTTTCTAAATGCTGTACTTTCAGAGAAAATCACTTTCCTTTGAAAGTGCCTTAAGCTACTTACAAGCATTCACCAGCAACTCACGTGAGTTTCTCTGAAAGAGAGGCAGTCTGTTCCAACACTGCAATTCACTGTGCGAAGTGAATGTGTTGTTGTTTCACTTTCTAAATGCTGTAGTTTCAGAGATAATCACTTTTTTTGAACCTGCCTTAAGCTACTTACAAGCATTTAGAAGAAAGTCACATGAGTTTCTCTGAAAGAGAAGCAGTCTGTCCCAACATTTCAATTCACTGTGCGAAGAGAATGGAGTGTTGCTTCACTTTCTAAATGCTGTACTTTCAGAGAAAATCACTCTTCTTTGAAAATGCCTTAAGCTACTTACAAACATTCACCAGCAACTCACATGAGTTTCTCTGAAAGAGTAGCAATCTTTTCCAACATTTCAAATCACTTTGCGAATGGTTTGGAGTGTTACTTCACTTTCTCAATGCTGTAGTTACAGAGAAATCACTTTCCTTTGAACCTGCCTTAAGCTACTTACAAGCATTTAGAAGAAAGTCACATGAGTTTCTCTGAAAGAGAAGCAGTCTGTTCCAACACTTCAATTCAGTGTGCAAAGTGAATGGAGTGTTGCTTCACTTTTTAAATACTGTACTTTCAGAGAAAATCACTTTCCTTTGAAACTGCCTAAAGCTACTTACGAGCATTCACCAGCAACTCACATGAGTTTCTCTGAAAGAGAAGCAGTCTGTTCCAACACTTCAATTCACTGTGCGAAGTGAATGGAGTGTTGCTTCACTTTCTTAATGCTAGACTTTCAGAGAAAATCACTTTCCTTTGAAAGTGCCTTAAGCCAATTATAAGCATTCACTAGAAACTCATGCATTTCACTGAAAGAAAAGCAGTCTGTTCCAACACTTCAATCCACTGTAAGAAGTGAATGGAGTGTTGCTTCACTTTCTAAATGCTGTACTTTCATAGAAAATCACTTTCCTTTGAAACGGCCTTAAGCTACTTACAAGCATTCACCAGCAACTCACAGGAGTTTCTCTGAAAGAGAAGCAGTCTGTTCGAACACTTCAATTCACTGTGTGAAGTGAATGGAGTGTTGCTTCACTTTCTAAATGCTGTACTTTCAGAGAAAATCACTTTCCTTTGATAGTGCCTTAAGCTACTTACAAGCATTCAACAGCAACTCAAATGAGTTTCTCTGAAAGAGAAGCAGTCTGTTCCAACACTTTAATTCACTGTGCGAAGTGAATGGAGTGTTGATTCACTTTCTAAATGCTGTACTTTCAGAGAAAATCACTTTCCTTTCAAAGTACCTTAAGCTACTTACAAGTATTCACCAGCAACTCACATGAGTTTCTCTGAAATAGAAGAAGTCTGTTCCAACACTTCAATTCACTGTGCGAAGTGAATGGAGTGTTGCTTCCCTTTCTAAATGCTGTACTTTCAGAGAAAATCACTTTCTTTGAAAGTGCGTTAAGCTAATTACAAGCATTCACAAGAAAATCACATGCATCTATGAAAGAGAAGTAGTCTGTTCCAACACTTCAATTCACTGTGCGAAGTGAATCGAGTGTTGCTTCACTTTCTAAATGCTGTAGTTACAGAGACAATCACTTTCCTTTGAAAGTGCCTTAAACTACTTAAATGCATTCACTAGCAACTCACATGCATTTCTCTGAAAGAGAAGCAGTCTGTCCCAATATTTCTGTACACTGTGCGAAGAGAATGGACTGTTGCTTCACTTTCTAAATGCTGCACTTTTAGAGAAAATCACTCGTTTTTGAAAATGCCTTAAGCTACATACAAGCATTCACCAGCAACTCACATGAGTTTCTCTGAAAGAGAAGCAGTATGTTCCAACACTTCAATTTACTCTACGAAGTGAATGGAGTATTTCTTCACTTTCTAAATGCTGTACTTTCAGAGAAAATCACTTTCCTTTGAAAGTGCCTTAAGCTACTTACAAGCATTCACCAACAACTCACATGAGTTTCTCTGAAAGAGAAGCAGTCTGTTCCAACATTTTAATTCACTGTGCATAATGAATGTGTTGTTGTTTCACTTTCTAAATGCTGTACTTTCAGAGAAAATCACCTTCCTTTGAAACTGCCTTAAGCTACTTACAAGCATTCACCAGCAACTCAGATGCATTTCTCTGAAAGAGAAGCAGTTTTTCCAACATTTCAATTCACTGTGCGAAGTGAATGGAGTGTTGCTTCACTTTCTAAATGCTCTACTTTCAGAGAAAATCACTTTCCTTTGAAAGTGCCTTAAGCTCCGTACAAGCATTGACCAGCAACTCACATGAGTTTCTCTGAAAGAGAAGCAGTCTGTTCCAACACTTCAATTCACTGTGCGAAGTGAATAGAGTGTTGCTTCACTTTCTAAATGCTGTACTTTCGAAGAAAATCACTTTCCTTTGAAAGTGCCTTAAGCTACATACATGCATTCAAAAGAAACTAACATGCGTTTCTTTGAAAGAGAAGCAGTCTGTTCCAACACTTCAATTCACTGTGCGAAGTGAATGGAGTGATGCTTCACCTTCTAAATGCTGTACTTTCAGAGAAAATCACTTTCCTTTCAAAGTGCCTTAAGCTACTTACAATTAATCACCAGCTACTCAAATGAGTTTCTCTGAAAGAAAAGCAGACTGTTCCAACACTTTAATTCACTGTGCGAAGTGATTGGAGTGTTAATTCACTTTCTAAATGATGTAGTTACAGAGAAAATCACTTTCCTTTGAAAGTGCCTTAAGCTACTTACAAGCATTCACCAGAAACTCGCATGAGTTTCTCTGAAAGAGAAGCAGTCTTTTCCAACACTTCGTTTCAATGTAGGATGTTATAGGAGTGTTGCTTCACTATCTAAATGCTGTACTTTCAGAGAAAATCACTTTCCTTTTAAAGTACCTTAAGCTACAACCAAGCATTCACCAGCAACTCACATGAGTTTCTCTGAAAGAGAAGCAGTCTGTTCCAACACTTCAATTCACTGTGCGAAGTGAATGGAGTGTTACTTCACTTTCTAAATGCTGTACTTTCATAGAAAAACAATTTCCTTTGAAAGTGTCTTAAGCTCCTTACACGCATTGACCAGCAACTCACATGAGTTTCTCTGAAAAAGAAGCATTCTGTTCCAACACTTCAATTAACTGTGCGAAGTGATTGGAATGTTAATTCACATTCTGAATGCTGTACTTTCGGAGAAAATCACTTTCCTTTGAAAGTGCCTTAAGCTACTTACATGAATTCACAAGAAACTAACATGAGTTTCTCTAGAAGAGAAGCAGTCTGTTCCAACATTTCAAATCACTGTGCGAATGGTTTGGAGTGTTACTTCACTTTCTAATTGCTGTAGTTACAGATAAATCACTTTCCTTTGAAAGTGCCTTAAGCTACTTACAAGCATTCACCAGCAACTCACATGAGTTTCTCTGAAAGAGAAGCAGTATCCTCCAACACTTCAATTCACTGTGCGAAGTGAATTGAGTGTTGCTTCACTTTCTAAATGCTGTACTTACAGAGATCATCACTATCTTTGAAAGTGCCTTAAGCTACTTTCAAACATTCACCAGCAACTCACATGAGTTTCTCTGAAAGAGAAGCAGTCTGTTCCAACACTTCAATTCACTGTGCAAAGTGAATGGAGGGTTGCTTCACTTTCAAAATGCTGTACTTTCAGAGAAAATCACTTTTCTTTGAAAGTGCCTTAAGCTACTTAGAAGCATTCACCAGCAACTCACATGAGTTTCTCTGAAAGAGAAGCAGTCTGTTCCAACACTTCAATTCACTGTGCGAAGTGAATGGAGTGTTACTTCACTTTGTAAATGCTGTACTTTCAGAGAAAATCACTTTCCTTTGAAAGTGCCTTAAGCTAATTATAAGCATTCACCAGCAACTTCATGAGTTTCTCTGAAAGAGAAGCAGTCTGTTCCAACACTTCAATTCACAGTGCGAAGTGAATAGAGTGTTGCTTCACTTTCTAAATGCTGTCCTTTCAGAGAAAATCACTTTCCTTTGAAAGTGCCTTAAGCTACTTACAAGCATTCAACAGCAAGTGATATGCGTTTCTCTGAAAGAGAGGCAGTCAGTTCCAACACTTCAATTCACAGTGCAAAGTGAATGGAGTGTTGCTTCACTTTCTAAATGCTGTGCATTCAGAGAAAATCACTTTCCTTTTAAACTGCCTTAAGCTACTTACAAGCATTCACCAGCAACTCACATGGGTTTCTCGGAAAGAGAAGCAGTCTGTTCCAACAGTTCAATTCACTGTACGAAGTGAATGGAGTACTGCTTCACTTTCGAAATGCTAGACTTTCAGAGAAAATCACTTTCATTTGAAAGTGTCTTTAGCTACTTACATGCATTCACAAGAAACTAACATGCGTATCTTTGAAAGAGAAGCAGTCTGTTCCAACACTTCAATTCACTGTGCAAAGTGAATGGAGTGTTGCTTCACTTTCTATATGCTGTACGTTCAGAGAAAATCAATTTCCTTTGAAAGTGTCTTAAGCTCCTTACAAGCATTGACCAGCAACTCACATGAGTTTCTCTGAAAAAGAAGCATTCTGTTCCAACACTTCAATTAACTGTGCGAAGAGATTGGAGATTTAATTCACATTCTAAATGCTGTACTTTCGGAGAAAATCACTTTCTTTCAAAGTACCTTAAGATACTTACAAGCATTCACCAGCAACTCACATGAGTTTCTCTGAAATAGAAGCAGTCTGTTCCAACACTTCAATTCACTGTGCGAAGAGAATGGAGTGTTGCTTCCCTTTCTAAATGTTGTACTTTCAGAGAAAATCACTTTCTTTGAAAGTGCCTTAAGCTATATACAAGCATTCACAAGAAAATCACATGCATTTCTCTGAAAGAGAAGTAGTCTGTTCCAACACTTCAATTCACTGTGCGAAGTGAATTGAGTGTTGCTTCACTTTCTAAATGCTGCAGTTAGAGAGAAAATCACTTTACTTTGAAAGTGTCTTAAGCTCCTTACAAGCATTGACCAGCAACTCACATGAGCTTCTCTGAAACAGAAGCAGTATCTTCCAACACTTCAATTCACTGTGCGAAGTGATTGGAGTGTTGCTTCCCTTTCTAAATGCTGTACTTTCAGAGAAAATCACTTTCCTTTGAAAGTGCCTTAAGATAATTAGAAGCATTGACCAGCAACTCACATGAGTTTCTCTGAAAGAGAAGCAGTCTGTTCCAGCACTACAAATCACTGTGCGAAGTGATTGGAATGCTACTTCACTTTCTAAATGCTGTAGTTACAGATAAATCACTTTCCTTTGAAAGTGCCTTAAGCTACTTACAAGCATTCACCAGCAACTCACATGAGTTTCTCTGAAAGAGAAGCAGTCTGTTCCAACACTTCAATTCACTGTGCGAAGTGAATGGAGTGTTGATTCACTTTCAAAATGCTGTACTTTCAGAGAAAATCACTTTCCTTTCAACGTACCTCAAGCTACTTACAAGCAATCACCAGCAACTCACATGCATTTCTTTGAAAGGCAAACAGTCTGTTCCAATACTTCAATTCACTGTGCGAAGTAAATGGAGTGTTGCTTCACTTTCTAAATTCTGTACTTTCAGAGAAAATCACTTTCCTTTGAAACTGCCTTAAGCTACTTACAAGCATTCACCAGCAACTCACATGAGTTTCTCTGAAAGAGAAGCAGTCTGTTCCAAACTTCAATTCACTGTGCGAAGTGAATGGAGTGTTGATTCACTTTCAAAATGCTGTACTTTCAGAGAAAATCACTTTCCTTTCAACGTACCTCAAGCTACTTACAAGCATTCACCAGAAACTCACATGAGTTTCTCTGAAATTGAAGCAGTCTGTTCCAACACTTCAATTCACTGTGCGAAGTGAATGGAGTGTTGCTTCCCTTTCTAAATGCTGTACTTTCAGAGAAAATCACTTTCTTTGAAAGTGCCTTAACCTAATTACAAGCATTCACAAGAAAATCACATGCATTTCTCTGAAAGAGAAGTAGTCTGTTCCAACACTTCAATTCACTGTGCGAAGTGAATCGAGTGTTGGTTCACTTTCTAAATGGTGTAGTTACAGAGAAAATCACTTTCCTTTGAAAGTGCCTTAAGCTACTTACAAGCATTTAGAAGAAACTCTCATTCGTTTCTCTGAAAGAGAAGCAGTCTGTCCCAACATTTTAATTCACTGTGTGAAGAAAATGGAGTGTTGCTTTACTTTCTAAATACTGTAGTTACAGAGATAATCACTTTCTTTGAATGTGCCTTAAGCTAATTACAAGCATTCAGAAGAAAATCACATGAGTTTCTCTGAAAGAGAAGCAGTCTGTTACAACACTTCAATTCACTGTGCGAAGTGAATGGAGTGTTGCTTCACTTTCTAAATGCAGTACTTACAGAGATAATCACTTTTTTTTGAAACTGCCTTTAGCTACTTACAAGCATTCACCAGCAAATCAACTGTGTTTCTCTGAAAGAGAAGCAGTCTGTTCCAACACTTCATTTCATTGTGCAAAGTGAATGGAGTGTTGCTTCACTTTCTAAATGCTGTCCTTTCAGAGAAAATCACTTTCCTTTGAAAGTGCCTTAAGCTACTTACAAGCATTCACCAGCAACTCACATGAGTTTCTCTGAAAGAGAAGCTGTCTGTTCCAACACTTCAATTCACTGTGCGAAGTGATTTGAGTGTTACTTCACTTTCTAAATGCTGTAGTTACAGAGATAATCAGTTTTTTTGAAGCTCCCTTAAGCTTCTTACAAGCATTCAGAAGAAACTCACATTCGTTTCTCTGAAAGAGAAGCAGTCTGTCCCAACATTTCAATTCACTGAGCGAAGAGAATGGAGTGTTGCTTCACTTTCTAAATACTGTAGTTACAGAGATAATCACTTTCTTTGAAAGTGCCTTAAACTAATTACAAGCATTCACAAGAAAATCACATGCATCTCTCTGAAAGAGAAGTAGTCTGTTCCAACACTTCAATTCACTGTGCGAAGTGAATGGAGTGTTGCTTCAGTTTCTAAATGCTGTACTTTCAGAGAAAATCACTTTCCTTTGATAGTGCCTTAAGCTACTTACACGCATTCACCAGCAACTCACATGCATTTCTCTGAAAGAGAAGCAGTCTGTTCCAACTCTTCAATTCAGTGTGCGAAGTGAATGGAGTGTTGCTTCACTTTGTAAATGCTGTACTTTCAGAGAAAATCACTTTCCTTTGACAGTGCCTTAAACTTCTTACAAGCATTCACCAACAACTCACAATCATTTTTCTGAAAGAGAAGCAGTCTATTCCAACACTTCAATTCACTGTGCGAAGTGAATGGAGTGTTGCTTCACTTTCAAAATGTTGTACTTTCAGAGTAAATCACTTTCCTTTGAAAGTGCCTTAAGCTACTTACAATCATTCACCAGCAAATCACATGCATTTCTTTGAAAGGCAAACCGTCTGTTCCAATACTTCAATTCACTGTGCGAAGTGAATGGAGTGTTGCTTCACTTTCTAAATTCTGTACTTTCAGAGAAAATCACTTTCCTTTGAAACTGCCTTAAGCTACTTACAAGCATTCACCAGCAACTCACATGAGTTTCTCTGAAAGAGAAGCAGTCTGTTCCAATACTTCAATTCACTGTGCAAAGTGAATGGAGTGTTGCTTCACTTTCTAAATTCTGTACTTTCAGAGAAAATCACTTTCCTTTGAAAGTGTCTTAAGCTCCTTACAAGCATTGACCAGCAACTCACATGAGTTTCTCTGAAACAGAAGCAGTATCTTCCAGCACTTCAATTCACTGTGCGAAGTGATTGGAGTGTTGCTTCCCTTTCTAAATGCTGTACTTTCAGAGAAAATCACTTTCCTTTGAAAGTGCCTTAAGATAATTAGAAGCATTCACCAGCAACTCACATGAGTTTCTCTGAAAGAGAAGCAGTCTGTTCCAGCACTACAAATCAGTGTGCGAAGTGATTGGAATGCTACTTCACTTTCTAAATGCTGTAGTTACAGATAAATCACTTTCCTTTGAAAGTGCCTTAAGCTACTTACAAGGATTCACCAGCAACTCACATTCGTTTCTCTGAAAGAGAAGCAGTCTGTTCCAACAATTCAATTCACTGTGCGAAGTGAATGGAGTGTTGATTCACTTTCAAAATGCTGTACTTTCAGAGAAAATCACTTTCCTTTCAACGTACCTCAAGCTACTTACAAGCAATCACCAGCAACTCACATGCATTTCTTTGAAAGGCAAACAGTCTGTTCCAATACTTCAATTCACTGTGCGAAGTAAATGGAGTGTTGCTTCACTTTCTAAATTCTGTACTTTCAGAGAAAATCACTTTCCTTTGAAACTGCCTTAAGCTACTTACAAGCATTCACTAGCAACTCACATGAGTTTCTCTGAAAGAGAAGCAGTCTGTTCCAACACTTCAATTCACTGTGCGATATGAATGCAGTGTTGATTCACTTTCAAAATGCTGTACTTTCAGAGAAAATCACTTTCCTTTCAACGTACCTCAAGCTACTTACAAGCATTCAGCAGAAACTCACATGAGTTTCTCTGAAATTGAAGCAGTCTGTTCCAACACTTCAATTCACTGTGCGAAGTGAATGGAGTGTTGCTTCCCTTTCTAAATGCTGTACTTTCAGAGAAAATCACTTTCTTTGAAAGTGCCTTAACCTAATTACAAGCATTCACAAGAAAATCACATGCATTTCTCTGAAAGAGAAGTAGTCTTTTCCAACACTTCAATTCACTGTGCGAAGTGAATGGAGTGTTGCGTCACTTTCTAAATGCTGTCCTTTCAGAGAAAATCACTTTCCTTTGTAAGTGCCTTAAGCTACTTACAAGCATTCACCAGCAACTCACACGCGTTTCTCAGAAAGAGAAGCAGTCTGTTCCAACACTTCAATTCACTGTGCGAAGTGAATCGAGTGTTGGTTCACTTTCTAAATGGTGTAGTTATAGAGAAAATCACTTTCCTTTGAAAGTGCCTTAAGCTACTTACAAGCATTTAGAAGAAACTCTCATTCGTTTCTCTGAAAGAGAAACAGTCTGTCCCAACATTTTAATTCACTGTGCGAAGAGAATGGAGTGTTGCTTCACTTTCTAAATACTGTAGTTACAGAGATAATCACTTTCTTTGAATGTGCCTTAAGCTAATTACAAGCATTCACAAGAAAATCACATGAGTTTCTCTGAAAGAGAAGCAGTCTGTTCCAACACTTCAATTCACTGTGCGAAGTGAATGGAGTGTTGCTTCACTTTCTAAATGCAGTACTTACAGAGATAATCACTTTTTTTTGAAACTGCCTTTAGCTACTTACAAGCATTCACCAGCAAATCAACTGTGTTTCTCTGAAAGAGAAGCAGTCTGTTCCAACACTTCATTTCACTGTGCAAAGTGAATGGAGTGTTGCTTCACTTTCTAAATGCTGTCCTTTCAGAGAAAATCACTTTCCTTTGAAAGTGCCTTAAGCTACTTACAAGCATTCACCAGCAACTCACATGAGTTTCTCTGAAAGAGAAGCTGTCTGTTCCAACACTTCAATTCACTGTGCGAAGTGATTTGAGTGTTACTTCACTTTCTAAATGCTGTAGTTACAGAGATAATCAGTTTTTTTGAAGCTCCCTTAAGCTTCTTACAAGCATTCAGAAGAAACTCACATTCGTTTCTCTGAAAGAGAAGCAGTCTGTCCCAACATTTCAATTCACTGAGCGAAGAGAATGGAGTGTTGCTTCACTTTCTAAATACTGTAGTTACAGAGATAATCACTTTCTTTGAAAGTGCCTTAAACTAATTACAAGCATTCACAAGAAAATCACATGCATCTCTCTGAAAGAGAAGTAGTCTGTTCCAACACTTCAATTCACTGTGCGAAGTAAATGGAGTGTTGCTTCAGTTTCTAAATGCTGTACTTTCAGAGAAAATCACTTTCCTTTGAAACTGCCTTAAGCTACTTACACGCATTCACCAGCAACTCACATGCATTTCTCTGAAAGAGAAGCAGTCTGTTCCAACTCTTCAATTCACTGTGCGAAGTGAATGGAGTGTTGCTTCACTTTCAAAATGCTGTACTTTCAGAGAAAATCACTTTCCTTTGACAGTGCCTTAAACTTCTTACAAGCATTCACCAACAACTCACAATCATTTTTCTGAAAGAGAAGCAGTCTATTCCAACACTTCAATTCACTGTGCGAAGTGAATGGAGTGTTGCGTCACTTTCTAAATGCTGTACTTTCAGAGAAAATCACTTTCCTTTGAAACTGCCTTAAGCTACTTACAAGCATTCACCAGCAACTCACATGAGTTTCTCTGAAAGAGAAGCAGTCTGTTCCAACACTTCAATTCACTGTGCGAAGTGAATGGAGTGTTGATTCTCTTTCATAATGCTGTACTTTCAGAGAAAATCACTTTTCTTTGACAGTGCCTTAAGCTTCTTACAAGCATTCACCAACAACTCACAATCATTTTTCTGAAAGAGAAGCAGTCTATTCCAACACTTCAATTCACTGTGCGAAGTGAATGGAGTGTTGCTTCACTTTCAAAATGCTGTACTTTCAGAGAAAATCACTTTCCTTTGAAAGTGCCTTAAGCTACTTACAAGCATTCACCAGCAAATCACATGCATTTCTTTGAAAGGCAAACAGTCTGTTCCAATACTTCAATTCACTGTGCGAAGTGAATGGAGTGTTGCTTCACTTTCTAAATTCTGTACTTTCAGAGAAAATCACTTTCCTTTGAAACTGCCTTAAGCTACTTACAAGCATTCACCAGCAACTCACATGAGTTTCTCTGAAAGAGAAGCAGTCTGTTCCAACACTTCAATTCTCTGTGCGAAGTGAATGGAGTGTTGATTCACTTTCAAAATGCTGTACTTTCAGAGAAAATCACTTTCGTTTCAACGTACCTCAAGCTACTTACAAGCATTCACCAGAAACTCATATGAGTTTCTCTGAAATAGAAGCAGTCTGTTCCAACACTTCAATTCACTGTGCGAAGTGAATGGAGTGTTGCTTCCCTTTCTAAATGCTGTACCTTCAGAGAAAATCACTTTCTTTGAAAGTGCCTTAAGCTACTTACAAGCATTCACCAGCAAATCAACTATGTTTCTCTGAAAGAGAAGCAGTCTGTTCCAACACTTCAATTCACTGTGAAAAGTGAATGGAGTGTTGCTTCACTTTCTAAATGCAGTACTTACAGAGATAATCACTTTTTTTGAAACTGATTAAGCTACTTACAAGCATCCACCAGCAAATCAACTGTGTTTCTCTGAAAGATTAGCAGTCTGTTCCAACACTTCATTTCACTGTGCAAAGTGAATGGAGTGTTGCTTCACTTTTTAAATGCTGTACTTTCAGAGAAAACCACTTTCCTTTGAAAGTTCCTTAAGCTGCTTTCAAGCATTCACCAGCAACTCACATGAGTTTCTCTGAAAGAGAAGCTGTCTCTTCCAACACTTCAATTCACTGTGCGAAGTGAATGGAGTGTTGCTTCACTTTCAAAATGCTGTACTTTCAGAGAAAATCACTTTCCTTTGAAAGTGCCTTAAGCTACTTACAAGCATTCAACAGCAACTCACATGCATTTCTTTGAAAGGCAAACAGTCTGTTCCAATACTTCAATTCACTGTGCGAAGTGAATGGAGTGTTGCTTCACTTTCTAAATTGTGTACTTTCAGAGAAAATCACTTTCCTTTGAAAATGCCTTAAGCTACTTACAAGCATTCACCAGCAACTCACATGAGTTTCTCTGAAAGAGAAGCAGTCTGTTCCAACACTTCAATTCACTGTGCGAAGTGAATGGAGTGTTGCTTCACTTTCTAAATGCTGTCCTTTCAGAGAAAATCACTTTCTTTGAAACTGCCTTAAGCTACTTACAAGCATTTACCAGCAACTCACATGCATTTCTCTGAAAGAGAAGCAGTCTGTTCCAACACTTCAATTCACTGTGCGAAGTGAATGGAGTGTTGCTTCACTTTCAAAATGCAGTACTTTCAGAGAAAATCACTTTCCTTTGAAACTGCTTTAAGCTACTTACAAGCATTCAACACCAACTCACATGCATTTCTCTGAGAGAGAAGCAGTCTGTTCTGACACTTCAATTCACTGTGCGAAGTCAATGAAGTGTTCCTTCACTTTCTAAATGCTGTACTTTCAGAGAAAATCACTTTCTTTGAAAGTGCTTTAAGATAATTATAAGCATTCACAAGAAACTCACATGCATTTATCTGAAAGAGAAGCAGTCTGTTCCAACACATCAATTCACTGTGCGAAGTGAATGGAGTGTTGCTTCACTTTCTAAATGCTGTACTTTCAGAGAAAATCACTTTCCTTTGAAAGTGCCATAAGCTACTTACAAGCATTCACCAGCAACACACATGCATTTCTCTGAAAGAGAAGCAGTCTGTTCCAACACTTCAATTCACTGTACGAAGTGAATGGAGTATTGCTTCGCTTTCTAAATGCTGTATTTTCAGAGAAAATCACTTTCCTTTGAAACTGCCTTAATTTACTTACATGCTTTCACAAGAAACTCACATGCATTTATCTGAAAGAGAAGAAGTCTGTTCCAACACTTCAATTCACTGTGCGAAGTGAATGGAGTGTTGCTTCACTTTCTAAATGCTGTACTTTCAGAGAAAATCAACTTCCTTTGAAAGTGCCTTAAACTACTTACAAGCATTCACCAGCAACTCACATGAGTTTCTCTGAAAGTTTATCAGTCTGTTCCAACACTTCAATTCACTGTGCGAAGTGAATGGAGTGTTGCTTCACTTTCTAAATGCTGCACTTTCAAAGAAAAAAACTTTCCTTTGAAACTGAATGAGCTACTTACAAGCATTCACTAGAAACTCACATGTATTTCTCTGAAAGAGAAGAAGTCTGTTCCAACATTTCAATTCACTGTGCGAAGTCAATGGAGTGTTGATTCACTTTCTAAATGCTGTACTTTCAGAGAAAATCACTTTTCTTTGAAAGTGCCTTAAGCTACTTACAAGCATTCACCAGCAAAACACATGCATTTCCATGAAAGACAAGCAGTCTGTTCCAACACTTCAATTCACTGTGCGAAGTGAATGGAGTGTTGCTTCACTTTCTAAATGCTGTACTTTCAGAGAAAATCACTTTCCTTTAAAAGTGCCTTAAACTACTTACAAGCATTCAACAGCAACTCACATGAGTTTCTCTGAAAGATTAGCAGTCTGTTCCAACCCTTCAATTAACTGTGCGAAGTGAATGGATTGTTGCTTCACTTTCTAAATGCTGCACTTTCAAAGAAAAAAACTTTCCTTTGAAACTGCCTGAAGCTACTTACATGCATTCACCAGAACTCACATGCATTTCTCTCAAAGAGAACCAGTCTGTTCCAACACTTCAATTCACTGTGCAAAGTGAATGGAGTGTTGCTTCACTTTCTAAATGCTGTACTTTCAGAGAAAATCACTTTCCTTTGAAAGTGCCTTAAGCTACTTACAAGCATTCACCAGCAACTCACAATCGTTTTTCTGAAAGAGTAGCAGTCTGTTCCAGCACTGCAATTCACTGTGCGAAGTGAATGGAGTGTTGCTTCACTTTCTAAATGCTGCACTTTCAAAGAAAAAAACTTTCCTTTGAAACTGCCTTAAGCTACTTACAAGCATTCACCAGCAATTCACATGCGTTTCTCTGAAAGAGAAGAGGTCTGTTCCAAAACTTCAATTCACTGTGCGAAGTGAATGAATAGTTGCTTCACTTTCTAAATGCTGTCCTTTCTGAAAAAATCACTTTCCTTTGAAAGTGCCTTAAGCTTCTTACAAGCTTTAGGAAGAAACTCACATGCGTTTCTCTGAAAGAGAAGCAGTCTGTTCCAACACTTCAATTCACTGTGCGAAGTGAATGGAGTGTTGCTTTGTTTTCTAAATGCTGTCCTTTCAGAGAAAATCACTTTCTTTGAAACTGCCTTAAGCTACTTACATGCATTCACCAGCAACTCACATGCATTTCTCTGAAGGAGAAAGAGTCTGTTCCAACACTTCAATTCACTGTGCGAAGTGAATGGAGTGTTGCTTCTTTTTCTAAATGCCGTACTTTCAGAGAAAATCACTCTCCTTTGAAAGTGCCTTAAGCTACTTACAAGCATTCACCAGCAACTCACATGAGTTTCTCTGAAAGACAGGCAGTCTGTTCCAACACTGCAATTCACTATGCGGAGTGAATGGAGTGTTGCTTCACTTTCTAAATGCTGTCCTTTCAGAGAAAATCACTTTCCTTTGAAACAGCCTTAAGGTACTTACATGCATTCACAAGAAACTCACATGCATTTATCTGAAAGAGAAGCAGTCTGTTCCAAAACATCAATTCACTGTGCGATTGAATGGAGTGTTGCTTCACTTTCTAAATGCTGTACTTTCAGAGAAAATCACTTTCCTTTGAAACTGTCGTAAGGAACTTACAAGCATTCACCAGCAACACACATGCCTTTCTCTGATAGAGAAGCAGTCTGTTCCAACACTTCAATTCACTGTGCAAAGTGAATGGAGTGTTGCTTAACTTTCAAAATGCTGTCCTTTCAGAGAAAATCACTTTCCTTTGAAACTGCCTTAAGCTACTTACAAGCATTCACCAGCAAATCACATGCATTTCTCTGAAAGAGAAGCATTCTGTTCCACACTACAATTCACTGTGCGAAGTGAATGGAGTGTTGCTTCACTTTCTAAATGCTGTACTTTCAGAGAAAATCACTTTCCTTGAACGTGCCTTAAGCTAATTAGAAGCATTCACAAGAAACTCACATGCATTTCTCTGAAAGAGAAGCAGTCTGTTCCAACACTTCAATTGACTGGGCGAAGTGAATGGAGTGTTGCTTCACTTTCTAAATGCTGTACTTTCAGAGAAAATCACTTTCCTTTGAAAGTGCCTTAGGCTAATTACAAGCATTCACCAGCAACTCACATTAGTTTCTCTGAAAGAGAAGCATTCTGCTCCAACACTTCAATTCACTGTGCAAAGTGAATGGAGTGTTGATTCACTTTCTAAATGTTGTACTTTCAGAGAAAATCACTTTCCTTTGAAACTGCATTAAGCTACTTACTTGCAGTCACCTGCAACTCACATGCTTTTCTCTGAAAGAGCAGCAGTCTGTTCCAACACTTCAATTCACTGTGCGAAGTGAATGGAGTGTTGCTTTGCTTTCTAAATGCTGTCCTTTCAGAGAAAATCACTTTCTTTGAAACTGCCTTAAGCTACTTACAAGCATTTACCAGCAACTCACATGCATTTCTCTGAAAGAGAAGCAGTCTGTTCCAACACTTCAATTCACTGTGCGAAGTGAATGGAGTGTTGCTTCACTTTCTAAATGCAGTACTTTCAGAGAAAATCACTTTTCTTTGAAACTGCTTTAAGCTACTTACAAGCATTCAACACCAACTCACATGCATTTCTCTGAGAGAGAAGCAGTCTGTTCTGACACTTCAATTCACTGTGCGAAGTCAATGAAGTGTTCCTTCACTTTCTAAATGCTGTACTTTCAGAGAAAATCACTTTCTTTGAAAGTGCTTTAAGATAATTATAAGCATTCACAAGAAACTCACATGCATTTATCTGAAAGAGAAGCAGTCTGTTCCAACACATCAATTCACTGTGCGAAGTGAATGGAGTGTTGCTTCACTTTCTAAATGCTGTACTTTCAGAGAAAATCACTTTCCTTTGAAAGTGCCATAAGCTACTTACAAGCATTCACCAGCAACACACATGCATTTCTCTGAAAGAGAAGCAGCCTGTTCCAACACTTCAATTCACTGCGCGAAGTGAATGGAGCATTGCTTCGCTTTCTAAATGCTGTACTTTCAGAGAAAATCACTTTCTTTGTAACTGCCTTAATTTACTTACATGCTTTCACAAGAAACTCACATGCATTTATCTGAAAGAGAAGAAGTCTGTTCCAACACATCAATTCACTGTGCGAAGTGAATGGAGTGTTGTTTCACTTTCTAAATGCTGTACTTTCAGAGAAAATCACTTTCCTTTGAAAGTGCCTTAAACTACTTACAAACATTCACCAGCAACTCACATGAGTTTCTCTGAAAGTTTATCAGTCTGTTCCAACACTTCAATTCACTGTGCGAAGTGAATGGAGTGTTGCTTCACTTTCTAAATGCTGCACTTTCAAAGAAAAAAACTTTCCTTTGAAACTGAATGAGCTACTTACAAGCATTCACCAGAAACTCACATGCATTTCTCTGAAAGAGAAGAAGTCTGTTCCAACATTTCAATTCACTGTGCGAAGTGAATGGAGTGTTGATTCACTTTCTAAATGCTGTACTTTCAGAGAAAATCACTTTTCTTTGAAAGTGCCTTAAGCTACTTACAAGCATTCACCAGCAAAACACATGCATTTCTCTGAAAGAGAAGCAGTCTGTTCCAACACTTCAATTCACTGTGCGAAGTGAATGGAGTGTTGCTTCACTTTCTAAATGCTGTACTTTCAGAGAAAATCACTTTCCTTTGAAAGTGCCTTAAACTACTTACAAGCCTACAACAGCAACTCACATGAGTTTCTCTGAAAGATTAGCAGTCTCTTCCAACACGTCAATTCACTGTGCGAAGTGAATGGATTGTTGCTTCACTTTCTAAATGCTGCACTTTCAAAGAAAAAAACTTTCCTTTGAAACTGCCTGAAGCTACTTACAAGCATTCACCAGAAACTCACATGCATTTCTCTGAAAGAGAATCAGTCTGTTCCAACATTTCAATTCACTGTGCGAAGTGAATGGAGTGTTGATTCACTTTCTAAATGCTGTACTTTCAGAGAAAATCACTTTCCTTTTGAAAGTGCCTTAAGCTACTTACAAGCATTCACCAGCAGCTCACATTAGTTTCTCTGAAAGAGAAGCAGTCTGTTCCAACAGTTCAATTCTCTGTGCGAAGTGAATGGAGTATTGCTTCAGTTTCTAAATGATGTACTTTCAGAGAAAATCACTTTCCTTTTAAAAGTGCCTTAAGCTACTTACAAGAATTCACCAGCAACTCACAATCATTTTTCTGAAAGAGAAGCTGTCTGTTCCAACATTTCAATTCAATGTGCAAAGTGAATGGAGTGTTGCTTCACTTTCTAAATTCTGTACTTTCAGAGAAAATCACTTTCCTTTGAAAGTGCCTTAAGCTACTTACAAAAATTCACAAAAAACTCACATCCGTTTCTCTGAAAGAGAAGCAGTCTGTTCCAACACTTCAATTCACTGTGCGAAGTAAATGGAGTGTTGCTTCACTTTCTAAATGCTGTACTTTCAGAGAAAATCACTTTCCCTTGAAAGTGCCTTAAGCTACTTACAAGCATTCACCAGCAACTGACATGAGTTTCTCTGAAAGAGAAACAGTCTGTCCCAACACTTCAATTCACTGTGCGAAGTGAATTGAGTGTAGCTTCGCTTTCTAAATGCTGTAGTTACAGAGATAATCACTTTCTTTTGAAACTGCCTTCAGGTACTTACAAGCATTCACCAGCAACTCACATGAGTTTCTCTGAAAGAGAAGCAGTCTGTTCCAACACTTCAATTCACTGTGTAAAGTGAATGGAGTGTTGCGTCACTTTGTAAATGCTGTACTTTCAGAGAAAATCACTTTCCTTTGAAAGTGCCTTAAGCTACTTACAAGCTTTAGGAAGAAACTCACATGCGCTTCTCTGAAAGAGAAGCAGTCTGTTCCAACACTTCAATTCACTGTGCGAAGTGAATGGAGTGTTGCTTTACTTTCTAAATGCTGTCCTTTCAGAGAAAATCAATTTCCTTGAAACTGCCTTAACTACATACATGCATTCACCAGCAACTCACATGCATTTCTCTGAAAGAGAAACATTCGGTTCCAACACTTCAATTCACTGTGCGAAATGAATGGAGTGTTGCTTCTCTTTGTAAATGCTGTACTTTCAGAGAAAATCACTTTCCTTTGAAAGTGCCTTAAGCTACTTACAAGCATTCACCAGCAACACACATGCATTTCTCTAAAAGAGAAGCAGTCTGTTCCAACACTTCAGTTCACTGTGCAAAGTGAATGGAGTGTTGCGTCACTTTCTAAATGCTGTACTTTCAGAGAAAATCACTTTCCTTTCAAAGTACCTTAAGCTACTTACAAGCATTCACCAGCAACACACATGAGTTTCTCTGAAAGAGAAGCAGTCTGTTCCAACACTTCAATTCACTGTGCAAAGTGAATGGAGTGTTGCGTCTCTTTCTAAATGCTGTACTTTCAGAGAAAATCACTTTCCTTTCAAAGTACCTTAAGCTACTTACAAGCATTCACCAGCAACTCACATGAGTTTCTCTGAAAGAGAAGCAGTCTTTTCCAACACTTCAATTCACTGTGCAAAGTAAATGGAGTGTTGCTTCACTTTCTAAATGCTGTACTTTCAGAGAAAATCACTTTCCTTTGAAAGTGCCTTAAGCTACTTACAAGCATTCACCAGCAACTCACATGAGTTTCTCTGAAAGAGAAGCAGTCTGTGCCAACACTTCAATTCACTGTGCGAAGTGAATGGAGTGTAGCTTTGCTTTCTAATTGCTGTAGTTACAGAGATAATCACTTTATTTTGAAACTGTCTTCAGGTACTTACAAGCATTCACCAGCAACTCACATGAGTTTCTCTGAAAGAGAAGCAGTCTCTTCCAACACTTCAATTCACTGTGCGAAGTTAATGGAGTGTTGCTTCACTTTCTAAATGCTGTACTTTCAGAGAAAATCACATTCTTTGAAAGTGCCTTAAGCTACTTACAAGCTTTCACCAGCAACTCACATGAGTTTCTCTGAAAGAGAAGCAGTCTGTTCCAACACTTCAATTCACTGTGCGAAGTGAATGGAGTGTTGCTTCACTTTCTAAATGCAGTACTTTCAGAGAAAATCACTTTCCTTTCAAAGGACATTAAGCTACTTTCAAGCCTTCACCAGCAACTCACATGAGTTTCTCTGAAAGAGTAGCAGTCTGTTACAACACTTCAATTCACTGTAAGAAGTGAATGTGTTGTTGTTTCACTTTCTAAATGCTGTACTTTCAGAGAAAATCACTTTCCTTTGAAACTGCCTTAAGCGACTTACATGTATTCACCATCAACTCACATGCACTTCTCTGAAAGAGAAGCAGTCTGTTCTAACACTTCAATTCACTGTGCAAAGTGAATGGAGTGTTACTTTACTTTTTAAATGCTGTATTTTCAGAGAAAATAACTTTCCTTTGATATGCCTTAAGCTACTTACAAGCATTGACCAGCAACTCACATGAGTTTCTCTGAAATAGAGGCAGTCTGTTCCAACACTTCAATTCACAGTGCGAAGTGATTGGAGTGTTCCTTCACTTTCTAAATGCTATAATTTCAGAGAATATCACTTTCCTTTGATACTGCCTTAAGCTACTTACAAGCATTCACAAGAAACTCACATGCGTGTCTCTGAAAGAGAAGCGTTTGTTCCAACACTTCAATTCACTGTGCGAAATGAATGGAGTGTTGCTTCACTTTGTAAATGCTGTACTTTCAGAGAAAATCACTTTCCTTTGAAAGTGCCTTAAGCTACTTACAAGCATTCACCAGCAACTCACAATCATTTTTCTGAAAGAGAAGTAGTCTGTTCCAACACTTCAATTCACTGTGCGAAGTGAATGGAGTGTTGCTTCACTTTGTAAATGCAGTACTTTCAGAGAAAATCACTTTCCTTTGATACTGCCTTAAGCTACTTACAAGCATTCACCAGCAACTCACAGGAGTTTCTCTGAAAGAGAAGCAGTCTGTTCCAACACTTCAATTCACTGTGTGAAGTGAATGGAGTGTTGCGTCACTTTCTAAATGCTGTCCTTTCAGTGAAAATCACTTTCCTTGAAAGTGCCTTAGGCTACTTACAAGCTTTAGGAAGAAACTCACATGCGTTTCTCTGAAAGAGACGCAGTCTGTTCCAACACTTCAATTCACTGTGCGAAGTGAATGGAGTGTTGCTTCGCTTTCTAAATGCTGTCCTTTCAGAGAAAATCACTTTCCTTTGAAAGTGCCTTAAGCTACTTACAAGTATTCACCAGCAACTCACAATCATTTTTCTGAAAGAGAAGTAGTCTGTTCCAACACTTCAATTCACTGTGCGAAGTGAATGGAGTGTTGCTTCACTTTGTAAATGCAGTACTTTCAGAGAAAATCACTTTCCTTTGATACTGCCTTAAGCTACTTACAAGCATTCACCAGCAACTCACAGGAGTTTCTCTGAAAGAGAAGCAGTCTGTTCCAACACTTCAATTCACTGTGTGAAGTGAATGGAGTGTTGCGTCACTTTCTAAATGCTGTCCTTTCAGTGAAAATCACTTTCCTTTGAAAGTGCCTTAAGCTACTTACAAGCATTCACCAGCAACTCACATGATTTTCTCTGAAAGAGAAGGAGTCTGTTCCAACACTTCAATTCACTGTGCGAACTGAATGGAGTGTTGCGTCACTTTCTAAATGCTATACTTTCAGAGAAAATCACTTCCCTTTCAAAGTACCTTAAGCTACTTACAAGCATTCAGCAGCAACTCACATGAGTTTCTCTGAAAGAGAAGCAGTCTGTTCCAACACTTCAATTCACTGTGCGAAGTGAATGTGTTGTTGTTTCACTTTCTAAATGCTGTACTTTCAGAGAAAATCACTTTCCTTTGAAAGTGCCTTAAGCTACTTGCAAGCATTTAGAAGAAACTCACATTTGTTTCTCTGAAAGAGAAGCAGTCTGTTCCAACACTTCAATTCACTGTGCGAAGTGAATGGAGTGTTGCTTTAATATCTAAATGCCGTACTTTCAGAGAAAATCACTTTCCTTTTAAAGTGCCTTAAGCTACTTACAAGCATTCACAAGAAACTCTCATGAGTTTCTCTGAAAGAAGCAGTCTGTTCCAACACTTCAATTCACTGTGCGAAGTGAATGTAGTGTTTCTTCACTTTCTAAATGCTGTACTTTCAGAGAAAATCACTTTCCTTTGAAACTGCCTTCAGCTACTTACAAGCCTTCACCAGCAACTCACATGAATTTCTCTGAAAGAGAAGCAGTCTGTTCCAACACTTCAATTGACTGTGCGAAGTGAATGGACTGTTGCTTTACTTTCTAAATACTGTACTTTCAGAGAAAATCACTTTCCTTTGAAAGTGCCTTAATCTACTTACAAGCATGCACCAGCAACTCACAATCATTTTTCTGAAAGAGAAGCATTCCGTTCCAACAATTCCATTCACTGTGCGAAGTGAATGGAGTGTTGCTTCACTTTCAAAATGCTGTACTTTCAGAGAAAATCGCTTTCCTTTGAAAGTGCCTTAAGCTACTTACAAGCATTCACCAGCAACTCACATGAGTTTCTCTGAAAGAGAAGCAGTCTGTTCCAACACTTCAATTCACTGTGCGAAGTGAATGGAGTGTTGCTTTACGTTCTAAATGCTGTACTTTCAGAGAAAATCACTTTCCTTTGAAAGTGCCTTAAGCTACTTACATGCATTCACCAGCAACTCACATGAGTTTCTCTGAAAGAGAAGCAGTCTGTTCAAACACTTCAATTCACTGTGTGAAGTGAATGGAGTGTTGCTTCACTTTCTAAATGCTGTAGTTACAGAGAAAATCACTTTTGTTTGTAACTGCCTTAAGCTACTTAAAAGCATTTAGAAGAAACTCACATTTGTTTCTCTGAATGAGAAGCAGTCTGTCCCAACAATTCAATTCACTGTGCGAAGAGAATGGAGTGTTGCTTCACTTTCTAAATGCTGTACTTTCAGAGAAAATCACTTTCCTTTGAAAGTGCCTTAAGCTAATTATAAGCATTTACAAGAAACTCACATGCAGTTCTCTGAAAGAGAAGCAGTCTGTTCCAACACTTCAATCACTGTGCGAAGTGAATGGAGTGTTGCTTCACTTTCTAAATGCTGTCCTTTCAGAGAAAATCACTTTCCTTTGAAACTGCCTTCAGCTACTTACAAGCATTCACCAGCAACTCACATGAGTTTCTCTGAAAGAGAAGCAGTCTGTTCCAACACTTCAATTCACTGTGCAAAGTGAATGGCGTGTTGCTTCACTTTCTAAATGCTGTACTTTCAGAGAAAATCACTCTCTTTTGATACTGCCATAAGCTACTTACAAGCATTCACAAGAACTCACATCTGTTTCTCTGAAAGAGAAGCAGTCTGTTCCAACACTTCAATTCACTGTGCGAAGTGAATGGAGTGTTGCTTCACTTTCTAAATGCTGTCCTTTCAGAGAAAATCACTTTCCTTTGAAAGTGCCTTAAGCTACTTACAAGTATATAACAGACATTCACATGCGTTTCTCTGAAAGAGAAGCAGTCTGTTCCAACTCTTCTATTCACTGTGCGATGTGAATGGAGTGTTGCTTCACTTTCTAAATGCTGTCCTTTCAGAGAAAATCACTTTCCTTTGAAAGTGCCTTAAGCTACTTACAAAAATTCACAAAAAACTCACATCCGTTTCTCTGAAAGAGAAGCAGTCTGTTCCAACACTTCAATTCACTGTGCGAAGTAAATGGAGTGTTGCTTCACTTTCTAAATGCTGTACTTTCAGAGAAAATCACTTTCCTTTGAAAGTGCCTTAAGCTACTTACAAGCATTCACCAGCAACTGACATGAGTTTCTCTGAAAGAGAAACAGTCTGTCCCAACACTTCAATTCACTGTGCGAAGTGAATGGAGTGTAGCTTCGCTTTCTAAATGCTGTAGTTACAGAGATAATCACTTTCTTTTGAAACTGCCTTCAGGTACTTACAAGCATTCACCAGCAACTCACATGAGTTTCTCTGAAAGAGAAGCAGTCTGTTCCAACACTTCAATTCACTGTGTAAAGTGAATGGAGTGTTGTCTCACTTTGTAAATGCTGTACTTTCAGAGAAAATCACTTTCCTTTGAAAGTGCCTTAAGCTACTTACAAGCTTTAGGAAGAAACTCACATGCACTTCTCTGAAAGAGAAGCAGTCTGTTCCAACACTTCAATTCACTGTGCGAAGTGAATGGAGTGTTGCTTTACTTTCTAAATGCTGTCCCTTCAGAGAAAATCACTTTCCTTGAAACTGCCTTAAGCTACATACATGCATTCACCAGCAACTCACATGCATTTCTCTGAAAGAGAAACATTCGGTTCCAACACTTCAATTCACTGTGCGAAATGAATGGAGTGTTGCTTCTCTTTGTAAATGCTGTACTTTCAGAGAAAATCACTTTCCTTTGAAAGTGCCTTAAGCTACTTACAAGCATTCACCAGCAACACACATGCATTTCTCTAAAAGAGAAGCAGTCTGTTCCAACACTTCAGTTCACTGTGCAAAGTGAATGGAGTGTTGCGTCACTTTCTAAATGCTGTACTTTCAGAGAAAATCACTTTCCTTTCAAAGTACCTTAAGCTACTTACAAGCATTCACCAGCAACACACATGAGTTTCTCTGAAAGAGAAGCAGTCTGTTCCAACACTTCAATTCACTGTGCAAAGTGAATGGAGTGTTGCGTCTCTTTCTAAATGCTGTACTTTCAGAGAAAATCACTTTCCTTTCAAAGTACCTTAAGCTACTTACAAGCATTCACCAGCAACTCACATGAGTTTCTCTGAAAGAGAAGCAGTCTTTTCCAACACTTCAATTCACTGTGCAAAGTAAATGGAGTGTTGCTTCACTTTCTAAATGCTGTACTTTCAGAGAAAATCACTTTCCTTTGAAAGTGCCTTAAGCTACTTACAAGCATTCACCAGCAACTCACATGAGTTTCTCTGAAAGAGAAGCAGTCTGTGCCAACACTTCAATTCACTGTGCGAAGTGAATGGAGTGTAGCTTTGCTTTCTAATTGCTGTAGTTACAGAGATAATCACTTTATTTTGAAACTGTCTTCAGGTACTTACAAGCATTCACCAGCAACTCACATGAGTTTCTCTGAAAGAGAAGCAGTCTCTTCCAACACTTCAATTCACTGTGCGAAGTGAATGGAGTGTTGCTTCACTTTCTAAATGCTGTACTTTCAGAGAAAATCACATTCTTTGAAAGTGCCTTAAGCTACTTACAAGCTTTCACCAGCAACTCACATGAGTTTCTCTGAAAGAGAAGCAGTCTGTTCCAACACTTCAATTCACTGTGCGAAGTGAATGGAGTGTTGCTTCACTTTCTAAATGCAGTACTTTCAGAGAAAATCACTTTCCTTTCAAAGGACATTAAGCTACTTTCAAGCCTTCACCAGCAACTCACATGAGTTTCTCTGAAAGAGTAGCAGTCTGTTACAACACTTCAATTCACTGTAAGAAGTGAATGTGTTGTTGTTTCACTTTCTAAATGCTGTACTTTCAGAGAAAATCACTTTCCTTTGAAACTGCCTTAAGCGACTTACATGTATTCACCATCAACTCACATGCACTTCTCTGAAAGAGAAGCAGTCTGTTCTAACATTTCAATTCACTGTGCAAAGTGAATGGAGTGTTACTTTACTTTTTAAATGCTGTATTTTCAGAGAAAATAACTTTCCTTTGATATGCCTTAAGCTACTTACAAGCATTGACCAGCAACTCACATGAGTTTCTCTGAAATAGAGGCAGTCTGTTCCAACACTTCAATTCACAGTGCGAAGTGATTGGAGTGTTCCTTCACTTTCTAAATGCTATAATTTCAGAGAATATCACTTTCCTTTGATACTGCCTTAAGCTACTTACAAGCATTCACAAGAAACTCACATGCGTGTCTCTGAAAGAGAAGCGTTTGTTCCAACACTTCAATTCACTGTGCGAAATGAATGGAGTGTTGCTTCACTTTGTAAATGCTGTACTTTCAGAGAAAATCACTTTCCTTTGAAAGTGCCTTAAGCTACTTACAAGCATTCACCAGCAACTCACAATCATTTTTCTGAAAGAGAAGTAGTCTGTTCCAACACTTCAATTCACTGTGCGAAGTGAATGGAGTGTTGCTTCACTTTGTAAATGCAGTACTTTCAGAGAAAATCACTCTCCTTTGATACTGCCTTAAGCTACTTACAAGCATTCACCAGCAACTCACAGGAGTTTCTCTGAAAGAGAAGCAGTCTGTTCCAACACTTCAATTCACTGTGTGAAGTGAATGGAGTGTTGCGTCACTTTCTAAATGCTGTCCTTTCAGTGAAAATCACTTTCCTTGAAAGTGCCTTAGGCTACTTACAAGCTTTAGGAAGAAACTCACATGCGTTTCTCTGAAAGAGAAGCAGTCTGTTCCAACACTTCAATTCACTGTGCGAAGTGAATGGAGTGTTGCTTCGCTTTCTAAATGCTGTCCTTTCAGAGAAAATCACTTTCCTTTGAAAGTGCCTTAAGCTACTTACAAGTATTCACCAGCAACTCACAATCATTTTTCTGAAAGAGAAGTAGTCTGTTCCAACACTTCAATTCACTGTGCGAAGTGAATGGAGTGTTGCTTCACTTTGTAAATGCAGTACTTTCAGAGAAAATCACTTTCCTTTGATACTGCCTTAAGCTACTTACAAGCATTCACCAGCAACTCACAGGAGTTTCTCTGAAAGAGAAGCAGTCTGTTCCAACACTTCAATTCACTGTGTGAAGTGAATGGAGTGTTGCGTCACTTTCTAAATGCTGTCCTTTCAGTGAAAATCACTTTCCTTTGAAAGTGCCTTAGGCTACTTACAAGCTTTAGGAAGAAACTCACATGCGTTTCTCTGAAAGAGAAGCAGTCTGTTCCAACACTTCAATTCACTGTGCGAAGTGAATGGAGTGTTGCTTTGTTTTCTAAATGCTGTCCTTCAGAGAAAATCACTTTCTTTGAAACTGCCTTAAGCTACTTACATGCATTCACCAGCAACACACATGCATTTCTCTGAAAGAGAAACAGTCTGTTCTAACACTTCAATTCACTGTGCGAAGTGAATGGAGTGTTGCTTCTCTTTCTAAATGCTGTACTTTCAGAGAAAATCACTTTTCTTTGAAAGTGCCTTAAGCTACTTACAAGCATTCACCGGCAACTCACATGAGTTTCTCTGAAAGAGAGGCAGTCTGTTCCAACACTGCAATTCACTATGCGAAGTGAATGGAGAGTTGCTTCACTTTCTAAATGCTGTACTTTCAGAGAAAATCACTTTCCTTTGAAACTGCCTTAAGGTACTTACATGCATTCACAAGAAACTCACATGCATTTATCTGCAAGAGAAGCAGTCTGTTCCAACACATCAATTCACTGTGCGAAGTGAATGGAGTGTTGCTTCACTTTCTAAATGCTGTCCTTTCAGAGAAAATCACTTTCCTTTGAAACTGTCGTAAGGAACTTACAAGCATTCACCAGCAACACACATGCATTTCTCTGAAAGAGAAGCAGTCTGTTCCAACACTTCAATTCACTGTGCGAATGAATGGAGTATTGCTTCACTTTCTAAATGCTGTACTTTCAGAGAAAATCACTTTCCTTTGAAACTGCCTTAAGGTACTTACATGCATTCACAAGAAACTCACATGCATTTATCTGAAAGAGAAGAAGTCTGTTCCAACACATCAATTCACTGTGCGAAGTGAATGGAGTGTTGCTTCACTTTCTAAATGCTGTACATTCAGAGAAAATCACTTTCCTTTGAAAGTGCCTTAAACTACTTACAAGCATTCACCAGCAACTCACATGAGTTTCTCTGAAAGTTTAGCAGTCTGTTCCAACACTTCAATTCACTATGCGAAGTGAATGGAGTGTTGCTTCCCTTTCTACATGCTGCACTTTCAAAGAAAAAAACTTTCCTTTGAAACTGCCTGAAGCTACTTACAAGCATTCACCAGAAACTCACATGCATTTCTCTGAAAGAGAAGCAGTCTGTTCCAACATTTCAATTCACTGTGCGAAGTGAATGGAGTGTTGATTCACTTTCTAAATGCGGTACTTTCAGAGAAAATCACTTTCCTTTGAAAGTGCCTTAAGCTACTTACAAGCATTCACCAGCAAAACACATGCATTTCTCTGAAAGAGAAGCAGTCTGTTCCAACATTTCAATTCACTGTGCGAAGTGAATGGAGTGTTGCTTCACTTTCTAAATGCTGTAGTTTCAGAGAAAATCACTTTCCTTTGAAAGTGCCTTAAACTACTTACAAGCATTCACCAGCAACTCACATGAGTTTCTCTGAAAGATTAGCTGTCTGTTCCAGCACTGCAATTCACTGTGCGAAGTGAATGGAGTGTTGCTTCACTTTCTAAATGCTGCACTTTCAAAGAAAAAAACTTTCCTTTGAAACTGCCTTAAGCTACTTACAAGCATTCAACAGCAACTCACATGCATTTCTCTGAAAGAGAAGCAGTCTGTTCCAACACTTCAATTCACTGTGCGAAGTGAATGGAGTGTTGCTTCACTTTCTAAATGCAGTACTTTCAGAGAAAATCACTTTCCTTTCAAAGGACATTAAGCTACTTTCAAGCCTTCACCAGCAACTCACATGAGTTTCTCTGAAAGAGTAGCAGTCTGTTACAACACTTCAATTCACTGTAAGAAGTGAATGTGTTGTTGTTTCACTTTCTAAATGCTGTACTTTCAGAGAAAATCACTTTCCTTTGAAACTGCCTTAAGCGACTTACATGTATTCACCATCAACTCACATGCACTTCTCTGAAAGAGAAGCAGTCTGTTCTAACATTTCAATTCACTGTGCAAAGTGAATGGAGTGTTACTTTACTTTTTAAATGCTGTATTTTCAGAGAAAATAACTTTCCTTTGATATGCCTTAAGCTACTTACAAGCATTGACCAGCAACTCACATGAGTTTCTCTGAAATAGAGGCAGTCTGTTCCAACACTTCAATTCACAGTGCGAAGTGATTGGAGTGTTCCTTCACTTTCTAAATGCTATAATTTCAGAGAATATCACTTTCCTTTGATACTGCCTTAAGCTACTTACAAGCATTCACAAGAAACTCACATGCGTGTCTCTGAAAGAGAAGCGTTTGTTCCAACACTTCAATTCACTGTGCGAAATGAATGGAGTGTTGCTTCACTTTGTAAATGCTGTACTTTCAGAGAAAATCACTTTCCTTTGAAAGTGCCTTAAGCTACTTACAAGCATTCACCAGCAACTCACAATCATTTTTCTGAAAGAGAAGTAGTCTGTTCCAACACTTCAATTCACTGTGCGAAGTGAATGGAGTGTTGCTTCATTTTGTAAATGCAGTACTTTCAGAGAAAATCACTTTCCTTTGATACTGCCTTAAGCTACTTACAAGCATTCACCAGCAACTCACAGGAGTTTCTCTGAAAGAGAAGCAGTCTGTTCCAACACTTCAATTCACTGTGTGAAGTGAATGGAGTGTTGCGTCACTTTCTAAATGCTGTCCTTTCAGTGAAAATCACTTTCCTTGAAAGTGCCTTAGGCTACTTACAAGCTTTAGGAAGAAACTCACATGCGTTTCTCTGAAAGAGAAGCAGTCTGTTCCAACACTTCAATTCACTGTGCGAAGTGAATGGAGTGTTGCTTCGCTTTCTAAATGCTGTCCTTTCAGAGAAAATCACTTTCCTTTGAAAGTGCCTTAAGCTACTTACAAGTATTCACCAGCAACTCACAATCATTTTTCTGAAAGAGAAGTAGTCTGTTCCAACACTTCAATTCACTGTGCGAAGTGAATGGAGTGTTGCTTCACTTTGTAAATGCAGTACTTTCAGAGAAAATCACTTTCCTTTGATACTGCCTTAAGCTACTTACAAGCATTCACCAGCAACTCACAGGAGTTTCTCTGAAAGAGAAGCAGTCTCTTCCAACACTTCAATTCACTGTGTGAAGTGAATGGAGTGTTGCGTCACTTTCTAAATGCTGTCCTTTCAGTGAAAATCACTTTCCTTTGAAAGTGCCTTAGGCTACTTACAAGCTTTAGGAAGAAACTCACATGCGTTTCTCTGAAAGAGAAGCAGTCTGTTCCAACACTTCAATTCACTGTGCGAAGTGAATGGAGTGTTGCTTTGTTTTCTAAATGCTGTCCTTCAGAGAAAATCACTTTCTTTGAAACTGCCTTAAGCTACTTACATGCATTCACCAGCAACTCACATGCATTTCTCTGAAAGAGAAACAGTCTGTTCTAACACTTCAATTCACTGTGCGAAGTGAATGGAGTGTTGCTTCTCTTTCTAAATGCTGTACTTTCAGAGAAAATCACTTTTCTTTGAAAGTGCCTTAAGCTACTTACAAGCATTCACCGGCAACTCACATGAGTTTCTCTGAAAGAGAGGCAGTCTGTTCCAACACTGCAATTCACTATGCGAAGTGAATGGAGAGTTGCTTCACTTTCTAAATGCTGTACTTTCAGAGAAAATCACTTTCCTTTGAAACTGCCTTAAGGTACTTACATGCATTCACAAGAAACTCACATGCATTTATCTGCAAGAGAAGCAGTCTGTTCCAACACATCAATTCACTGTGCGAAGTGAATGGAGTGTTGCTTCACTTTCTAAATGCTGTACTTTCAGAGAAAATCACTTTCCTTTGAAACTGTCGTAAGGAACTTACAAGCATTCACCAGCAACACACATGCATTTCTCTGAAAGAGAAGCAGTCTGTTCCAACACTTCAATTCACTGTGCGAATGAATGGAGTATTGCTTCACTTTCTAAATGCTGTACTTTCAGAGAAAATCACTTTCCTTTGAAACTGCCTTAAGGTACTTACATGCATTCACAAGAAACTCACATGCATTTATCTGAAAGAGAAGAAGTCTGTTCCAACACATCAATTCACTGTGCGAAGTGAATGGAGTGTTGCTTCACTTTCTAAATGCTGTACATTCAGAGAAAATCACTTTCCTTTGAAAGTGCCTTAAACTACTTACAAGCATTCACCAGCAACTCACATGAGTTTCTCTGAAAGTTTAGCAGTCTGTTCCAACACTTCAATTCACTATGCGAAGTGAATGGAGTGTTGCTTCCCTTTCTACATGCTGCACTTTCAAAGAAAAAAACTTTCCTTTGAAACTGCCTGAAGCTACTTACAAGCATTCACCAGAAACTCACATGCATTTCTCTCAAAGAGAAGCAGTCTGTTCCAACATTTCAATTCACTGTGCGAAGTGAATGGAGTGTTGATTCACTTTCTAAATGCTGTACTTTCAGAGAAAATCACTTTCCTTTGAAAGTGCCTTAAGCTACTTACAAGCATTCACCAGCAAAACACATGCATTTCTCTGAAAGAGAAGCAGTCTGTTCCAACACTTCAATTCACTGTGCGAAGTGAATGGAGTGTTGCTTCACTTTCTAAATGCTGTAGTTTCAGAGAAAATCACTTTCCTTTGAAAGTGCCTTAAACTACTTACAAGCATTCACCAGCAACTCACATGAGTTTCTCTGAAAGATTAGCTGTCTGTTCCAGCACTGCAATTCACTGTGCGAAGTGAATGGAGTGTTGCTTCACTTTCTAAATGCTGCACTTTCAAAGAAAAAAACTTTCCTTTGAAACTGCCTTAAGCTACTTACAAGCATTCAACAGCAACTCACATGCATTTCTCTGAAAGAGAAGCAGTCTGTTCCAACACTTCAATTCACTGTGCGAAGTGAATGGAGTGTTGCTTCACTTTCTAAATGCTGTAATTTCAGAGAAAATCACTTTCCTTTGAAACTCCCTTAAGCTACTTACAAGCATTCACCAGCAATTCACATGCGTTTCTCTGAAAGAGAAGAGGTCTGTTCTAAAACTTCAATTCACTGTGCGAAGTGAATGAATAGTTGCTTCACTTTCTAAATGCTGTCCTTTCTGAAAAAAAAACACTTTCCTTTGAAAGTGCCTTAAGCTTCTTACAAGCTTTAGGAAGAAACTCACATGCGTTTCTCTGAAAGAGAAGCAGTCTGTTCCAACAATTCAATTTACTGTGCGAAGTGAATGGAGTGTTGCTTTGTTTTCTAAATGCTGTCCTTTCAGAGAAAATCACTTTCTTTGAAACTGCCTTAAGCTACTTACATGCATTCACCAGCAACTCACATGCATTTTTCTGAAAGAGAAACAGTCTGTACCAACACTTCAATTCACTGTGCGAAGTGAATGGAGTGTTGTTTCTCTTTCTAAATGCTGTACTTTCAGAGAAAATGACTTTCCTTTGAAAGTGCCTTAAGCTACTTACAAGCATTCACCAGCAACTCACATGAGTTTCTCTGAAAGAGAGGCAGTCTGTTCCAACACTGCAATTCACTATGCGAAGTGAATGGAGTGTTGCTTCACTTTCTAAATGCTGTACTTTCAGAGAAAATCACTTTCCTTTGAAACTGCCTTAAGGTACTTACATGCATTCACAAGAAACTCACATGCATTTATCTGAAAGAGAAGCAGTCTGTTCCAACACATCTATTCACTGTGCGAAGTGAATGGAGTGTTGCTTCACTTTCTAAATGCTGTACTTTCAGAGAAAATCACTTTCCTTTGAAACTGCCGTAAGCTACTTACAAACATTCACCAGCAACACACGTGCCTTTCTCTGAAAGAGAAGCAGTCTGTTCCAACACTTCAATTCACTGTGCGAAGTGAATGGAGTGTTGCTTTGCTATATAAATGCTGTCCTTTCAGAGAAAATCACTTTCTTTGAAACTGCCTTAAGCTACTTACATGCATTCACCAGCAACTCACACGCATTTCTCTGAAAGAGAAGCAGTCTGTTCCAACACTTCATTTCACTGTGCGAAGTGAATGGAGTGTTGCTTCACTTTCTAAATGCTGTACTTTCAGAGAAAATCACTTTCCTTGAACGTGCCTTAAGCTAATTAGAAGCATTCACAAGAAACTCACATGCATTTCTTTGAAAGGGAAGCAGTCTGTTCCAACACTTCAATTCACTGTGCGAAGTGAATGGATTGTTGCTTCACTTTCTAAATGCTGCACTTTCAAAGAGAAAAACTTTCCTTTGAAACTGCATTAAGCTACTTACTTGCATTCACCTGCAACTCACATGCTTTTCTCTGAAAGAGAAGCAGTCTGTTCCAACACTTCAATTCACTGTGCCATGTGAATGGAGTGTTGATTCACTTTCTAAATGCTGTAATTTCAGAGAAAATCACTTTCTTTTGAAACTGTATTAAGCTACTTACTTGCATTCACCAGCAACTCACATGCTTTTCTCTGAAACAGAAGCAGTCTGTGCCAACATTTCAATTCACTGTGTAAAGTGAATGGAGTGCTGCTTCAATTTCTAAATTCTGTATTTTCAGAGAAAATCACTTTCCTTTGAAAGTGCCTTAAGCTACCTACAAGCATTTACAAGAAACTCACATGCATTTCTCTGAAAGAGAAGCAGTCTGTTACAACACTTCAATTCACTGTGCAAAGTGAATGGAGTGTTGATTCACTTTCTATATGCTGTACTTTCAGAGGAAATCACTTTCATTTGAAAGTGTCTTAAGCTACTTACAAGCATTCACCAGCAGCTCACATTAGTTTGTCTGAAAGAGAAGCAGTCGGTTCCAACAGTTCAATTCTCTGTGCGAAGTGAATGGAGTATTGCTCCAGTTTCTAAATGATGTACTTTCAGAGAAAATTACTTTCCTTTGAAAGTGCCTTAAGCTACTTACAAGCATTCACCAGCAACTCACATGAGTTTCTCTGAAAGATTAGCTGTCTGTTCCAGCACTGCAATTCACTGTGCGAAGTGAATGGAGTGTTGCTTCACTTTCTAAATGCTGCACTTTCAAAGAAAAAACTTTCCTTTGAAACTGCCTTAAGCTACTTACAAGCATTCAACACCAACTCACATGCATTTCTCTGAAAGAGAAGCAGTCTGTTCCAACACTTCAATTCACTGTGCGAAGTGAATGGAGTGTTGCTTCACTTTCTAAATGCTGTACTTTCAGAGAAAATCACTTTCCTTTGAAACTGCCTTAAGCTTCTTACAAGCATTCACCAGCAATTCACATGCGTTTCTCTGAAAGAGAAGAGGTCTGTTCCAAAACTTCAATTCACTGTGCGAAGTGAATGAAGTGTTGCTTCACTTTCTAAATGCTGTCCTTTCAGAAAAAATCACTTTCCTTTGAAAGTGCCTTAAGCTTCTTACAAGCTTTAGGAAGAAACTCACATGCGTTTCTCTGAAAGAGAAGCAGTCTGTTCCAACACTTCAATTCACTGTGCGAAGTGAATGGAGTGTTGTTTCTCTTTCTAAATGCTGTACTTTCAGAGAAAATCACTTTCCTTTGAAACTGCATTAAGCTACTTACAAGCATTCACCAGCAACTCACATGAGTTTCTCTGAAAGAGAGGCAGTCTGTTCCAACACTGCATTTCACTATGCGAAGTGAAAGGAGTGTTGCTTCACTTTCTAAATGCTGTACTTTCAGAGAAAATCACTTTCCTTTGAAACTGCCTTAAGGTACTTACATGCATTCACAAGAAACTCACATGCATTTATCTGAAAGAGAAGCGGTCTGTTCCAACACATCAATTCACTGTGCGAAGTGAATGGAGTGTTGCTTCACTTTCTAAATGCTGTACTTTAAGAGAAAATCACTTTCCTTTGATACTGCCGTAAGCTACTTACAAGCATTCACCAGCAACACACATGCCTTTCTCTGAAAGAGAAGCAGTCTGTTCCAACACTTCAATTCACTCTGCGAAGTGAATGGAGTGTTGCTTTGCTATCTAAATGCTGTCCTTTCAGAGAAAATCACTTTCTTTGAAACTGCCTTAAGCTACTTACATGCATTCACCAGCAACTCACATGCATTTCTCTGAAAGAGAAGCAGTCTGTTCCAACACTTCAATTCACTGTGCGAAGTGAATGGAGTGTTGCTTCACTTTCTAAATGCTGTACTTTCAGAGAAAATCACTTTCCTTTGAAAGTGCATTAAGCTACTTACAAGCATTCACCACCAACTCACAATCATTTTTCTGAAAGAGAAGCAGTCTGTTCCAACACTTCAATTCACTGTGCAAAGTGAATGGAGTGTTACTTCACTTTCAAAATGCTGTTCTTTCAGAGAAAGTCACTTTCCTTTGAAACTGCCTTAAGCTACTTACAAGCATTCACCAGAAACTCACATGCATTTCTCTGAAAGAGAAGCAGTCTGTTCTAACATTTCAATTCACTGTGCGAAGTGAATGGAGTGTTGCTTCACTCTCTAAATGCTGTACTTTCAGAGAAAATCACTTTCCTTGAACGTGCCTTAAGCTAATTAGAAGCATTCACAAGAAACTCACATGCATTTCTCTGAAAGAGAAGCAGTCTGTTCCAACACTTCAATTCACTGTGCGAAGTGAATGGATTGTTGCTTCACTTTCTAAATGCTGCACTTTCAAAGAGAAAAACTTTCCTTTGAAACTGCATTAAGCTACTTACTTGCATTCACCTGCAACTCACATGCTTTTCTCTGAAAGAGAAGCAGTGTGTTCCAACACTTCAATTCACTGTGCCAAGTGAATGGAGTGTTGATTCACTTTCTAAATGCTGTAATTTCAGAGAAAATCACTTTCTTTTGAAACTGTATTAAGCTACTTACTTGCATTCACCAGCAACTCACATGCTTTTCTCTGAAACAGAAGCAGTCTGTTCCAACATTTCAATTCACTGTGTAAAGTGAATGGAGTGCTGCTTCAACTTCTAAATTCTGTACTTTCAGAGAAAATCACTTTCCTTTGAAAGTGCCTTAAGCTACCTACAAGCATTTACAAGAAACTCACAAGCATTTCTCTGAAAGAGAAGCAGTCTGTTACAACACTTCAATTCACTGTGCGAAGTGAATGGAGTGTTGCGTCACTTTCTAAATGCTGTACTTTCAGAGAAAATCACTTTCCTTTCAAAGGACCTTAAGCTACTTACAGGCATTCACCAGCAACTCACATGAGTTTCTCTGAAAGAGTAGCAGTCTGCTCCAACACTTCAATTCACTGTTCGAAGTGAATGGAGTGTTGCTTCACATTCTAGATGCTTTACTTTCAGAGAAAGTCACTTTCCTTTGAAAGTGCCTTAAGCTACTTACAAGCATTCACCAGCAACTCACAATCATTTTTCTGAAAGAGAAGTAGTCTGTTCCAACACTTCAATTCACAGTGCGAAGTGATTGGAGTGTTCCTTCACTTTCTAAATGCTATAATTTCAGAGAATATCACTTTCCTTTGATACTGCCTTAAGCTACTTACAAGCATTCACCAGCAACTCACATGAGTTTCTCTGATAGGGAAGCAGTCTGTTCCAACACTTCAATTCACTGTGCAAAGTGAATGGAGTGTTGCTTCACTTTCTAAATGCTGCACTTTCAGAGAAAATCACTTTCCTTTGAAAGTGCCTTAAGCTTCTTACAAGCTTTACGAAGAAACTCAAATGCGTTTCTCTGAAAGAGAAGCAGTCTGTTCCAACACTTCAATTCACTGTTCGAAGTGAATGGAGTGTTGCTTTGTTTTCTAAATGCTGTCCTTTCAGAGAAAATCACTTTCTTTGAAACTGCCTTAAGCTACTTACATGCATTCACCAGCAACTCACATGCATTTCTCTGAAAGAGAAACAGTCTGTTCTAACACTTCAATTCACTGTGCGAAGTGAATGGAGTGTTGCTTCTCTTTCTAAATGCTGTACTTTCAGAGAAAATCACTTTTCTTTGAAAGTGCCTTAAGCTACTTACAAGCATTCACCAGCAACTCACATGAGTTTCTCTGAAAGAGAGGCAGTCTGTTCCAACACTGCAATTCACTATGCGAAGTGAATGGAGTGTTGCTTCACTTTCTAAATGCTGTACTTTCAGAGAAAATCACTTTCCTTTGAAACTGCCTTAAGGTACTTACATGCATTCACAAGAAACTCACATGCATTTATCTGCAAGAGAAGCAGTCTGTTCCAACACATCAATTCACTGTGCGAAGTGAATCGAGTGTTGCTTCACTTTCTAAATGCTGTACTTTCTGAGAAAATCACTTTCCTTTGAAACTGCCGTAAGGAACTTGCAAGCATTCACCAGCAACACACATGCATTACTCTGAAAGAGAAGCAGTCTGTTCCAACACTTCAATTCACTGTGCGAAGTGAATGGAGTATTGCTTCACTTTCTAAATGCTGTACTTTCAGAGAAAATCACTTTCCTTTGAAACTGCACTAAGGTACTTACATGCATTCACAAGAAACTCACATGCATTTATCTGAAAGAGAAGAAGTCTGTTCCAACACATCAATTCACTGTGCGAAGTGAATGGAGTGTTGCTTCACTTTCTAAATGCTGTACTTTCAGAGAAAATCACTTTCCTTTGAAAGTGCCTTAAACTACTTACAAGCATTCACCAGCAACTCACATGAGTTTCTCTGAAAGTTTAGCAGTTTGTTCCAACACTTCAATTCACTGTGCGAAGTAAATGGAGTGTTGCTTCACTTTCTAAATGCTGCACTTTCAAAGAAAAAAACTTTCCTTTGAAACTGCCTGAAGCAACTTACAAGCATTCACCAGAAACTCACATGCATTTCTCTTAAAGAGAAGCAGCCTGTTCCAACATTTCAATTCACTGTGCGAAGTGAATGAAGTGTTGATTCACTTTCTAAATGCTGTACTTTCAGAGAAAATCACTTTCCTTTGAAAGTGCCTTAAGCTACTTACAAGCATTCACCAGCAAAACACATGCATTTCTCTGAAAGAGAAGCAGTTTGTTCCAACACTTCAATTCACTGTGCGAAGTGAATGGAGTGTTGCTTCACTTTCTAAATGCTGTACTTTCAGAGAAAATCACTTTCCTTTGAAAGTGCCTTAAACTACTTACAAGCATTCAACAGCAACTCACATGAGTTTCTCTGAAAGATTAGCAGTCTGTTCCAACACTTCAATTCACTGTGCGAAGTGAATGGAGTGTTGCTTCTCTTTCTAAATGCTGTACTTGCAGAGAAAATCACTTTCCTTTGAAAGTGCCTTAAGCTACTTACAAGCTTTAGGAAGAAACTCACATGCGTTTCTCTACAAGAGAAGCAGTCTGTTCCAACACTTCAATTCACTGTGCGAAGTGAATGGAGTGTTGCTTTGCTTTCTAAATGCTGTCCTTTCAGAGAAAATCACTTTCCTTGAAACTGCCTTAAGCTACATACATGCATTCACCAGCAACTCACATGCATTTCTCTGAAAGAGAAACAGTCGGTTCCAACACTTCAATTCACTGTGCGAAATGAATGGAGTGTTGCTTCTCTTTCTAAAGGCTGTACTTTCAGAGAAAATCACTTTCCTTTGAAAGTGCCTTAAGCTACTTACAAGCATTCACCAGCAACTCACATGAGTTTCTCTGAAAGAGAAGCAGTCTGTTCCAACACTTCAATTCACTGTGCAAAGTGAATGGAGTGTTGCGTCTCTTTCTAAGTGCTGTACTTTCAGAGAAAATCACTTTCCTTTCAAAGTACCTTAAGCTACTTACAAGCATTGACCAGCAACTCACATGAGTTTCTCTGAAAGAGAAGCAGTCTGTTCCAACAATTCAATTCACTGTGCGAAGTGAATGGAGTGTAGCTTTGCTTTCTAAATGCTGTAGTTACAGAGATAATCACTTTCTTTTGAAACTGCCTTCAGGTACTTACAAGCATTCACCAGGAACTCACATGAGTTTCTCTGAAAGAGATGCAGTCTGTTCCAACATTTCAATTCACTGTGCGAAGTGAATGGAGTGTTGCTTCACTTTCTAAATGCTGTACTTTCAGAGAAAATCACATTCTTTGAAAGTGCCTTAAGCTACTTACAAGCATTCACCAGCAACTCACATAAGTTTCTCTGAAAGAGTAGTAGTCTGTTACAACACTTCAATTCACTGTGCGAAGTGAATATGTTGTTGTTTCACTTTCTAAATGCTGTACTTTCAGAGAAAATCACTTTCCTTTGAAACTGGCTTAAGCGACTTACATGTATTCACCAGCAACTCACATGCACTTCTCTGAAAGAGAAGCAGTCTGTTACAACATTTCAATTCACTGTGCGAAGTGAATGGAGTGTTACTTTACTTTCTAAATGCTGTATTTTCAGAGAAATTAACTTTCCTTTGATATGCCTTAAGCTACTTACAAGCATTGACCAGCAACTCACATGAGTTTCTCTGAAATAGAGGCAGTCTGTTCCAACACTTCAATTCACAGTGCGAAGTGAATGGAGTGTTCCTTCATTTTCTAAATGCTATAATTTTAGAGAATATCACTTTCCGTTGATACTGCCTTAAGCTACTTACAAGCATTCACAAGAAACTCACATGCGTGTCTCTGAAAGAGAAGCATTTGTTCCAACACTTCACATCACTGTGCGAAGTGAATGGAGTGTTGCTTCACTTTGTAAATGGTGTACTTTCAGAGAAAATCACTTTCTTTTGAAAGTGCCTTAAGCTACTTATAAGCATTCACCAGCAACTCACAATCATTTTTCTGAAAGAGAAGTAGTCTGTTCCAACACTTCAATTCACTGTGCGAAGTGAATGGAGTGTTGCTTCACTTTGTTAATGCAGTACTTTCAGAGAAAATCACTTTCCTTTGATACTGCCTTAAGCTACTTACAAGCATTCACCAGCAACTCACATGAGTTTCTCTGAAAGAGAAGCAGTTTGTTCCAACACTTCAATTCACTGTGTGAAGTGAATGGAGTGTTGCGTCACTTTCTAAATGCTGTACTTTCAGAGAAAATCACTTTCGTTTCAAAGGACCTTAAGCTACTTACAGGAATTCACCAGCAACTCATATGAGTTTCTCTGAAAGAGTAGCAGTCTGCTCCAACACTTCAATTCACTGTTCGAAGTGAATGGAGTGTTGCTTCACATTCTAGATGCTTTACTTTCAGAGAAAGTCACTTTCCTTTGAAAGTGCCTTAAGCTACTTACAAGCATTCACCAGCAACTCACAATCATTTTTCTGAAAGAGAAGTAGTCTGTTCCAACACTTCAATTCACAGTGCGAAGTGATTGGAGTGTTCCTTCACTTTCTAAAGGCTATAATTTCAGAGAATATCACTTTCCATTGATACTGCCTTAAGCTACTTACAAGCATTCACCAGCAACTCACATGAGTTTCTCTGAAAGGGAAGCAGTCTGTTCCAACACTTCAATTCACTGTGCAAAGTGAATGGAGTGTTGCTTCACTTTCTAAATGCTGCACTTTCAGAGAAAATCACTTTCCTTTGAAACTGCCTTAAGCTACTTTCAAGCATTCACCAGCAACACACATGAGCTTCTCTGAAAGAGAAGCACTCTGTTCCAACACTTCAATTCACTGTGCGAAGTGAATGGAATGTTGCGTCACTTTGTAAATGCTGTACTTTCAGAGAAAATCACTTTCCTTTGAAAGTTCCTTAAGCTACTTACAAGCTTTAGGAAGAAACTCACATGCGTTTCTCAAAGAGAAGCAGTCTGTTCCAACACTTCAATTCACTGTGCGAAGTGAATGGAGTGTTGCTTTGCTTTCTAAATGCTGTCCTTTCAGAGAAAATCACTTTCCTTGAAACTGCCTTAAGCTACATACATGCATTCACCAGCAACTCACATGCATTTATCTGAAAGAGAAACAGTCGGTTCCAACACTTCAATTCACTGTGCGAAGTGAATGGAGTGTTGCTTAACTTTCTAAATGCTGTACTTTCAGAGAAAATCACAATTCTTTGAAACTGCCTTAAGCTACTTACAAGCATTCACCACCAACTCACATGCATTTCTCTGAAATAGAAGCAGTCTGTTCCAACACTTCAATTCACTATGCGAAGTTAATGGAGTGTTGCGTCACTTTCTAAATGCTGTCCTTTCAGAGAAAATCACTTTCCTTTGAAAGTGCCTTAAGCTACTTACAAGCTTTAGGAAGAAAATCACATGCGTTTCTCTGAAAGAGAAGCAGTCTGTTCCAACACTTCAATTCACTGTTCGAAGTGAATGGAGTGTTGCTTCGCTTTCTAAATACTGTCCTTTCAGAGAAAATCACTTTCCTTTGAAACTGCCTTAAGCTACTTACATGCATTCACCAGCAACACACATGCATTTCTCTGAAAGAGAAACACACTGTTCCAACACTTCAATTCACTGTGCGGAGTGAATGGAGTGTTGCTTCACTTTCTAAATGCTGTATTTTCAGAAAAAATCACTTTCCTTTGAAAGTGCCTTAAGCTACTTAGAAGCATTCACCAGCAACTCACATGAGTTTCTCTGAAAGAGAGGCAGTCTGTTCCAACTCTTCAATTCACTGTGCGAAGTGAATTTAGTGTTGATTCACTTTCTATATGCTGTACTTTCAGAGGAAATCACTTTCATTTGAAAGTGTCTTAAGCTACTTACAAGCATTCACCAGCAGCTCACATTAGTTTGTCTGAAAGAGAAGCAGTCTGTTCCAACAGTTCAATTCTCTGTGCGAAGTGAATGGAGTATTGCTTCAGGTTCTAAATGATGTACTTTCAGAGAAAATTACTTTCCTTTGAAAGTGCCTTAAGCTACTTACAAGAATTCACCAGCAACTCACAATCATTTTTCTGAAAGAGCGGCTGTCTGTTCCAACATTTCAATTCAATGTGCAAAGTGAATGGAGTGTTGCTTCACTTTCTAAATTCTGTACTTTCAGAGAAAATCACTTTCCTTTGAAAGTGCATTAAGCTACTTACAAGCATTCACCAGCAACTCACATGAGTTTCTCTGAAAGATTAGCTGTCTGTTCCAGCACTGCAATTCACTGTGCGAAGTGAATGGAGTGTTGCTTCACTTTCTAAATGCTGCACTTTCAAAGAAAAAACTTTCCTTTGAAACTGCCTTAAGCTACTTACAAGCATTCAACACCAACACACATGCATTTCTCTGAAAGAGAAGCAGTCTGTTCCAACACTTCAATTCACTGTGCGAAGTGAATGGAGTGTTGCTTCATTTTCTAAATGCTGTACTTTCAGAGAAAATCACTTTCCTTTGAAACTGCCTTAAGCTACTTACAAGCATTCACCAGCAATTCACATGCGTTTCTCTGAAAGAGAAGAGGTCTGTTCCAAAACTTCAATTCACTGTGCGAAGTGAATGAAGTGTTGCTTCACTTTCTAAATGCTGTCCTTTCAGAAAAAATCACTTTCCTTTGAAAGTGCCTTAAGCTTCTTACAAGCTTTAGGAAGAAACTCAAATGCGTTTCTCTGAAAGTGAAGCAGTCTGTTCCAACAATTCAATTCACTGTGCGAAGTGAATGGAGTGTTGCTTTGTTTTCTAAATGCTGTCCTTTCAGAGAAAATCACTTTCTTTGAAACTGCCTTAAGCTACTTACATGCATTCACCAGCAACTCACATGCATTTCTCTGAAAGAGAAACAGTCTGTTCTAACACTTCAATTCACTGTGCGAAGTGAATGGAGTGTTGCTTCTCTTTCTAAATGCTGTACTTTCAGAGAAAATCACTTTTCTTTGAAAGTGCCTTAAGCTACTTACAAGCATTCACCAGCAACTCACATGAGTTTCTCTGAAAGAGAGGCAGTCTGTTCCAACACTGCAATTCACTATGCGAAGTGAATGGAGTGTTGCTTCACTTTCTAAATGCTGTACTTTCAGAGAAAATCACTTTCCTTTGAAACTGCCTTAAGGTACTTACATGCATTCACAAGAAACTCACATGCATTTATCTGCAAGAGAAGCAGTCTGTTCCAACACATCAATTCACTGTGCGAAGTGAAAGGAGTGTTGCTTCACTTTCTAAATGCTGTACTTTCAGAGAAAATCACTTTCCTTTGAAACTGCCGTAAGGAACTTACAAGCATTCACCAGCAACACACATGCATTTCTCTGAAAGAGAAGCAGTCTGTTCCAACACTTCAATTCACTGTGCAAAGTGAATGGAGTATTGCTTCACTTTCTAAATGCTGTACTTTCAGAGAAAATCACTTTCCTTTGAAACTGCCTTAAGGTACTTACATGCATTCACAAGAAACTCACATGCATTTATCTGAAAGAGAAGAAGTCTATTCCAACACATCAATTCACTGTGCGAAGTGAATGGAGTGTTGCTTCATTTCTAAATGCTGTCCTTTTAGAGAAAATCACTTTCCTTTGAAAGTGCCTTAAACTACTTACAAGCATTCAACAGCAACTCACATGAGATTCTCTGAAAGTTTAGCAGTCTGTTCCAACACTTCAATTCACTGTGCGAAGTGAATGGAGTGTTGCTTCACTTTCTACATGCTGCACTTTCAAAGAAAAAACTTTCCTTTGAAACTGCCTGAAGCTACTTACAAGCATTCACCAGAAACTCACATGCATTTCTCTGAAAGAGAAGCAGTCTGTTCCAACATTTCAATTCACTGTGCGAAGTGAATGGAG